>NW_015090830.1:245836-692602 GCF_001431845.1 Calidris pugnax | reverse complement strand
AAACAGAGGTGGGGGGGGGGGGGAGATGGAACCTCCAGATCATGTCTTGGATTCAGGGCGTTACTAGTATTGCTTTATTTCAGACTTAAATTTTTACACAATTATTATTTGTAACAATAAACAAATCAAGCATCTGAAAGTTCCCAGTGGACTGAAATGAACTTGAGTGAAATACGAAGGATTCAGCAATAAATATCCTAGTTTATATAAATATCTATTCAGCATAAAAAACAATCCTGACTAAACATAGTGTAAAATCACTAGACCAATTTAGACAAGAATAAAGTCAACAACTATGTGAAAAGTGTAAGCAAGAACAGAAGAAGACATAAATAATGAAAAGAATTGCAGCAAAATACTGAACGCTATGAAAAGAAGAATGCATTAGCAATGCCAGGAGAACTAAAATTAGACCTATAGAAAGACATATACAAGACTTTTTTAAACTACAAAACAGAATTCACTAAAGAAAGAAATTAAAACACCAGATGAAGGGATTAGAAAAGAAGATGGAGGGAATGATAAATTAGACAATTGCATGGATGCTTCTCTGGCATATTTACTTGAGAGATCAGGAAAAATATTCCGTCTGACACTATTTGTGTATGCAGCATTCTGAATGACTTTTTTACCAGTGAGGCAGAAGAATTTAGTAATTTAGCACAAATGAAAGATATCAAGTCTCCAGAACTAGATGGAATTTCTTCTAAGGTTTTATTAGGAAGGCTACGGAAGAAATATGAAGGACAGTGAAAAGCAGTATAGAACAATTGTCAGGCTACAGTGGGTTAAGATAACAAAATTACAGTTAAAACAGGCCAAATATTGTGAAGTTCATTTGTTGTCCTTATGCAGGTCTTAGTAAGGTAGATCTTTAATCAAACATCATAGTTGAGTTCTGTTTGACTTAGGATGTCTAATGGATTTGATCAGGATCTGACTTGATGATTTGCATGCCAGAGAAGGACTCTTATCTGGTAGCTATAGTGAAGGCTGAAGGTAGCTTCTCTGAGGTTCTCCTACTGAGATTACTCCATTGATACAAATAAATACATTTTCAGAGGAAAAGAAAAGAGAAATTGATTTAGCCAATACTTTGGCTTCATGCTGGCACAAATGAAAAATTCATTTTCCATATAGGTTGATAATTTTGTAAGATTTATCAGAGCAAGAATGAAGAAAGGCTTGTTCTTGTGGTGGAGCATAGAGAAAGTAAGTAAAAGGAAACAAGCTGCAACAATTGGCTTGACTGAGTTGAGATGACTGGCACAATCTCTCATGAATTGATCTCAGAAATGTTTTCTCTTGGTGTCTATGTACAAAACACCTAATGAGGGAAGGTCCGCTTCTGCCCTAAGCTGTTCCTGTTCATTGGGTTAATGGAAACTGCAACTGCCCTTTACCACACTAGATTTTAATTCCTAAATATGCAAAGCACTACCTCTGCTTTACATCAGTTGTGTATTTGTCTGCTCTGACAAATGATACAAAAGGAGAACATGATCTGATTTTTGTTTTTTTTTTTTTTTCTTCAGTAGCTCGTTCCGAGTAACTAATGAACAAGTACACATGTTGCTCATGTTACTTGATGTCTCCAGATGGCCCTTTCAAAACTCTATATAGTCTTCCTGCAGCTTTCGTGATTGTGGCAGGTGTGTATTTCTAATTGGAGTTTCAGGACCAAAAAGTTCAGATATATCCCTTTCTCTCACCTTTTTGACCACCTACAGTTTTTATTTTCAAGTATGTATTTTCTTGCCAGTTTGAAGTTGACACGTTGTGGTTTGTAGCTATACACCCTCACTGACAGAAAACACGAAGAGCTGTTTTACAGAGGAGTTTGTTCATCACTGGCCAGAGTAAATATTTCTGCCTCTATTTCTGTTTATTTTAATTTTTGCACATGAAGAGTATAATTTAGAAAATATGACACTATCCTATACAGGTAATTGAGACTAGACAGTCATAAGTCCATTCTCCTCTCTTATTTCCATATGTTTTCTTGTTAATTCTGCTAAGTAATCATGTCATTGAGACAATGTGTTGGAAACTTTCAGCTCATCCATCACTCATCCCATTTTTAACAGAAAATATTAGCCTGGGAGTGATACTGGAGCAAGAAAGAATGTAGTTTAAATATTAGATCCAAGGCTGAATTTGCAGGTCAAACAGCTCCATGGAATCATATTTCTAGTTGTAAATGCAGCAGATTTGTTCAATAGTAAGAGATAATGCACAATTATGTTTTTTATGTGGGCATTTTTCACAGGAAAGGCAGACTTTACCATCTTCCTTAATAAAACGGAGAAGAAATAAATGTTAAAGGGGACCTAAGTCTCTAAATTGCTTAATTTTTTATGAGTTCCTTTTTTTATGTAATAAGACCTGGTCTCCTGTCTGGTTTTTGTCTTATATCCCAGGAGTAAAAGAAAATGGTGGGGAAGTGGGATATTGCATATATTCACACAACATTTTTCGTTTGCGGACTGTGACATTTCATTATGGGCTGGCAAAAAATGCAGTAACATATATTGCAGCTCATATGGGGTCTCCTTAAGTTCATATAGGAGTGGTAAATATTTCCCAGGCACAATGTCTGAGGTTGTCAGAATTTAACAAATGTTTCCTTGAGCAAGAGGCCAAGTGGGATGTTGAACTGTGCCAAGAACCTAAGTTTATGTACAACTCTAAACCTCTAGACACAATGGTCATGTATTTTCTCCTGAGGCAAAGCAGCATTATTTTATAGGTGGATGTCTTTTATTATTATAAAACTTTGATTTATGAATTTTAATATTAAACAAAACAGTGCTTTCGAGTGAATCGATCTTGAAATAAGCAAATATGTTGTCATTTAACTATATGCTTAATGGTATGCTACTTATAATTGTAATGATTGTTTGCCAAGCATAGTTTCAAATAAAGAAAGAAATGCACAGATGGTTTTCTTATTTAAGTGCATTAAAATGCATACAGAATGTTTAGAAATGCAAATCCTTTAAATCAACTACTTGACAAAATCAGGCTTTGTTCCAAGTTGTTGTAATAGAGTCTCTTGCATATAAATAAAAGATTGTGTTACAGAAAGAGAGAGAATAAGTCATCTCTAGAACAGCAGTCAAGAACTGGAGCCTGAAAAGGGCGAGAACACAAGGTTTTTATAGTACTGAGGAGCTAGAAGGGTTGGAGAAGTAAATTGTCTGCAGTTATTTCTGTGGCTGATTGTACAGTAGCAGCAAGATTATGTTGATACATTTGCCCTATTATAGTGACTTAGAGGGAATTTACTCCTTTTAATACCTCTGCGCCAGAAGCCAGTATTGCATTATTTTGATTTATAGCATTATTAGCACAGTTTATATTTCAGTGCCCCCTCTTAATCCTCCCATTTATAGCACTATACCAGTTTCTCTTGTATTTCAGCAGTGTCTTTAGAAAGACAGTAGTTTTCCAAGGGAACAGATGTTAAACCAGTGCTAACTGTGATTTATGATGAGCAAAACATACGAATGTGAGGGCATATGGATAGGCAGCCCTGAGATGTAAAGTTGGTGCTTATTGTGCTGGAAATACATATTTTTCTGAGAAATTCAGAAGGGTTCTGCAATTGCATCACAGTCTCAGTAAATATAAACCTCAGGTGACTATCTCCCATGATAAAGGGGAGATTTGAGGAAGCCTACGAGGAAAGACTCAGCAAAAATTTGGGATAATAATAAGTGGGCAGAGTTGTTCTTGGCAGAAGGAGTAAAAGAGAGCTAGAAGACAATGAATGTGAAATAGAGAACTTGATGAGGTTGGAGATAGGTTTGTGGTCACCAAATTTTGTTTTTTACTAGCAAAACTCCAGTTTTGTTGTATGGCATCTCTTCTTTCCTATGATTATAGAAGTCTAGATCCATCTAGGAGAACTACTGATAAGCAAGTAAGAAAGCATTTGTGGAGGTAAACTAAAAGGGAGATGGTCCAGAGAAGGGCAAAGAAGCTGGTGAGGGGTCTGGAGAGTAAGTCTTATGAGGAGCGGCTGAGGGGGCTAATAGGAGGCTGAGGGGAGACCTTATCAATCTCTACAACTACCTAAAAGGAGGTTGTAGAGAGGTGGGAGTTGGTCTCTTCTCCCAAGTCACAGGTGATAGGACGAGAAGAAATGGCCTCAAGTTGTGCCAGGGGAGGTTCAGGTTGGATAATATGAAAATTTTTTACTCCGAAAGGTTTATGAAGCATTGGAATGGGCTGCCCAGGAAAGTGGTTGAGGCATCATCCCTGGAGGTATTCAGAAGTCAGGTTGACATACCACTTAGTGACATGGCTTAGTGATGGGGTTTTTTTTGTTTTTGTCAGTTAGGTTGATGGTTGGACTAGATGATCTTAAAGGTCCCTTCCAACCTAGACCTAATTGTTATCTATGTCTATTCACTAGCTATCAATAATTTTCTTCTATGAACTTGATCCTGTGTTTTCTCTCTCTAACATTCTGTTGCATGAAGAATTTCCTCTTTCTGTTGTATTTGAGCCTGGCTGCTGGTTTCCTCTCAGTTCTTGTCCTTGGAGAGGGCATGAGCAGCCTGCCCATTCTACCGTGGCAGTTCTTGCCACTTCTGATTGCACAAAACTCCATTGTCATTTGTCTGATCTAAAGAGTCCCAATTTACTTCTTCATCCAGAAGCCGTTCTGTGTCTAGTAGCCCTTCTCTGAACCTTTTCATTTTAACCTCAGATGTGAGTAGTTGTATACACTAGAATAAAGATATTCTCTCTGCTCCTGTCATAACAGGACCAGCCTTTTAAATTTGGTGTTTCACCACTAACACAGCTGTCCTGGTTTGAGGTGAAACAGAACCAATTTTCTGTTTAGTACTTTTGCTTTTCAGCTAAGTTTCTTCTAACTCTCTGAAACTCTGCTATTAACAGCAGAATTAATGGTTCTTGTTAGCCAATCTGGCCCAAACCATGACATCAGCGTACCCTATATTTCTTTTATTTCTTGTACCTTGATATCTCTGTGTGACAGTGTTTTTCTTCCACAAAGTCTACAGTGTGCTTATTTGTTCTTGGCTACACATTCTTTTTCCGCTCTCTTATTTTTTAGATTTTTAACATTGGTGTTAAAGTATGCATGTTTGTCCTCTTGGCATCCCATTTAAATGGCACTCTGGCATTTATTATATGACTATTTCTTATTCTTCATGAGTTAGAGAATTTGTATGGCTTCCTCTGTAAAAGATATGCCCTTTTGTACATCTTAGCTTTTCCCTACTCTTCAGTTTAAAAGTTCACTTGCAACCTTCTTGTCTTTAAAGGGCAACAGTCTGCTTCACTTACAGTTCAAATGATATCCACCCTTCCTCTGTGGCCTCATTTTACTTCAGAAGCATTCCATAGAATCATTGATGGGGAATTAATCTCTGATGTTAAATTTGTTTACAAAACCCATTCTTTGCATATGTTTAAGTAAAAAAGCATGAGAAAAGTTTTTAAAACGTAGGGTCTAGAAGTCTGATACAAATTTTCAAAATGTGTTATTGTTTTTTAGATATTTTGCATAATATGTCAAAACTAAAGAAAAATAACCTATCTTTTAACTAAATTGTGCACTAAACAGTTGTGACAAATTTTCAGTGAGATCAAGATTGGCTTTAATTGTAACTTCAGTTCTCTCAAGAAACACTTAAGAATAGGTGAAAAAATTCCCTGTGGTCTTTACTGCTATTTTCATTATGCAAGGGATAGTCTTGTTCTCATGAAACATTCAAATAACATATTAGATAAAAATTCTGCCTTTTGAAGAAATATAAATTCTGCCTATAAGAAGTATTTTAACTACATTCAGTTCTGGCAACTGAAATAGAATTTCAGTGGACTGTTTTTGAAAAGTCTTTTTTTTATGGGAGAAGCCCATCTTGCATCAAAGCTATTGGATGAGACCATTTACCCAGTTTGACAGTGTGCTAGACTGTAGAGAATGTGTACCCTAAATGCTGTGCTCACCCTTTTAATGGTAACAATTTTTTGCTCATTTAATAAATTTACAAAACTCTATTGGGTTTTCATTTGTCAGAAATTAATGGTTAGTCTTTTGACTTTAAAAAACCAAGAAAGCTGACACTGAACCAGGTTTCAACATTTCTTTCACATCAATAGAACTGTTTTACTTGGATTATTTTCATTGTCTAGCCAAGTTAGTACCAGGACACTAGTTTCCTGAGGCTACAGATTATGAAGAGAAAAAAAATCTCTTGCAGGTCATGACTAAGATTAGGAATTTAACATTGTCTGATTTTTCCACTGGAGGATACTTCTCTTGCCTGCAAAGGGAATGAAGTGACTGCTGATGTTGGAAGTATAAAGCCAATAGCGACATTCACAGTAGTTTTTATGATTGAATTTTATGAGATTTTTCTCAAAGGTTGTTGTTTGCCCTTTGATCTGTATCTGCACTAATAATGACAATATTTGGAACAGAAAAAATGACTGGATGTGGAGAGAGTTTGAAGTTAGGAAATATGCTTTTGTGTGTGAAATGAGCACTTCTAGGTATGGAAATCAATTGCTGAGAGATAATAAACAGGGAAACCAATAAAAAGGCTTTCTTTTTGGTTTTTAAAGGAGGGTTGCGATTTAAAATTAATCTTTAATTTTACTATAGAATTGCAATTAAAAAAAAATCTTTGCTTCTATTAGAATGAATTTATTAATATATTGTTATCTTAACACATTCTAATTTCTCTTTAACCTGCTCTTTCTTGTCTGAGAAATCTTTCCCTCAGTATGCTTTGGTGAACTTGGTTATTCAGGCATCTACATAATTGTTACTAGGTAAATAATACATTATCTCTGCTTGTTTTTTGAAAGAATTAATATAAAATAATGTGAGTGTATATTATAATATTATCAAAATGGATAATTTTTTTATTTCATATGGTGATGGAATAGGATAAACTAATTTAAACATGACACTACAGATGTAGGGTATGATATACACTACATGTAAATTCTCAACAAAAGGTAGATTCTAAATTGATGATACATAATAATACATACAGAATTTCTGTCCTGTTTGAGTAGTTCTGGTGACTGCAGCTTCTTATCCTGCTCTTAACAAGTTTTGCAAGGAACATACTTGATTTTTTTGGTTTTGTTTTTGTTTTTTTTTCAGAACAGTGAAATCTGGGATTTGGAAAATGTGCAGCACCACCCTACTGTACTGCAAAACAAAGAAAATGATTTATCTGAAGATCTGATGTGTTGCCATAGGTGACATTTTTTTCTTTCTAATTCTAATCTTGTATACTTTGATAGTGAGAGTTCTTTGACAGAATCAAGCTGCATTTCACATTTTGCTATAGAGGTAGACAACTTCTTATAGAAAGGAATCCTCAAAAATCTGTGTAGTTTACTGAGACGGTTTGACCTTGGCTGGATGCCAGGTGCCCACCAAGCCACTCTATCAAACACACCTCTCCTCAGCAGGATGGTGATGGGAGAGAAAACAAGATGGAAAAAATTGCTCGTGGGTCAAGACAAAAACAGTTTAAAAAGCAAAAGACAAGCATCATAAATAACAAATGCTCCCCCTTCCTTCTCCTTTCTCTTAGCTTTTATTGCTGAGCAAACATCATACGGTATGGAATATCTCTTTGATCAGTTTGGGTCAGCTGTCCTGGCTATGTCCCCTCTTAAGCTCTTCCCCACCCCCAGCCTACTGGAGGTGGGGGGACTGGGAATGTTGGAGACACAGCCTTGGTGCTATGGGAGCACTGCTCAGCAGTAGGCAGAACACTAGGCTGTTAGCAACACCTTTCTAGGTAACAATGCCAGGCCCAGCGCTATGAGGGCTGCTGTGGACAAAACTAACCCTGCCTCAGCCAGACCCAATACATTACGTATATTATTTTGCTTGCTGTATTACTGGTCATAAGGGTGTAATTTGCAATATTCTTTTCAATAGGTATTGGGAATCATAACTGGAAATTATTTTAATGTTTATTAGATATTTTCTCTCCTTAAGAAAATAGACAGATTTACTGTTGCCCTGAACTTACCACTCATTTCCCTTCTGATTTTCCCTTGGCTTTGGTATACAGTAAGGATATCCCAGAAGACTAGATAGTTCAGCTATAATAGTGTTTTTATTATTGAATCCACTTGCTATTGTTTCTCTGCAGTAATATTTAAAAGGGATATAATTTCACAAAGTAAATAAGAGGTCATTAAGGGTAGATAACATCCCTTTCATAGAGCTCCACTCTTTGCTGAAACCAGAAAAATAATAATTATATATATTCTGTTAAAACATTCTGTTCTATGAACTGTAAAAAGAATAATTTGTTTTGGTTACTTCAGGCCCATGAGATCTAAAATCCTTATAAAATTTCCATAAATGATGACATTGTAGGAATAATAAGAGATTGCTTTTTTTTAAAGAGAACAATATAGATGCAGTTGCTATTACTTGTCTTGCAGTTTTTGTGTGAAAACATACTTTTTGATGAAAGAAGTCTTGACTTTTGATGGTAATAATTTTACAATGGGATCTAGGCTATAATAAAAGTTATCAGATGCCATGAGTTCATGGCAAAATTATCTATTTTAAAACATAGCTCTTGAATTAGACTCATCTAGTGATAAGTAGAATATTTTCTGAGTGGGAATTAGTGATTTGTGAGTTTCCAACAAGATATCATCTTATCTGAGTCCTGTAAGTACAGTCAATAATCAAGGTCCTGTTGTACTTAAAACTGCTTAAGGTTTTCCCCTTATATAACATGAACAGATGTTTCAACTTTTTCCAGCTGAAAGATCAAGACAAGTAGTCTTGCTTCTTCTGAAGAGACTTGAAGGGGTTGGGAGGCAGAGGAGGAAAAAATGTAGATTCAGAAATTGTGATGCACAAGCCTTTTAATCCACTAGGAGAGTTCTTAGACAGGTTGTCTTTATCTTTGTCGTTGCCCCTGGCAAAAAGATTACCCAAAATTTGTATCAATGGAAAACTGATAAAAGACCCTGCCTAGGTGGCTTAGAAGTGCTTGAGGTACTGCCCATTAGGTCTGTGAAGTCCACACAATGCAAAGTAGCTCAGGTCCCATAAACAGGAAATCCCCATTAATATAGATTCACTCAAATAATTAATAAGCAAATAGATTTACCGTATCACAGATACATAAGAGTTGAAGCATACTGTTCTTGATGGGGTGTTGTAGTGAACACTGTTCACCACTAATTTAGTGCCTCTGTGTCCTGCTCCTTTATGGTATACAAGTGTGCCCAAAGAATAGCCCCTCGTGGGAAACTAAGAATGACTGTGCATCTCAGATGCTTCATGGGCTTGCTATTGTCTATTCTTATAAAATAGTTTTAAAATTCAAAAGCCTTAAAATGTTTTTTAAAAGCCTCCTTTCTTCAACTGAGTTTATATAACAAATATCCACACAACTTTCTTCTGCAATACAGAACAGAGTTTCTGTTGACATAAGTGAGTTTTCTCTGTGCTGTCGTTCTATAGAATGTGTCTCATATCTGAAAAAAAGGCAGATATGCATGAGTTTTTGTTGCTTATTTCTGAACAAATTGGGTGTCAGCTGCCCCTGGATGATAGACAACTGTGAAGACAAAGCATTAGTAAAATTCCTTTCAAAGGCAATGTTGCAAGCAACTGAGAATTAAAATAATTTGTTTTGGCATTTACACTGCATTGCTCATCAGTTGTTTCCAAAGGCTTGTGAGCCATACCTGTATTTCACACTGGAGAAATGGAGTCAGCACAAAGAAATCACTCACACGAAAATCACAGGAAGATGATCCATTAGCAACAGGATCTCTACCCATTGCAGGTGATTTCCCCATGGTCACTTGAGAAGTCTGGTACAGAACCAGAGAGAACTCGTTAGTTCTGTTCTGTTGGTTGGTTCTATTTTTGATATGTTTCTTTAGTCGCCATGTTTAAAGAGATTATTTAAATGTGTGTGTATGTGTGTGAAAAGTTCTTACAAAAGACCATTAAGTATTGATAATAGGTATAATGAAGACAATATTAAATGACAAAAATATTCCACATGGTCTCTGCTCCCTGATGCTTATCACAGATACATCCCCAGAGAAACTACTTTCACTGTTCCTTATAATGAACTGGCAGTGCCACGCAGTTTAAACTTCAGTTTTGGTCTGATACAAAATGGAAGTGGGGAAGTAAAAGAAGCCCTGTCTACTGGGAAATGAAGCAAAATATTTAGGTAATTGAACAATTATTTACAAAAGAAAAAGTGACTTATTTTGTTCTGCCAAGCTGAGGAGCCCCACGCACAGGTGATACAATGTTTTCTAAAGGGAAAATGACAGTGGGAAGCCAAAGCTGAACTAGTTTTTTACATAATATTGCTTCTTGGAGTAATAACCAAACCTATTAGGCAGCAAATTTATGGGGAAATACGTATGTCCAAAGAAAGGGATGATTCCACTGGGTCTGGTGTTTTACCTTATTATTTCCTTTAAGTCAGCAAGGTGTCTGTCATTATTATCACTGATGGTTACTAGGAATGCAAATTCGTTGAAGGGATAAACATTGTCAGCTTTCCTGAGTAGGATACAGGTCTGCTTTCGCCAGATTTTTTTCCCTTTGTAATTATTTTGTGTCTATGGTAATCATGTCATTCAGACTAACTTTTGATTGACACTTCTACCTTCTAGCATTTGTCCTTCTTTATCCTGATAGCAGTAACTAATAATAATATGCAAGATATCCTAGATACAGGATGCTATTTTGCACACCTGAAAAATATTTATTATTTCTGGATTTTTATGATGGCATGTGGATGTTGTGGTTTAATCCCAGCTGGCAGCTAGAACCACGCAGCCACTTGCTCACTCCTCCCAGTATGGATGGGGGAGAGTAAAGGTGAGGAGAAACTCATGGGTTGAGATGAAGGTAGTTTAACAGGTAAAGCAAAAGCCTGACACACAAGCAAAGCAAAACAAGGAATTCATTCACTGCTTCCTGTCATCAGGCAGGTGTTCAGCCATCTCCAGGAAAACAGGGCTTCAACATGTGTAACAGTTATTTGGGAAGACAAATGCCATAACTCCAAACCTCCCTCCCCTTCCTTCTCCTTCCCCCAATTTATATACTGAGCACGACATCATGTGGCATGGAATGTCCCTTTGGTCAGTTGGAGTCAGCTGTCCCAGCTGTGTCCCCTCCCAAGTTCTTGTGCTCCTCCAGCCTACTTGCTGGTGGGGTGATAAGAAGAGTAGAAATGGTCTTGAGAGCTTAGCAACAACCAAAACCACGAGTGTGCTATCAATACTATTTCTCATTCCAAATCCAAAACATAGCACTACACCAGCTGCTAGCAAAAAATGTTAACGCTATCCGAGCTGAACCCATGACAGGGGAGAAAAAGCACTCCATTATGACTGGGCCACAATATTTTTGATGTTAAACCTTTGGCATTTTCTCATTCTAGCAATGCTATCTATTCTCAAATGCCTAACGAACGTTCATTAAAGGCATATTTCAGTATAATTCTATTTTCCAGCACACTATTTATCTCAATAAACAATTCTTCATTTTGTCTCTGGGCATTGGAGGTTCCGTCACATTGATGAAAGAAGCACCAATGATAGATGATGGGAATGCCACTCAGCAATTATTTGCATCTTTCATCTCTCATTAAATAAAAATAAAAGTCTCATAGAAAGATATGAGTGAAGATGCAACTGCCACATGTGATATCTGTCAAAATATGATAAATTGACAGTTTTACCCTAGCTTACTAACTGTTTGGAGTGAATAACTAGAGGAAAGCCTTGTTTGCTTATGAACTACCATCACATTTATGAGGTAAAATACATTAACTGTAGTCTCTTTCATAGAGATTTAAGCTAAGGACAAGTTTCAGAAAGTACTACTTAGCTTTTAGTACTACTTAGCTTTTTAGCTTAAAAAGTTACTGCTTTTCTGACTAATCTGATTGATTTCACATTGCAGTGGACCAGGTAGGAGAGTGTACCTGATCACTTACTGCATCTGGGTGCCTGAGGAGTGCAGGTTGAATGTTAGTGCACTTCCCTTTCTCCTAAATATTTTTTTACCTTGTGACTGAGACAAATTTCCACTCTACAGTAAACAGTTGTGACCATTCAGTGAATAGTGGGAAACTCTTAGGCGTCTGTGCTCTGCTCTGTGCTCTGCCCTACAAAGCTTTGCTGCCTCTGAATTCTACTGATTTCTCAGGTCTTATACAGAATGCATTACTAAAGGAAATGTATCCCCTATGGCTTGTAATTTCCCCCACCAGTGTTAATATTTTGAATTGTCTTCTAAATTGCAGAAAACTCTGTAGTTGATGAATAATTAAATATTTTCAGGTGAAATCTTTGTTCACCCATGAGGTGTTCAGTCCTTAGAAATGTGTGAATTGCCTATTTCTCAAATATTGGTTGAAAGTGTTTAGGAGAAGAAGTGAAGATAGATATCACAGACATTTGAAACTGCATGGGGAATTTCAGGCAGGGAAAATGAAACTTACAGATTACATACTTGATTGAGATGCTGGAGGCCCTTTTTTGAAGTCATTATGCTGTATCATTCTTCCATTTAGTGTAATTTATATTCTATCTCTTGAATCTGTGCAGATAGATTTATTAAGATACTGTATCTATTCTGAAATATGTACACATTTATCTGCAGTAAAATTGCATTTACCATATACTAGCCCAGGTACTTAATATAAATGACATAGTCCTTCTGTTTTTGATTGCACACAACTCAGGAAATGCAGTGTTGCTCTGGTAATTACAAACTTGGAGTCTTTACTTTTAAAAAAAACCTTAGTTTTTATAACCATTTAAAATAAGTTTATTCTTTAAAATTACTCCATATGGAGCTTTCTGCAAAATGTAACCGGAGAGGAGACAGTAATTTCAGGTATGACTGTGATTGTGGTTAGTAGTATAAATTTTAGGACAGATTAGTTACTAATAAACATATAGCCTCAAGTTAGTTGTTTGAATATCCTGTGCTAAACTAGTAATCTATACCCCATTTTAGTCTTCAGGTATCAAAAAATGCAAAAAGTAAGTAATCTCTGGTTAGTCTTGGCTTTTAAGGGGCAGGAAGCTCGTCCAAACACGTACATGATTAAGGTGATTGAAAAAAAAGGAGTACTGTATCCTAACTCAATCTATGGTGAAAATCTCTTCTAGGGACTACAGAGTCAGTGGAGACTCATGATCAGTAGCAGAGTAGCTAATGATGTTGACATTTTACTTTGTCTTAAGGGGCATTTAATAAAATATATGGAAAATACTTTAGGGAACCTGATATATCAGTGAGTTACATATTCATTGCCAGCTAAAATGGGAAATGTGCTATTCATTGAGTCATCAGGCCCATTTCTCTAAACACATTGGAACTGACTGGAAAAAGCAGGCGTACATTCAGCAACTGCCTCTTCCCCGTATTTGCAAGACCAGTCAAGAATCAAGCTACTTGAGATACTCCCTTCTAAGCTTTCAGATTTTCCTTAATATTTTTGTATATACACATCAAAAAGTGCATCCTTTGATTTCATCACTGTTAGTCTTGCAATGTATAAAACTATTTAATACATTTTCTTAGAACTAAGAATCCCGAATGTATCAACTCTGCCAGTCCTCCCTCATCTTACTATATACAAATAGGTTATAGCACTAAAAACTTGTTCTGCTTTTACAATGTTTATAGCTGCCAGTAACTGTTATGGTTTGGCTGGAAATACACTAGTGTCTCTTGACTAGCAGCATATTCCTGTAGTGTCCCCAGTTTTCTTCAAGATATCAAGGTAATCTGCATCATAAATGTTTTTTGCTATCCTTATATAATTTCTTCTTTAAGAAGTGCATATAATCTGATCTAATAAATGTACAGACTGTAACAATAAACTTAAGTCAGAAACTGTAGAAAGCTTCTAAAAATATATCACCCTGCTATTACTTTTCTCATCACTCATTTACTATTTCAGTAATGCCCTTTTACAATGCCAGTAGCGAAAAAAAGTCCCTTCAGGAAAATGTTTACCTGTTTATTAGCCATTTGCTATCTTTATTTTCTATTAATCCCTTTCTATCTCAGTGATAGAAAAGAAAAAGTTACATCCAATTTCTGAAATATCTTTATCTACCTTTTCCTAGTCTAGGTAGGAAAGACTAGGTACGAAAGAGTTTCAGCGACTCTTGACAGTGAACTAAAATAGTGTTCAAATTCAGGATATATGTATCTCTGAGTTCCTCTGTGACTATCTTGTGTCTTGAATTTCTTCTTAAACATAATTTAGAATAAAACTGTACTCTTCTTTATAATGCCTGCAAAACTGTGATTTAAGCCAATGTTAATTTTACAACAGAACAAATCTCAACAGTAAGATAATGGAAGATCAAAGAATCCTGAGTTTATATAGTAAAACCAGATACTTAACTGGTAAAATAATTGCTAAATTGAATGTTAAACAGTATAAATTGTCACCTTGGGAACCTGTTGGTTCCAATACAATCTAAGATATTGATCATCCTGCACTACAGATTTGAAACACGCCTTCAAAGGTCATGCAATCCTAGAGCAGAATCAACTATACCTCTATTATTTTATACCTCTAATTTGCTTACCTAACTATCAAAAGGATGTTTGCTAATGCTTTACTAATCCCAAAATTTACTAAACCAAATAATTCTCTAAAGACGTGCTGTCTTAAGCACTTGCTTCTCATTCTATGTGTGCAGGTGGGTATCCATACTGAGTCACCCAAGTTACCTGTAAGTCTCTGTAAATTCAAGTGTACTTCTGGTCCCTCTCAGTTTTCTGCCATGGGCAAATTTAATGTACATAAGCTTTATGTAGGATATGTTCTAACATTGAAATTGCTAATGAAAGTAACAGTGCAGACCCTCAAAGTTCCACCTAGTACAGCTGTCCTCTTTGACAGGAAACCATTTGTAATTAGTCTTCAGCTGATTTCTGAAGTTTTGTTCCCACATTCTAGAAGTTTCATCAACCAAGTTGTTTTTCAGAAAGCGACTTTGAGGCAGTTTCAAAATCCTTAATTAAGATTTAATTTCTCCCCTGTCTGCAAAGTCTTTTACTCTGCAATAGAAGTAGATAGTTTGGCTTGACATGAATTCTATATTTTTGGGTTAGTTATCACACTTTTCTTTCTGTTTTCCAAATGGTCACAAATTGCTACAGAATTTTCCCATATTTATCAAATTGGATAAATTTTATTCAATCAAAAAATTACATATTTGAGGTTTTAGTTAATTGCCCCAGAATCACAGATGAAAACACATGTAAATTTTTCAGCATTGCCAGGAAATTTGTCTGGTTTTTTTTGGATTTGCCTAGTGGTCTCAATACATTCACAAAAAAAAGAAGTTTAGTCACATGCAAGAGTGTATCTTTAGTATTTTTTTCCTGGTAGAAATACAGCATCATTCTTCAGTAGAACTTGTTCTAAATATACTGTGGTTTTGCAGATTTGGGCAGCTTAAACTGTAGTTGAGTATTGTCACAGGGACAAGGGCAGAAAGCCAAGAGCTTAAATTCACTGCTAGTGAACAGCAAATTCCCACTTTTTTGCTCTCCTCAGGAGCACGGACGTGCATAATCAGAAACATCCCTATGCTCCTATTCTTAGCTGCCACTCCATTACACAGCAGCTGGTTTGGCAATAACTTTCCCATAACTGATATAAGACTGGAATGAGGCAATGCTGGAAATGGTAGGCCTGTGTTTTAAACTGAACTCCTTTGTCTGAATACCAGATTGGCACCATTCTCTTTACTTAAACAGTTTGTTTTCCATATTGAGGGGAACAGATCCAAACAAACAACTGAATAAAAAAGGGAGTGACAATGATCTCACAAATGCTAAAAAGAAATATCTTAAGATGGAAAGTTCCACCCTATAAAGTGGAAATAGATGCATGAATTGTTTATAGTTATATCACTTTTGTTCCAGTTCTGAAAATAAAGCCATTCAGTGTATTTGATGAGACTCTTGAAGTAAAAAGAAACACAAGGGAAAAGTGGAAAAATTCATGCTGAGCATTATTTATAAGTATTATATAAAAGAATATATTGTTACTGAGATTTTCTTCTAGTCTGGAGTCTAAAGAAAGCAAGCAAGCAAGCCTCAGACTCCATGATGTTCTTCAATCCTTTATCTTTTTTCAATTACATGTAATTTTTAGAAAGTGCTTCCAAAACACGATGGCTACGTTTCAAATAATAAACCCTCTGTTCTTTTTGTGATGCTGAAATAACATTGTCTATGTCACAATTCAGTTGTACAAAAATTCAGTGTAGGACCTAACTGTGAGTTGATGTGATAAAGATTTGCTGAAGACAAATCAGCAGGTCAGCATAAAAAACTAGAAATGTCCAGGACTTAAAGAAGAAAACGGAAACCAATTGTAATAGAAATCAACAGAAATCAAGCTGTGGATGTTTAACTCTGCAGTAGTTTAATGGACTTGTGGTCCTCTGAAAAGTCCTGTCTGGTGCTCAGTGTAGAAAAGTGGACAGAAGTGCTGCCATCTCAGAGTTTTTTTTCTTATTTTGGAGTGTATGTTTTGGAGGATGGACACATCCTTCCTGGTTAGGTCAAAAACGATTGTTCTAGCTAAAAGTTTGTGGTTGCACAGTGGTTGTTTGTGCTTCTCATATAAAAATCCAGCTTGTTGCTAGCTTTTGTAAGGGAGTATTGTGATATCAGGACTCTCATTCTTGCAAATAAAAGAGTAAAGACTTCCTAAAAGAGTACAGAAACAGAATAGAAAGAAAAGGAATACAAAACATTTTTTTTAAATCCCAATAAAAGTACTTTGTACTTTCTGTAAGAAAGACTTGTGTTTGATTTTAAATAAGAAATTGTCTGAACTTCCTGAAAATGAACATCATTGACAAAAACATTTCTACAAAACTGAACATTAATTTGCAAATATATCTCTCTTTCTCTGACATTTCTTCTTTCCTCTTGCTGAAGGCAAATTGGATGTTTTCCAGTGCACTGTGTCTTCTTAGATTTTCCCATCAGCTTCACTATTATTATTCTTGCAACTCTTTCTGATATCGGTTGTGCCAAGATTTCAGTGCAGATCAACTGTGTGGTCACAGAGGTTTCTCCCCTGGTGATTTTTAACTGTCATAAGTTTTATTATGGTGTGATTTTTAATTCTCTGAAGCCCAAATGTGATTCTGCTGGAATAACTTGTTTTCTCTCTTGGATATTCAGTTTCTGGTTTTGATGTCATACCTTCTGTGTTGTCTAAGTAAAAATCTAGCTGGCATTTAAAGTGATGGCACCTTTCTCCATAGAACAGTAGAATGACTCAGGTTGGAAGAGACTTCAGAGGGTCCTGTTCAAAGGGTCAGCTGTGAGAGCAGACCAAGTGGCTCAGGGTTTTGATCTCCCTTCCCTCACTGACGTCATTATTTTAATAGCTTTCCATACTATTTTATTATTTGTATTTTCCAGGCAATCTTAATATAATTTTTGGCTTTCAAATATGGATATGCAGTATAATAATCTATAATGTTCCTATTGTTCAAAAAGGTTTTAGCTAGAAGATTAATTACTGATGGAGTGGTAGCTTACCTTGCACCATTCACTAGTTGTTTGATCACATAAGGTCCTTTTCAATGTGAGTAATCCCATCACTTGGATTGTTTTGCCTACGTGTAACAGAGAAATTGCAAGGTACCTCAGTCAAGTGGCTGATATTTGAAATGTGTGTGACTGTTCAAAAGCACAAAATGAGACATATGAATGAGACACACTAATTAGACACATGAATGGGCACAAAAATCTCCTGGATTATCCTATTTTATAAGACTACACTGATGAAATTTTCAGCTGTTTTTCACTAAAAAAGTTGTGCACATTAATAAATGATAATTCCAAGCATTAGTTAAATTGGTCATTGTACTCCTCCATAAATTATAGCTGAAAGAGGTATGGTTATCAGCAGGAAGGAGAAAGGCAGAAGAAACCTGACTGTCTAACCCAGTTGTTGGGTTACTTGCTGGTGATAAGGGTCACATTTTTACACTACCGAGTGTTTAGCCTATAACAAGTACAGTATTCCAGAGCATGAGTTCAAGAGGAAATCACTGGTGGGGTGTTTCTGTCCTGCTCAGAAGGCTTTGATACAATGACAGTAGAGGAAACAAAGAACCGTTTTGAAATCTTTCAGAGAGAACTACCATCCACTCAATTCTCTACCGTGTAGCTCTGAAAGCTCGAAGGAAAAGTTTGTATTTTGTCTTCTTTAGCCATTGTGTGTGTAAGTTTTTGTTTCTTTTTCTTTCCATGTTTGAGACTGACTCCTTTATACAGCAAAGTTTTTTATTCCAAGCTGTGTTGCAAACCCCTTGAAGTGGGTCTTGGTGATGCAAGTGCTGAGCAATGTTTGCAGCTTGCCAAAGTGGCACATCTGTCACTATAAAAGCTGTACTGTGAAGTGGCAAATCAAAGCCAATACTTAATATGCTTTTTTAATGATAAAACTAACGCAGAGTGGGGAGGGGGAATTTGTAAAGTAAACCTGGCGTGATCTAATCCTTTTTGTGCAGCGTTTAATTTTCAGGTGTCTGATCTACGTAACAAACAAGTTAAGAAGGTAATGAGAAAATAATATATTTCTTTATAGCCCTCTACTAACACAAATTGCAGTCACTGAAGGAGGTGTTAGCTCCTGCCCCTTTTAAAATGTAGGGGGTTTTTTTTGTATTTATACAGGCTGTCCCTGGATCACTGACAATACGTTATAATTATTGTTTATTGGCATTGCAGGAAGTAAACCTGCTACAACTGAAATATGCTCATTCAATCTCTCTCCTCAAGTGATGTCTCTTGACAGCTCATTTCAAAATGGGAACTGACACCTCATCTCTTTGTCTCCCCTAATCAAATCACTTTCTTTTTCATAGGCTGCTGTTCAGAGGAAATTGCATTTTGCAGTAGTTTTGATGTCTTGTGAAGCTGTGTTACAGGTAAAGGGGCAGCTGAAGGTACAGAGGCTCAGTTTTGCCCTCATGAAAAGGGAAAGTCAATTTTATTTGTATCAAATTGAGCTCAGTAGAAGTTGCATGAGGACAAATAAAACAGATCTGAAGTTTAGCTGCTTTCATTTTTGGTTGCATAAACGTTGAGGTGTTGATAAAAATAGTGGTAGCTTGTACAAAAAATTAAACTTTTCACTGAAGATTTGGAGAAAGAAGAGAAGGTAATGAGGCCTCTGGTGCCATTTTCTCTTTTACAAACTGATTTTCAGTAGTCCTTCTTTTCTTATCTAAAATTAATACCCCAAAATATGTATCTCAAGTTATCATACCAACTTGGAAAATGCTCACTAAGAAAATTTGAATCTAAGATAATTTTTTTAATGCAGAGAAGTGGGCCTTTTATTTTAAGTATGTAAATAGGCAGTCTGCTGCATCCACCCCCCACAGCTGAAGAGCCTTCGGTGTGTATTCACTGTAGGTTTTCTCTTTAGTGAATGGGGAATAAGTGGCCTCTGATGAAGAGCCTTTAGTCATCTTCATATCTGAATTACCATTGTGGAACTTTCTCCATCTGACAGCAGACAAGAGATAGAGTCCAGTTTCAGTAACTTCCCCAAAGAAGAGGCATACCATATGATGAATTTGTGTCATTGCAGAACTGAGTGCAGAACTGTAAGTACAGAGCAGAGAAAAGGTAGAAACTTTGCTTTGCAGAACCAAATGTTAACCTGGAAAAAGAAGAACCCCAAAAAATTCAGTGAGCATTTTCACAAGTGTTGTTTTCATCTCTTGTGTGGCAGATTGATTCTGACTGTGTTTCAAAGATCTTAATGAGGATCAGTGTAGATGCTAGATTGTTTCCTTCTTGGTGATGTTTATAAATCTCTGTGAAAAGCAGAATAAGGAGTTGCTGATGTTGGAATAGTTATAACCTCATCTGTGAGGACTTATTTGATGCAGTAGTGAAAATGATGTTCAGATTCTGCTCTGTTTCAAGCAAGTTTGTTTCTTTACTTCTTCTAATTTCAGGAGAAAAAAATCAGGTCCAAAAGCAGCTGCAGTTTTCTTTTTTTTAATTTTATTTTAATGTGTGAATGAAGAAAAACATTTTTAATTGCTTTATTTGTTCTTTACAAAGTTGACTCTCATGAGGTTGAAAACAAACAACTTCTTCATCAGCAGCTGTGTAACCACAAAGCCCAATGGGCTGTGTTCACTGCAAGCTGATCCTGGTTGTACGTGTGACATACAGATTTGGGTTCTCAAGTCAGATATCTGGCTGAATTGGCATCCTTAGATAAGGGTCTTCAGTATGAAGAACTGTAGAGTAAGGCTGTGGAGGCTGTGCTAATTTGAATGTATTCTTTGATTCTTTCCCACTGGCAATGAACCTTCTTTTCATTTAGCTGAACTGGAGACTGTACAGGGAAGTACAGATTACACTTCTCTGCTACTAAGAAAAAAATAATTCTGATCTCTTTAAACTGACTGAATGAAAAGGGTGAGTTCTATGCAGTGCAAAAGCAAGCCCCACAAATCCCTAGGCTGCTGTACTTACATTTGGGAGAAAAAAAATCTGATAGATTCCACTGAGATTGCAAAAGCCTCCCTCAAACTTGAAAGACAGCTGCCAGTTACAACAGTATAATTATTATGCATAATTATTTTTAGTAGACTAATTACTTCTGTTTCCTTTTGGGGCTGGATGTTTTCATCTTCAGTGTGGCCCACACATGTTTGTGTGGCTTTTGATCTGCAATATGGAGCAAGAGTGATTCTCATTGCCAGCAGAGTAGACTAACTCATCCGTTCTCCTGTGTACACAAAGGGACAGATTGCTACAGATTCTGTGAGCTCTGGACCCTCTCTGTAGTCAAATGCTCCCTTTTTGCTGCTTTTTTCTTCTGAGATTGTTAGACAGTTTCCCTGATCAGTTCCCAGAGTGGCTTCTTTTCAGGACACTGCTTCCAAATATGCATAGTGTCCTATGCCTCCACATTCCTTCCAACTCACTAAGAGAAGCTCAACATTCATTTTGGGCAATTTATACAAGTGGAGCGTAGTAGGAAGTGAAGAGCATGCTGTGCTACTTTTCTTATGCAGTGGATCCACTAGTAAGGGATATTTGTTTGTTTTCCCAGTTATAATTTGCTGCACTTTTTTTTTTTTGCAGTGAAATGTGAGAATCTTTTTCTGAGACAAAAGAGAAATATAAGACTGATGTGAAAAACAGGTGGAACTCAGATGCTGCCAAAATGGAATCGCATTAATATCATAGAATCATCGATTGGTTAGAGTTGGAAGGGGCCTTAAAGATCACCTAGTTCCAACCTCCCACTAGACCAGGTTGCTCAAAGCCCCATCCAGCCTGGCCTTGGGCACTTCCAGCGATGGGGCATCCACAACTTCTCTGGGCAACCTGTTCCAGTGTCTCACCACCCTCACTGTAAAGAATTTCTTCCTAGTATCTAACCGAAATCTCCCCTCTTCCAATGTAAAACCATTACCCCTTATCCTGTCACTAAACTTTCTGACAAAGAGCCCCTCTCTGGCTCTCCTGCAGGCTCCTTTCAGGTACTGAAAGGCCGTTATAAGGTCTCCCCGGAGCCTTCTCTTCCCCAGGCTGAACAACCCCAGCTCTCTCAGTCTGTCTTCATAGGGAAGGTGCTCCATCCCTCTGATCACCTTTGTGGCGCTCCGCTGGACCCGTTCCAACAGGTCCATGTCTTTCCTCTGTTGAGGTCTCAAAAGCTGAACACAGTACTCCAGGTGGGGTCTCACGAGCACAGAGTAGAGGGGTAGAATCACCAGATTCTCCCCCTCTACAAACACAAAGCAAGACACCGTAATAGCTCTGTCTTTTCATTTTCCTTAAAGTTTTCTATAGATATTTTTATTACAATTTCCCAGCAAAACAATGGAATTTGGGTTTGATTACTCATTCTATATTAAACAAGAAAATTAAATCAATTTAATTTGCACAAGTATAAATTATGCTTCTTCAAAAATCCTATAAACTTCAAAAAAAGAATATGTTCAGGACAATGATCTGGGTGTTGAAGAAAACTATAAATAACACTGGTGAAACTAGTGGAGAGGAAGCCAGCAAACTAACGGTGAGATTTCTTGTTAGGTGCAAGGATGTATACATGTTAGATGCGTGCATATATGCCTGCACTAATTTCCTTGAAGGACAAAAGTTATGTATTTCTTCTACACCTATTTCTGTAAAACTGGGATCAGTTGGATTCACAGTAGAGCTGCTGGACTTCATTTGATCTAGGTCTTCAATGATTAGCTGTTAACTTTGTGTTGGTTTTTTGAGTTATCTGTGAGACTTTGCTGACTTTTGCTTATATGGTACTATAGAAGGTGTCTCTTTTCTATGATTCTCATCTGCAGTGTTTTGCTACTGCAGCTTATAGAATTTATTAAGTTTATCTTCCTTCTTGCTTTTCTTTATTTAATTTCTTACTGTGTTATTTTCTATTTTGCAAAATCCGATTTCCACCAAACCCTTACTTACCATTTTGCGTAAACATGAAAATAAACTTTACAGTCAACAGGAAGCTCACCCACACAGTATTAGGAATATCACAGATCCATCAGCTCTTATGCAGGTAAAGTGCAGCATGCATATATTTTCTTTTGGTACTTACCAATATTTTTCCTGATATTGTGATGCCAGGATTATTAATACTAAATCTGTGCTAAACAATGCAGTAGTACTAGTTTGGTCCAGATAGACATGGTACAAATATATTTTTATTTTATTTTTTGTTTAAATGTATAATGCTTCCTTTATAATTTTATTTTTGTTTCAAATGATTGCAAGAAAATAAGAAATACCTGATAATGTACAAAATTACTTGCTGCCAAGAGGTGATACAAATTTTGTGTAGAAATAGGTTATATGAAGTTTAACTATCAAAAGATTTTGAGCTAATGGCAAAAGTTTATCATCAACTTCTGCAATATATCCAAAGATGCAATAGCACCCAGCCTGGAGTGCTTTCTGGGGTCATAAAGGTATTTATGTCTGGTCCAAACCATGACAGACTCATAAAGGTAACTGATTGGGTTAGGCGGAGATGGCTTTTAAAATTAGATTATTAAAATATCCATTTGTAACTCCGTATCTAGTTTATGTAATTCCACCTAAATGTAGTAAAGTGAATTCAGGCTAATTTTCCAATTCTCCTCTCAGAAGACAATAACTGAGCAGCAGCAATGCAGGTCACAGAGACTTTGTTTTACATACTGTATTTATTAGAATTCGTAGAGGAATGAAAGGGACTTTCCCAGATGAAATGCACAGACCATTGAATTTGTGGCTTTTCCTCTTCCTTCTCCCTTGCTAGTCATAGTGTCCCTGTGGAATGGAGACCAAAAGTGGGAGTCAAGCATTTCCTTATGTAATCACAGCTTTTCTACTGTCTGTAGGAAATTAAAACATAAAATCACTGTTGAGAAACTGACTTATTACAGCAGCAAGAAAAGAAAATGACTCTGAGAACTCTCTGTTGCATTTAATAAAGTTTAGGCCTCAGAATATGCCTGCAGTTAAACATTAAAGAAGGAAATATACAATTAATAGATCAATAGTTCATAACAAGGAATATAGTCCTTTAAAATCAGAAGTTCTGCTGAAGACCAATTCCAAGTCATCTAAGGTAACTTATTATTAATTTTTGTAATTATATGGAAAACAAGGGCTGATGTAAGATCATTGTACGTATTCTGGCTTAAACTTTTTCACTGAAGTAATATTTAAAATATGTTAGAAGATGATTAGGCTCACTGTTTTAATTTGCCTTTTGATTAGAATAACCTAATTGAAGGTGAAAGTAATGCTAGTAAAAATTTTAGAGGAAATTGCTGGAGGAATTGTGAAATGTTTAAGAAGGTCAAAAAGGCTCAGACAATATCCTACTGGCTCAATTTGATATTGAAATGATCATTGCGTGTATTCTGTTCTAATCAAATATAACACCATAACCATTATTTATTTTGAGAGCCCTCACAATCAGAATTGTTCGTTTATTGTGCCATCCATACATGCAGAGGACGATGAGATTTGCCCAAACCATCTCAACTTTAATTTATTTATTGTCAATATCTGTTATGTTTCTTTAAGCTGCTCTTCAGTGTGCAGGACTTATTCTTTTCTTAGTTTTAATTCTAAAATTTCAGTTCAATAAAAACTTTCCTAGTTTTGGAACATCTCAGTATGGAAACACTATAATAGCTATATGTATGCCTTTGGGTTTTCAGCTGTAACTGCAGCAAAGGTTTCTGGTTTCCAGAAATTGCCAGAAGCAGAGAGAATAAAGGTCATATCTAGTTTTGATAACCCTCATCATCATTTCTCTATGGCTGCAAGGACATATTTATTTATATGTGCTCTGCTTTTTTCTCTGCTCTATGCCAATTTTTACTCCTCAAACCAGCCATTTCATTTTCAAAGACAGATCTCAAAAATCAAAACTTTTTTTATAGTTGACCTACAGTGCTTATAAATCAGGATCAGCTGGGCAATGAAGAAGAGAGAGAAATGTGTACATTAAAAATGGAACTCTATAAAAATAGAGCTAAGAACATCTATCAGTACAAGAAGTCCTTCCAGCACTGGAAACATGAATAATGTAGTTCTCTATTGGACTCAATATGCTCAAAACAGAGGACAGGCATCATTTTCTCAATACTACTGGCCATGAAGTTAAGGAAGGACATAAAAAAAAGGACCTGTTCATTTTCATCCAGCAGCCCAGTGGCAGACCTTGCCCAATTTTGAGTTTTTCAGAGGTCTCTTGTTTGAGGTAGAGTTGATTTTAAGGGAAAAAAAATCCACTAGAGAAATTATTTTTCCTGGAAAATATTCAAGTCCAGGGAGTCCTGGTTTGTTTCCTGGTTTTGCTGCTGAGCAACATCCCCTATGCTTGGAACGTTAGGTCCTGTTGCTTGTGCTGGTGCTTGTTCAACCTGTGGCTTTATTTTTTCCCTGCTTAGTATGTGATAGCACCCACTTTTACAGAATGTTGCACAGAAGTGTTCTTTAGTGCTTGAAATATGTCAGTAAACATATGTCAGTTTGCAGGAATTCATCCTATTCCTAAAAGCCTATCAGCCTCTAAGACTCCTTTTCCCCTCTTCTCACACCATGGATAACTGTAGTAGGCGGTCTTGGCACTGAGCAACTGTCCTTGCGGGACCATAGCTGTGCCATTAAGGAGACTGAGGTTAGATGCACGTTCCTTCTACACATTGAACTTCTTCCTTGGTTTGGCCAGTCTAAATTCTGTCCAGCTTGCAGATTGGGCGCTAATTGGCTCCTGCTGGGGTCACTGGTGCTACCACCATAGCAAAATGTTCAGTGCTGGAGGACTAGCTGTCTTGTCCCTCCTTAGGGTCTACTGTCCTTTTGCCAACACTGTGGCAGCAGAGCTGTGCCGTGGTTGTCAGTGCTATGCAATAGGAGAGAGAGTTGCTAATTCTCTTTCTGCAGCAGCCTGAAAGCGAAAGCTCTTAACTGAACCATCTGTGTCTAACTGGAGAGGAGTGCCAGGATCATCTGAGACCTGCCATTCCCAGCCACTCAATGCTTGGGTGCAACTCCTGAACACAGAAATGTACAATGTCATTAGTCGTAGCATCATTTAGATTGGAAAAGGCCATTAAGGTTATCAAGTCCAACCATTAAACCAGCACGGCCAGTCGCCCTCCCTATTTAGCCTTCCACCACTAAAAGAACAGCAGCAGCTGCAAGCTCAAAGTGCTTTGCACAGATTTGGGAAGACCTTTTGTGGGGTGGGCTGACTCCAGCTGCAGGCAGTCTGCCCTTCCTTCAGTATCCATTTACACTTTAGTGCCTCTTGAATCACTCTCTGACCCCAGAGCTAGTGCTATGCTTAGTAGATAATCTAGTTTTGAGAGAGCATTATGTCTGTATTAAGTATGTGATGGGAGGGCAAAAGGTGAAACATTTAAGTTTTGTGTCGTTGACAACACAAAATGAGCCAAATTTCAAGGTTCTCATTTAGCAGGACCTCTAGAAATCACTTTGGCACTCAGTCATTCTATTAGAGTAATCAGCGTACGACTGGATGGCAGTAATAATAATGTTAGCTGTATGAATTTAAAATGAAGTAGTCATGACTTTTTTTTTTTCAGGAAGACTTAATGCCTAATAATTCAATTCACTCATCAAAAAATGAGATAATTATCTCTAATTCTTTCCTCTGGGGCTATGATTTTGTTATCGCGTAGAGACTATGTATTCTTAAAGCAAGTCATTGTTAAATACTAATCAGATCACGTATGACAGTTTCCATGACAGTCTAATCAAATACTAGCTCTTAAGTCAGAAATGTGAAATAGTTTAGACTATTTATTTTAATTACTTATATGTTGATAAATCAAATGGCTGTCCCAAGGTAGTGATTATTTTAGTCAATATTCCTCTCTCATGTACTCACACACATCCACACAGATTCACTCTTTAATAACGTTAAATTTCTATGAATATAATCAGATTTTAAAATGACCGATTTTGTTAAGCAGTTGTAAAGATTTAGTTGTAAACTAAATCTTGAACTTTACATGTAGACACATCAGGGTTCCCAATCCTGTGATATGTACACTGTGTTTTCTTGCTGTCATAGTTTTATGTTTAAGCACCATTGGTGTTACAGTCTGCAGCCAAAATCTCGCTAGTCCTTCCTGGTTTCTCTTTAAAGAACGTGGAGCCTAGATGCCCGAAACAAGATCTAATGACATATGTCTTTGGCTCGTGGTGACAGGCCAGGCGAGGTAAGTTTATTATATTGTTTCTGCAAAAGTTGTTTCAAAGTAGAAACTAAATTCATAGACACAAAGAATCACTGAGGTTGGACAGAAGACCTCTGGAAATAGTCTAGTCTAGCTTCCCTTCTCTATTCAAGCAGGGTCAACTAGAGCAGATTGCCCAGGACAGTGTCCAGTCAGGTTTTGAGTCTTAAATGAAACAGTTATTCTCTTTATGGAAGTGTTGGATTGTCACAGAAAAATTTCACTTTTTCTTGAAAAAAAAACCAACACCCAAACCATGCAGAAAGGTTTTGAATTTTTTGCTGAATTTTCTTTTCATCTCTGACTAAATCCTGAATAATTTCACCCATTTTCCCCTGCAGAGGTCTCATTTTTTGGCCTATAAATAAAAATTCAGTGAATAAAAAAACCACTGTGGTGGTTTTTAAATTTCAGTTTGATGTTCTATATCTTTTAGCCAGCCTGCAAATTCCATGGTGCGCTGTATGAAGTAGATCCGCGTGTACGTATGTAGATCTGCACCACAAATTGCTTGAAACTTTATGATGAGATCAAATCTCAGCTGAACAGGAACTGAGAAAGGGATTTCCTGAGAGAGCTCTGCTCATGCAAGTTTATAAAACCAGGTGAGCTGTACGCAAGGATGCCAGGAGAGCCGTCTGATGACATTATAAGGCTATTCTTTATCGTCTCTGAATGGTCAGGGAGATTGCATAAAGTTAACAATGCTTAGAAAAAAGCAAATGTCCCATCCATCTTTGCAAAGAGCCGAAAGGATGATCTGGGGATCTACAGACTAGACAGCCTCATGTCAGCCACTGGAAGAATCGTGCAGCAAGTCCTCTTAAAGCACCATTCTGGGAACTTTAAAGAGTGTAATTGACATGGATTTGTCAAGGGCAGCCTGATTGCCTTCTATGACAAAGTGTCTGGATTTGTCAGCAAGCAGAGAGTATGTAATTTGCCTCGAAGGAAGGCTTTAGACTTTGTCTCCCACAATATTTTCTGTATAGAATTTAAGATATCATTTGAATGGGTGCGCAAGGAGATAGGTAAAAGAAATGGTTTGATGGTTGTCCTCAGAAAGCCATGGTTAATGGGTCATATGCTGCTTGGAGGTCAGTAACAATGGGAGTATCACACGGATCACAGAGATCAGGGACCTGTCCTGTTTTGCATCTTTCTTAATGACCTAGAGGAAGCAAGAGCGTGTACTCACGTCAGGTTCCCAGATGACTCCAAACTGGAGCGGCCAGCTAACCTGTTTGAGGACAGGGCTGCCATTAAGAGAGATTCAGAGATCCTGAAGGAATGGGCCAACAGGAACCTCATGCAAGTCAGCAGTGTGGGACAAATTCCCAGCTCCACACCCAGGAAAGAAGAGCCCCTGCAATGACACAGCCTGGTGATGAGCTTTCTGGGGAGCAGTTTTGTTGAAAAAGCCCTGATGTCGTGACAAACAGCAAGCTGCAGGTGAACCGGCAGCATGCCCTGTCATTAAAGACAGCCAACAGCATCCTGGGCTGTATGAACAGCAACGTAGCCAGGAGATTGCAAGAAGGGATTCTACCCCTCTACTCAGCACTCTTTCAGACCACAATCTGCACCCTATTTTGGTGCCCTCAGTACAAGAAAGGCATTGGTAAACTGGGGTGAGTTCAGGGAAGAGCGCCCAAGATGGTTTGGAGCTGGAGCACTTGGTCTGCGAGGACAAGCCAAATGATTCAGGCTTGTTCAGCCTGGGGAAGAGATTGCTGTGGTGGGGTTTAAACTGCTAGCATCTTTCCAGTACCCATGAGTAGATTATCAAAAGGATAAAGCCAGGCTCTTCACAGAGGTACGTAGTGTAAGGATAAGAGACACTGGGCATAAATTGAAATAAGAGAGAATTTGAACAATATGATCTAATCTCATAGTTGACTTTGAGCAGGACATTAGACTAATGACCTCCAAAGTCCGTTCCAATCTGAATTTATCTATGATTCTTAAGAAAAAACCTGCATAAATTGGGAGAATGACAGCTGGCAAAAACTGTATTCTTCTTTCTGCTCAGTTAATGCATCACAAATAAAATTTTCTCAACATTGTCAGTTAAATGTAGTTGCAATAGTATATTGTACCTTTCAGCATTGAACCTACATTTCTTGCTTTTATTCAGCATACCAGTTTTTTTCAAACTGAAGTGCCAATGTTTCTTAGCATGTAAATCTTTCATGTTTTTCATGAAACTTAACTAGTGCACTTTGACAAAAACAGTATAGAAATGCTCAGTGTCTTGGTTACCATAGTGTACTTTTTCATTGAAGTCTTTTTCTAGTCTAAGCACCACAAAAATTGCTGGTCATTTTCCTGCTGCATGGAGTTTAAGATATTCAAAGAAGCCACTCATTCTGTGGTGTAAGTTCGAGACATAGTTTGCATAGGATGAAACATTACAGGGAATTAGCTCAGCAGAGCACTGAACCCCGTCTTCAGCTCTGTTGTGGATAATGCATTGCCTCTGGCAGCAGTCAGGCTTTTTCTTAGTAGCTCAATAAGTAACATCTTCAGAGCAAATCGCTCCTAATTTATACATGCACACATAACAACAAGTATTCTTTTTCTGTTTCAAGCATCTCTGCCTCCCTAGGCAATGAAATTACTCTTTGTTTTTTTCACAGTTCTTTTAAAAACAAGAAAAATGAATGACCTAATTCAGAACTATGAGTCCTCTCTGTACTTTTGTAAGTGGCTTTATATGTATTCAAGCATGCTCCAGAAACCATTGATGGTTAGCTCGTTCGTTATATTGATTGACAGTAAAACATCAGGAAAAGCATCTATGTGTGACCGCTTTGCCAACAAACGTACTGTCTGTATGCTGCTGTCTGTGTGTATCTTGGCATTTTGGCACAGTATCTAAATCACTAATGAATGAAATGCAATTCTAATGAGCTCAGTAGTATTGGTTCTGACAAAGCATTCAAAAACAAATAGAAGATCACAGAACCTCAGCTCAAGAAGGAGGGCATCCTCCCAAGAGTTTTATCTGCGGAAGTTTTCTCTCTCTGTTTTCCTCCCCACATCTCCCCTTTTCCCCTGCATCTCTCTTCTATTTTTTGTTATTTCAAAATCTCTTGAAAAACAATGCTAACATTTGCCCTTTTTCTTTTTTAAGTTTGTTAAATATTTATGAATCTAGAAGCCTTTCAGTCCTTACTTTTTGTTAAGATTTTTGTTTTTCTTTGTTTTTCCAGGAGAAACTATAAATCAATCAGGAGCTGTTCTCAGAATCATAGAATTTCAGGTAGGGATTAAGCAAATTATATATTTCAGATGGCGAGTACAGTTTCAAAAGCAAGCTTGTCAGCATGAGGGCTTGCAAAATCATTTGTAGAGGTACACAATTAATAAAATAGAGTGATTATTCTCTTCACTAGCTTGAGAAAATGAGGCAAAGCAATTTGCAGAAGATAATTTCAGTTTCACTAACATCTAGAGTTGCACAGCTTCACCATTCATTAGGAAAAAACATCATGGCACTATTTATGAAAGCTCTGGTAGTGAAATGAAGAGAGTCCTTTACATTGGGCAATTGAGCAAAACAATAATTGACAATTTAAGTCAAGGCCAAGTAAAATTGCAAGCAATAAGTTAATTGCATGTAACTGGAATCACAGAAATTAACTCCATTTATTCAGAGATCTGACCTATGGTGATCTTTTTATTAAATCTGCAGGACATCTTGGTCCATAATGAATTGAAGTTATCAGCTGTTTACTTACATTTCCATTAATGTTAAGAATCATAGTTACCATGAACATCAGAGATCTCATTGGACTGCCCATCATCTCATTTTGAAATATCACTTAATATAAGTAAGTCTCTTTCTCATACAGTACAGTGTGATAAATCTCTCACAGTGTAAGAAAGCAATAGCAGCTAACAGCCCAGAGAAATGTAGTGTTGATGTAGATTAATTTAAGTTGCTTGCCTGTACTTGTGAATCGAATTTTAGAAGGCTAAGTGTGCAGTTTCTAGATTTATCTGCATACACTGCTGTTGCTTATTCATAAAAAAATATTGCAGAATGTGGGTGAAAAACATGTTTGATTTCCACTTAGCTTTGGGGAAGGAAGTATTCACAAATAAAAGATCAAGTCCTCCACAAATGCAATTTTGTACACAGGATTGTAATTTCAAAAGTTGCCGATGAGAGTAATCAAACCCTTCAGATGAAGGTTGAATTTAATAATAGACCATAGTTCAAATGATTCTTAATGTATTCATTTCCTAAATGGGAAGATGATCTTTTTTTGGAGCTACTTGTGGATTATTTTTGGAATCACTTTTTCTGACTTCATAATTTCATTTTGCAACAGCTACGTAAAATTCTGCCATACACACATGCCAAGCAGATAAAATGGTCTGAAAAGGACATCCCAGATGAGAAGTTTGAAAAACAGGAGGCAAAAAGCAAGGCTCTGATGTAGAGATAAACTCCTTGTTAGCATCAATGTTTTCTGTCTTCCAAAGCATTGCTTGTCAGTGTTTAGTTTTTTATATCTATATATATGTACACATGAATGTTTATCTTTCAAACAGTATTACAATGATTCTGTCTTTCTGCATTCTTCATAAGCAATATATGAACCAAATCCAAATTGATGTTTGGGGTATTTTAAGCCTCTTGTAGCTATCTCCAGATCATTCACTCCCAGATCAGCTAGACTTTCAAAGTGCCTGATAGAGATACTCTATATTTTATAATTTTCAGTTTCTACTACATAGTGTTGTGGTGGAGATAGAAAAAGGTTATGTTGGCTTGGCATCATGCAGGGCTGGCCTAGCTCAGGCTGGCCATGAGTTAGCTATGTATTCAAACATGTAGTCACTAGGTAGCTATAAAACAAAGGTCAAAGGACAGCACTAGAAATGGCAATTAGGCCTGGTAGTGAAACACCAGCAGCCCTGATTCCTTGCCTGCAATGATGAATTATTTGACATAGCTCTACTGCATAGCTCTGTTTTAAACCTTATGGTTTAAATTATTTGCATTATTTGCAACTAACATTTTCCATAAGTTTAAACCTTGCCTGCAAACAGTATGAGGTTTGCAGAGCACCTGATGAGCCTGTTCTTGGAAGGGATTAATTCAGGTGAAGTTGAAGCCCTGTGATACATTTTATAGCCTGGGTAAATATTATTGTGCAGCAAACTGTCAGAAAACAGTCTTCTACTTCCCAATTATGGGCAAGGCATAAGCTTAAAGCCACAAGGTTATTTTTATAAGCTTTCCATTCAAAGCCTGTATCTAAAGAACTTCCTGAAGCTACAGAATGTATTTCAGAAAAACAGACCTTTGAAATATTGAGCCAGTGACCCAAACTTGATTTTACATACAGACCGCATAATAAACATAAAGCTAAAATTAACACGTATTAGACACATGTCATCTTATTTGCTTTTAACTAAAACTGAAGCCACAATAATGTTAGAACAGTCAGGAGAATTTCATTGTAAGATATTAAAGTTTTATAAGTTCCATCACTATAGGAACCACTTCAGAGTAACATACAAAAGTTACCTGAGAATTGTTTCATAAATAGTTGCTCTCATTTTGGTAACCTCTTACCAGTATTTCAGTAGCAGTAAAGTAAGAAAGATAACTTGTATCAATTAATCATACAGCAGTCAACTATTACATAAATCAAATATCAAATGCAAACTTCCAACTTCAGAGTTCTCTAAGTAGCAAATACAATTGACATTGACATCTGTTCCTCTGTGTATTCTTTAGATTTCATTAATTTTAATTGTGTTTATCATGCTTTATGAGCAGTTTAAATAAACGCTGAGCAATGAATATAACAAATTATTAATGTCACTGTCATAATTCAAAGACAGCTGGAAATACGCATACATTTGTTCTTTTAATTTTCATGCTCTATTGTCAAAATGTAGATTATGCTAAGTGTTCTTTTGGGAATTATTAATTAGTCCAAATTCCATCAGCAATAATGAAGTTAAAAGTCTCTAATTGTATGAGTACTTTGGGATGATTACATTATACTAAAAATGCAGTGGATCTTAGAGAGTGAAAGGAGGGACACTTTTGGCTTAGAGCAAAATACTGAGCAACAGAATATCTGATTTCTAATCATGGCTCTTGATGTGTAATCACTGTACCATCTTTAGCAAGGGTAACAGTTGTTTTTCTACCTTTGCTTCTCAAATATCTAGTTTAGAAAGGTATCAAGATGCTTTAATACTTGCCATTTTACTAAGTATTGACAGCACTTTTGTGCACATAGAAGACAAAATTAAAAAAGTATGCATGAAAATATGAAAAATAATATGTTATGCTCAAGCATTAGGTATGTTTTAACCCATGAGAATATAAACTAGCAAAAGAATTATTGTCATCTTCTTAATTCTGGGAAAATGCTTAGGTTTTATTTGTAAGCATAGCCCTCACAATGCAAATACATTAATCTAAGCAACATAATCTGCTGTTAGCTGGAAATTCTTCTACTGAGTTGCGATTTGCGAGTATCTGAACAACTGTAACATATCTTCTCTGTTTAGATGCTTAAATACAGATTTATTAGTCTTGATCCTTGCATTTTAAAAGTTGGGCTTTTGTGGGTGACACTCTAAATAAAATTTAGTGGTCTCAGTGACTTAAAGTTTTTATGGGCATTTTCTGGTAGTGGCTACCCTATTGTATCTTAGAGAATTAAATAATTAGCTTTTATTATAAAATCTATTACCTTGTTACCTTAAATGAAAAATCATATCACCTGTAAATGTGACATAAAAAGGGGTAATTTTGCCTATTCAGGCTGTTTTAACCTGTCAGCTGAATCACTGGACTGGTTTTAATTTAAAAGTATCTGCACTCTGTACAACCTACCTCTAGAAAGAAAATAACCATAATCAATGCATATAAGATATACAACACTACAACAGAGAATTTAAGGAGAAATGATCAACAAAGGGAAGTAAAAAATAATAAATGTTTTTTGTAGCTAACCCAGAATTTTTTTTCACAATTAAAATTTTTCCTGTTTTTTAAGAGAGATTGATTCTCCATGCAGAATTTTAAATAGTAAACTAAAGAAAAAGCAAAGAGTGAAACAATTGCAAGATTGTCGAAGTCTTTTTTACAAAGTCAGGGTGTTTCTCTCATTTGGACTGAAACAAAAAATAGTTTTGAATTTTTTTTCTAGAAAACCTGAAGAAATATTACAGAAAGAAATTCTTATCTCTAGTTTCAGAGGGACTAATTTTCAAATTTCTTGGTTACTTAAAGAAATGACTGTGAAAACTACTAGATTCAGAGCTTGTATTTTGGAGAATTGAGGGTGTGTTGATAAAATACTATTTCACTACTAATTTAGTGTTGATTTATTATGTGATATACCATCTTTCTTATCTTTTAATATGCAAAGAAGTTGACGTCATATAGCTTACATGGAATATGATTCATATCCAGAACATTCAGAAATACATAAACATTAACAAAAACGGTGGTGAAATTTTTTTATACAAGTTATTTCTACTAAAACTAAAATTTTATATAAAAATCTGACTTATAATGAAATACTAACTACATTCAACCCATACATATGACTACATGGAGTTGCATTTTAGTGTCAGGTGGTGTTTCTGAAGTATTTTGGGAACGTAAAAGATGAAAGCTACCATGATCTGTCTAGGCCCATTACTAAAGTATTATTTGAAGCATGGTTTAAAAAAACTCCCATAATATTCTGGTATATTCATATTAGGCAGAAGAATGACTGGTAAAAGGTATTAGTCCTGAACTTTATAGTGTCAATTGTGTACATTGACTTATTGAGTAGCTCTATAAAGTCATAGATATTGTGTTCTCCCCGAGAGAACTGATTTCCAAGTCAAACTTGCACTCTGGGCAATTTGACTTTCTGAATGAACCAAAAAGACTTTTACTCCCTATAGATTACATCTGTAAATGCCTTTATAAGACTGAGAAAGAGTGTATGTGAGTACCCCAGGTTAGTTGTTGTTGTACTTTCTGCCACTGTTGCTAAGAATTGTACTGCAGAAGATGAAAGAATTCAAGTTAACAAGCCATTTACATCACAAAGACATGGTGTGACTTCTTCATCAAATACAGGTATCAGACAATGATTTTATATAGAGAAAGGCTGCAGTATTTCATGAAGCTTCAGGTGCTTCTATGCTAGTTTGGAATGAAAAACATGTTCCTGTTCCTGTTGTTGTTCAGGGGTGGGGGGGGGGGGCATGGTGGTGTTTGGTTTGGGGTTTTTTTTTTTTTGTTTTTTTTTCCAGTCCCCCCTCCTTCTGAACATCACCTCCTGGATTCCCGGATCCCCTTCTCCTTGGGAACCCCCAGGAAACTGGGGACACCCACACACACGTTTTTCGGACTCTCCCGAGTCGCCCCCGCGGTGGGGGGGGGGGGGGGGGGGGGCATGGTTGTGTTTGGTTTGGGGTTTTTTTTTGTTTGTATTTTTTTTAGCAAGGGAAAATATTAAGAGCCATGTAATATTGTGTTCAATGTCCATAATCAAAAGGTAGTCATAGTAACTGTTGTAGTGAATCCCCTCACTACTCCCAGTTTCTGGTCCTATTGAACTCTTTCTGAGAAAGCAGACTGGTTCCCCAGCTTGTCTCACGTTGGCTGCAGTGGAGGTATATTTGCTATACAATTTGAGTATCTGGCCATATATATTTTGTTCTTAGCTGATATTTATATTTGCCCAGACTACAAGAAAATTGTATATACATATTTTGAGTATATGTGCATGATACATTGAGAGATAGTTTGCTGTATATACGGCTGGCCCACTTTTGATTTAAATACTACTTCGACAACACAGGGTTGTTCTGTGCAGCAAAAGAATAGGAAGAGTTTTTTTTTTCCAGAAAGCATAATCAACCTGAAAAGGGGAGGAAATATCTAAGAGAAGCAATCTCTATTTTACTGTGTACATATGTTTCGTGTTGAAACTCTGTTATGCACCTCCTTCTGTGCAATACCAGATTTATATCCAGAACTTTATATCTTTTCCTCTCTTCACTCTGTTTTCAATTTATTTGTTTGTTTACCCTTTGTTGTTGTGGTACCCACTGGATTTCAAGATGAGATTGCTTTTTATCCACAGAGATGGTCTCCACAGATTAATCCAAACACAAGGACATTTTGTGAAGCTTCTGAACAATTGAAATCTCAGAGTTTCGGAGGTGGAGTTTGGATGAACACACATCTTCACTGCTGTTTTTGCTGCAACTGATACAGTTGCATATAAAGAAAAGATTTTTCCCATTAGGCAGTAAGGAAAGGCCACAAGCTTCACTTTGAATTGACGCTGAAAAGTCTGTCTATTGAGAGATGTAGTACAATATGTATTTGCTAGATGTTAAAAGTTGTGTCAAGCTTTGAACTTGAATGGAAGCTCTGCTCTCTCTAAACAAAAAGAACTAAAACCACTTTTCCAAATGAACTGCAGCAGTTATAGAAATCACTATATGTATTGTTCTTTAAAAATAAAATTAAAGAAAGCATAAAAGAGAAGGAGATAAAAAAGACCTACCAATGAGAAGGCTGTTTCAGTAAACATTCTTGCTCACTGTTACAGCTGAGCTTTTTTGTAATTTTGTGATTAAAGTGGTTTTCTCTTTCACTATGAAATATGACTTTTAGGAAATGTCAATATTTTTTCCCTGGAAAAATATATACAAGAAGTTAACCATGTGCTAATGAAATGTTTCCAGATAGCTCTAGTCACTATAAGCCTAATCACAATCCTAATTGGCAAACTGAGCTCCCTAAATCATTCCAGTTACTTGCACCAGGGCAGACAAGGGTGAACCTACTGATATTAGAGGAGAACTGTGCAGGAATCAGGTTTAAAAAGTTCAAATTAACTTTAAAATAACTGATTTTTAAAATTCAAATATGATCTTAGCTAGAACCTTCAATAAACTTATGTGGCAAGAGAATCAGTATTGAATGTTGCTACTTTAATTATTTTACACCTTCTACATAGTCCAACAGTCCTAGTATTTTTCCACTCCTTGATATGCATTTTAATTTCTTTTAGCTGCTTCTTCAGAAAAGACTGGGCTTTGAAATGTTTGCCCGTTCTGCCTAACTAAGTCTCCCATGAGATCTCATCATCTGTTGTTGAATTTCTTATGTTTATTTAAATTTACTGATCGAAGCCTTATTTGACTTTTTTTTTACCATCACAGTAAATTAATTCAAAGACAAAATGTATTAAAGGTTCAAAGACCAGTGAAGAGGTATTTAAATCAGGGTTAGTGTATAATCTGTCTATAAATCTGTAACAACTACTTACACATTTATGCTCTCATGAATTTCCACACGTTAAGCATCTTGCCTAAGGTCACTCAAACTCTGTGACAGAATCAGAAATTAAAAGCTTGTATTTAAATTAATGTTGATTTTTTAGAAATAACTTAAATCTGTTTCAGAGACTTCGGAGCTTTGATGCATATACAGATTATTGTGGGGCTGCAAGTTACCTGGAATCACCTGCTCTTCAAAACCTTCCGAAGTGCACATTGTTGGCCAGCAGCATCCAGAAAATCACTTGAGGAAATGTAGAAATCTTTCACTGAAAGGTAAAATTACCTCAATATGGCTTTTTATTTCCTATGGGAGTCACAGACCAAGCTTATGACCAAATGACAAACCTTGTGTGTTGCTGCTATGGGGTAGCTTGCTGTTCTATCAGACTTTCTTTGGATGTCCAGACATTGAAGATATGATGTATACTTGGGCTAGTGTGGGAAGAGAGAACTTCTTGTACATGCTTACTCATTTGTTTGGTCTCTGTGACTTTTCAAACTACAAAATAAGTGGTGGAGCAATTTCCATCTTTGAGATCTTCTTATTGGCAGTCTTGTTTTGAAAATAATGCTTAAGGACTAGTGAGAACACAATGAGATGCCTCTGGTCATCCATGTTAGGTTTGATCATAGATATAAATAAATGTCAAAAAAACAAAACTGAAAAAAAAAAAACAAAACCGAAACCACTCACAGACAAACAGTTTGGTAGATTTATTCATTATGTTTTGTGGAGAACATTAGTTTCAATTTTATTTTCCTTAAACACCAAATATTACAACAAACAAAACCAATTTCAGTTAGAATTCACTGTTTATTAGATAGTTTCCTGAAAAGCTAAAGAGGTTGAGGAATTATGTTGGGTTTTTAAATGTTATTGAAAATTGGTTAAAAAAGTTCTGTCTGATGAGCTGGGATGGTAAAAACATCATAGAATGATCCAACCTTTTATAGAAAGGGAACCTAGATGAGATTATCTAGCACCCTTTCCAATTGCATCTTGAAAACCTCCAGTGATCGGGACTCAACCACATTGCTGGGGACTCTGTTCCAGTGAATGATTGTTGCCATTGTAAAAAATTTCTTTCTTATATCAAGATGAAACCTCTCTTCATGCAACCTGTACCTCTTGTCCCTTGTCTTCTCGCCATGGCTCCTTGTGAAGCGAGAGCTTCTGTTGTCTTTGTAGCTGCTATTTAAGGACTGTAATACTGTGATGAGTTTTCTGAGCTTTTGTTTGCCTATTTTTCTCTTGTTGTGTTTTTATTTTTCAATAAAAATGCCTAGCTATAAACCCAAACTTTTATGGGCTAATGATCCGAGTTATTAGTCATTATGTGTCTAACCTTGTTCCTGTAGAAACAAAGCAGGGGTAGTTTGCTATGGCACTGAAGTAGGGCCACAGCTGTGAAGTCAAGGTGCTTGGTGTGTGGTAGATTCTTTCTCTCACTTCTTGGATGAGTATTGTCTCTAGTTATGATTTTTGGAATTTTTTTTTGCAAACAAACTCTCATTTCAGATAAGCCTTACTTTGCACAGCTATTGGTACGTAACTCGAATGCTTTCATGTTTCTTCATTGTTGGGCTTAAGTTCTTCTGACAGGTCTTTTAGTAAGCTGTTCTCAATTACAGGTTTCCCAAGAGGATCCAAGTTTTGCCTGATACAGGATTTTGTAACGTGAAGTTTGTGCAGGATGTTTTGAACCATTTAAATCTGTGGCTCCAGCTGAACTATTTCTTGAGACGTGTATGAGTTCCATTAATATATTAGAGGAACCAATTGCACAAGAGAGATCTGCACAATACCTCAGACTTTCAGCAGGCTGTACATTAAAGCCTTCTTCCACGCTATCCAGGTAAGTCTAGATTATAGAGGACACCAATTGCATTTTAAGGAAAATTTTACCACAATACAGTTTAGCTAGAAACTTGTCTTTATGAGGAGTCTCAGTAAAATATATTGAAAATATTTTTTACTTGATTAATTAACTTTGAATAAATTCCTCTATAAACGTTTTCAGTCAGAACTAGACTTCAATATACTGCCATCGGCTACATTAGTTCTTCCTTAGAGTACATGCATGTGTGTAGCTTGACTGAAATAATCTACTTCAACATGCTTAGCAGTATGTCTTATTTTAGGTAATCTAAATTAAGTTTTTGAAATCTTTCTATATACAGGGTCTTCAACTTACTTCCACGTTGATAACTTATTACATTAATTTTGAATGTTTCTGTTTTCTGTCTATCTACCTATCTAATCAATTGAGCTTTCTTAATTTCAAGTAACTTCCCTGAATATTTACTACAGACAAATCCTCATCTGTGGTTGACGCAGTTTTCAGGGGCAAAAACTTTTCTTCTATCAGGAATTCACCATTAACATTAGAACAGCTCTTTCTTAATACACAAACAATTACTTCTTAATATGGAATTAATTTACTTCTGTGGAGCACTGCGAAAGTATTTAGGTTAGTATATTAAACATGATCAAATACTACGATAATTTTTGATTCTATAATAATTGTTCCTATTGATTCTATAATAATTGAAATTAAAAATAAGATCTTTTTTCATAAACTTGTTTTTAAGTGCTACTTTCAAATATATGGATTACTCTTAGATTCAGAGCCACTCTCCTTATTGAAAATTCAATGAGAGAGCTCTATTAACATAAATATAGCTTCCTATAGGAATAACCTGTCCCTTCCCAGAATATGAAGGCCAACAATGCTCTCATGTGTCAGGGTTCTGGGTGAAAAGCACATGTATAGATGAAAACCTGTTGAATATGTTTTCCATCTGACATTGCCCAAGTCAGTATACTTAAATTTAGAAAAATACTGAAGTACAAAAATCATAAATATTAAAACAGTGTGTTTATACTAAACAAAATTTGCAATGAGGAACATGTAGATGCAAAATTAATTTCTGGTCATGATTGATGACCTCACAGCAATCATTCATAGCTGTGCTATGCTCTGTCACTCACAAATTATACATAAGGTTATCAGTAATGACTAGAAATATTACAACCACTTCATTCAATATCCTTTGTCCTGTACACACATCTCCTTGAAATAATAAGGTCAGAATCTTATGAAAGACATATAGCATTTATAAACAGTTAAGTAGATATTTAGGCAACTGTGTTTTTAGGAATAATTCTTGTGTAGAGTTGTTAATATTTGTTTAGTTATGTTCATGTTGGGGTAGATACAGAGAGCAGTGATTCAGCAGAATCTACCACACTGGATTCAACATGCTTTGAGTTGGGCTTAATGTCCATATTTTGGCCCTTGTTGGCTTAGCTGAATAGGGCAGGTGTACAATTGGAGACAGCTAAGGAGTCCGTTTTGTCTTCTGACCATGGGTCAAAAAGTAAATTCTTTCACAGAGACACCATTTCCCCAACAAAAAAATTAAAAAAGAAAGGCAAACCTCCACAATTTAGCTCTCATCAATCAACCCCTTGCTTCTCACCTCCTCCAATCCCAAGACCTCTCAGAAAAGTGAGACACAGGAAAGAAAAGGGTCCCCAGTAGCTAAATGTTCTTGCTGACTGCAGAGTCAGGTTGGATGGATTTCTCCAAGGATGGCACAGTACAGAAGGAGTTACTTATCAAGGTAGACTTAGATTGCACAAGGTTTTAAAGTTTTTCATCACATACTTGTTAGAATTTTTTCTTGCCTCATCTCTGACCTTATCTTCTCTATTCCCAAGGGTTGCATTATAACAACATTTTCCTTCTTTCAGTATGATTTACATTCAGTGAGCTGACACAGCACCAATTTTTCTTCCATACTGCTACAGTGAAAAATTCAACTGAAGAGCTCAGTGTGACTAACAGCTTCTCAGTTGCCTCATTGTACACCACCTGAAAATGGTCTCTCCAGTCTAACAACAAGTACAATAAGTGGACATGAAGGACAAAAGAGTCATCTGTAATCTCTTCCTACCTGCTAATAATGAATATTCTTTATATGCAGGATAATGTCAGATTTCAGTTTGTTTTGAGTGGGGTTCTGTGGGGGAGAAAGGTAGGGTTGGCATATACCTAATTCTAAGCAATATAATCAGTATGAAAAATGTCATCTTATTTCCTTTCAGAAGGTTTGTCACTATCTTAAAAAGAATTTGTATAGGGCCAACACACTTATTAAAATTCATAAGGTCTTAACTTACCTGGCTATGTCACCAACTGACAGGCTGTTTTTTATCTGTCTCCATTTCTACAATCTCATTCTCACATGAAAATAGGTTATTTTTGAATGTGGTAAATAGAAAAATGATGTCAATTTGATTTCTTTGTCCTCTGGTTATCTTATTCTTTGTCAATCACATTATCCATGTTATGCATCTGAAGCCCTTCGATTCTCTTCTTTTGTTCCACTTACCGCTTTTATTGTATATGTACGCACATCTCCCCCACACACCCACGAACACACACATATAAAGTGTTGACACACAGCACTGACAAGCCCCTTAGATTACCACATACAGATAAATAGATGTGACACTGAATATGTCATAGCTCCTCTATTCAAATAGTTCTTTGGCTTCAATATCGAGATAAAATAATTTTTGCCTTTTTATTTTCCCCAGTCTCATTATATGTGCAAGTGACTTGAAGTAAGAAATCTTTTCATTTCTTAGTCATAGAAAATCCTTTTTCCCCTCATAATGACATGTTTGTTGTTGTTGTTTTAAAACTGCTTTTCTGAGCTCATTTGAAAGGCATGAAGTTAGAAAATATTCAAAGGTTCAAAGTAGTGTTAATGTAACCTTTCCTGATATTACAAAAGGGTATTACAGAAAGGAAATTATTCTCAGCCATGGGTTAAGTCAATATTGGTAAAGCCAGCCTTCCTAAATGTAAGCCTTCCCCAGAGTTCAGTGGCTTTGAGTTTGGTCTTAAAATACTGATATCTTCAACTTACTAAAGTCAATGGGAACTTTGGCATTAATTTTAATGGGAAAATTGCTTAAAAATAACTATTTAGGCTATAATATTAGTGCACAGCCCTCCCTCAGTATTAGGAGCTGTGTCTAAGGCTGATAGTTCATCCTGAAAGGACTGCTAAATGACTAAAACAGAGGAAGGTAACCTCACATTACTACAGACCAAGCTGTCAACAGTGCAGTGATGTAAGTTTTATACCTTTTTACCTCTAGATAAAATTAGCTGGAATTTGTTTCTAAAATGTTTGCTGAATTCTGGAATATTCTGTTATATTCTCTTTCTGCTACATCTCTTTCTCTGACATTGTCAACAGACCCATTCCCTGCTGGCCAGTTTTCTGTATTGTTTACCACTGCTGCAGATGGGTAGCATAGGTAACATATTTCATTCATTTCCACTTTTGTTCTAAAAAAGCCATGAATCCCTCTTTAGTATGTTTCTGTGTCCCTGGACTGAGCTTGTTGTCAGTTTGATTAAAGGGACCAGAAGTCAGCTCTGGTCCTGAGGTAGAACAACAGCTTTTAGTTGTTTTTTTTTGAGATGAGACAAGTAAACCCACCAAAATGCTGGCAATCATTAAACATTAGTTTATTAGCACATAAACATATTACTGAAGCAAAATAATTCTTGAAATAGAGAGGTTAAATGAAGCTGTGAATATAAATCTTCCCCAAGCCAGAAGTGTCCAGGCAGGTTGACTTCATCCTCCGGCCTTGCTTTGTAGCCCGGTACTTTTCCTGTTTTCCTGAGCTGAAGCAGCCCTGCTGTACCAAGCAGGGTCCATTGCAGAAAATCCCTTTTCTACACCTCCTTCAGAACATGTGCACAGGTAAATATCATGTATGTTTATGGTCATGATCTCATTTTGTTGATCCTGTGCTGCAAAACTTGTGCAGTGGACTCCTGCCTGCTACTCGCGGGTCCATTGTTATACTCTGGGTTCTGAGGGCTTCAAAACATTATCTGCATTCTTGATAGTATAAATATATATATACATAAACTTGAATTGCTAGAGAGGAATTGCAGCTCATCTGCTCTGCCATGTATGCAGTAGCATTTTCCTCAGAGCTGTTGGCAATAAGTTATGAAATGGTGAGAAAATGATTAAAAAATTCTGGTCTAAGCACAGATACTTTTCTTACACTACATTGTTTTAGGATTTTGTGAGAATACAAAGGGGAGAAATATCTCTTTTATACAAGTTTGTTTCCTACCTTTTCTATGCACTTTGAAATAAAAGGTGGGACAAATATTTTCAATAACAAATAGTAAACTTGAGAAGCCGTTTTCCTGTCCAGGATGAATGTTTGAGATATAAAAGTGAAGTCTTACTCAGAAGAGAGGAAAAGAGAAGCAAAAGAAACTAAGAAAACAGAATTCAAATCAAAGCTGAAAGAAAAATAAATAATGGTATGAATACACAGTCAAGTTTAAAAATCATTCAAGACATTTTCTGAAGACTTAATTACCTTATAGATCTTTAACAAAGTGAAAGAACAAAAAACACTCAATGAATGATCTCTTTGACTCTCTCAGTTCATTTAATTAATATTTGAAACAGGGAATTTGGCAATCACAGGAGCTTTTTTTTTGAAAAAATCACAATTAGAAATATAATGTAACCTGCCTTTTTCTTTTAATATAGCCCTTTATCTATTTGTGTTGTTAGAAACATTTCCTTCCAAATCCGATGTTACATGTGATAGAGGGAACATCTTATGTATCTGCTCCCAAACTCTATCTCCTGTTTCTGCTTTGGACCCCAGCTGCACAAGATATAGCCACATTTGAGATTTTGGAAGAAAAATAAAATATTTGATAGAAATACTATTAAGGACTTGGATATGCCCTTGTAATGCAGGTGGGCTCTCTTAATTTTCTTTTTATTTTTTCTGTCATAGAGTCGAAGATGAGATCTTTATTTTACTATTATTCTTATGCGGTAGCTGAATCTTTCATTGAAGATTTTGCTACAGTGATATCAAGGTTACGGAAAAGTTTAGAAGTTGTTTACTTTAAAAAGTTATTTTCCTTTCTTAGGCTTTATATCCAGGACTTATATGTTGTTGTAACATTTGAATAATTATTTGTGTATGTAGGACACTAAAACAAAATGTTTCAATACTCCTTTATTGAAAGCAAATAGGTAGTGCTACAAATTCATTGGTCACCAAAAGCTGCAGTAATGAATTAATGTGCCTGCATAAATGAGAACAGTGTTGCTGCAGCCACATTCTAGTTTCCCCGTCTCTGATTTAACCATTTAAAAAATAGCTAAAGTAACAGTTTTAGAATAATGAAAAATACTGTAACATATTGTCTGTTATTGTTATTATCCTTTAAATAATCCTCTCTTATTTTATTACATACTGTATATCACATATTTTATCACAGCATAATAATTCCATATTAATTAGAGTATAATCTGTAATTTGAAAAGCCAGTTCTTTTTTTAACAGAAAGCCTTTAAATATTTATATGAGAACAGTAAAAAATTAGTGTAACTTTATGAGGCTAATAAAGCAAAGCAGGAAGACAATGCTGTTGTATTTTAAATTCCTTTTTCTTGCCTCTCAGTGCATGTACTGCTGGTGCAGTAAATTAGGTAAGAACTAGGCTAAAAAGGTGAAATTTTGACGTGAATTCTGGTTAGGTTGACTTTAGGGTCCTCTGATTCTTACCACATGTCTTGAAGTACCAGGAAGGAGCTTGATTTTTAGACATCTCAACACATCGTGAAATCAAAATCTCATCACAGCTTGACTGCCTCATAGTGAGACACAAAAAATCCTTAATTTTGAAACTGTTGGCCACTATGTCAGAATCTCCCTTGTGTTTGAGACCTGGGGATCTTCATTCAGATTCACTACCAGGAACTGGTTCAGTTCAGCTAAGCTGCTTGTCAGATGCCTACAGGAAATTCATCCTATTTCTGTAATATATACCTACAGCGATATTAATAGTATATTTCACCTAGCTAGAATGTATGTTATTTTTGTACAGAAAATTATGTTGAGTTTCTGTCAAAAGCATGAAAATTATTATTTTTTTTCACAAATAGACCCTACAAGGTAGCTGTTGCCCCCTGCTCCAGCAGGCTCTGAAGCAGGGAGGGCAGCTCCCTGGGCCATAGGATTAGGAAGGACACCTGCCTCCAGCCTTACTTCTTCCCTGGAGTGGGGTTAGAGTCACGAGGTGGATAGTGTTATTCCCTCTAGACAAACACAGAGAGGCAGCGGTGGGGTGTATAAAGAGAGACATTAGTCATCACCTCCCTCACCCTTTGTCATATGAAATGGTGTGCCTTCTTAAAGGTGACATATGCCTATCTAACGCACACAGGACCTATTCCCACGTGAGCTCTTTGGGCACTTCTGCCATCAGCAATAGTAAAAAAGGGTGTTATTTACTAGTATTTCTGGAGGTGCTCATTGCAGGTTGTGCCAAGCCTGCCAGTGCCGCTCGGTGAAACGCTGTGGCGAACGCCGTTCCCCTCAGAACAGAACTGTGGTTGAGAGGAATTAGGCTGTCAGCATGGCTCTGCTCTTACAAATTGCTAATGGGTTTTGTGCATGTGTTATCTCAAGTGCCAGTACTGCTGGCTTTGTGTGAATGTATCTTCTGGAAAACTACGTTGTTATAACATGTCTATGTCATTTGTACCATTGCGAAGAAAATTCGTTTCTGATTTCCTTCAAGTTTGTTTTCCTTTTATTCCAGGAGGTACAGGGTCCTAGACCCTCATTTTCCAAACCCTTTTGTTCTTCAGTTCTTTCTTTGCATTCTTCAGTTCTTTCTTTTCATTTATTTTATGTTTTTCAGCCATGCAGTTCTGTACTGGGTAGTCCAAAGGTGCATCCAACCCTGTTCCCTATAGTAGCAGAAAATAGAGGATGCTTACAGAAGAGTAAGAGAGCAGGGGATGCCTATATCCTTCCCCATTACCTTCTCAGCTTTCAGTTTGTTCTAAACAGAGAACAGAGATGATGACTGGAAGAGGGATTCATCACCACTTGCTTCTCACAGGCAATGACAAAATGAGGAATAAGCTGATAGACAACTTCACCCAGGCATCCAAACCAGTCACAGAAACCATTTCTCTTAGGCCTTGATGCAGTAAATGAAGCAGTAAAATATCACTGTCAGAGAATATCTGACATTTATGTAAAAGAGTCTTCTTGTGCCTAGCAGACCTGGTCATGTTCACAGGGCCTAAATTAGCATAGCAGGAGATTTAAACACGCAAAACAAGGGCATTGCAAACCCTGGGCTACTGGGCATGGAATTCTCTGGGCAACCCAAATGGTGATTAGGTGAGCTTTATACGTAAGATTTTTTGAAAAATGACAATAATTTTATAGATATTAAATTATTAATCCCTATATTATTTATGGTAATATTTTTATTCTAATTAACCTATTTTGTATTAATGAGGTTTTACTATGTGAGATGAAAGTCCTATTAATTTTTTAGTTAAAAAGCCATTTAATTTTTATGCTGCAGCATCAGGACATAGACATTATAGTGTCATAAGAGCGACAGACACAGTCAGAATACTATTTCAGCAGGCCACAATAGAAAAAAATTCTCCCCTTTTCAAAACTTCGAGCCTCAGTTGATGTCAGGCCCAGCATCACCAGTGGAGTTTTGTAGATTTATACCAGTCAGATGTCTGCCAGTCACAGTAGTGAAATTCTAAAAGCATAATGTTTCTTTATTTTTCATTTTTCTACCTCTCTGCCCTTTTTGGCCTCTGTCTTACTTCTCCTCTCAGGGGATCTTCAACCTGTGAAAGCAATAGCCACGTTTTCTTAATAATAATGTCTCATATTACAGTACTGAGCATGTGTTACTCAGTAGAACCTGGGGCTATAGTCAAGCATTGATTTTTTTTTTTTTCTTTCTTTTCTTTTTTTTTTTTTTTCTCAGTAGAAATCCCTTATGGTGTGGATGGGGATTTTTACTGAAAAATTGATTGCTTGACCTGCACCTTGATTTGACACAGAGCTGCACACCTTACAGTTATTGCATTCCAGTGCAAAGGAACATTGATTTTTGTCTTTCTTTTTTTAGCAAGTAACCTCTCCCTTGATAGACATGCAAAAATGAGGAACACATTCATCATGACTCATTACCAAAAATAATTGATAGGCCTGCCTGGCTACATAATAAGTCCAATGTTAGGAGTAAGAGAGTCATGTATTATACACTTCTAACATAGCATGGTGAGGAAGCATTGGCAATGCTGTTCTAGAGGACCAGGGCCTGAGGTCCTTTCAGCCTAGTGCCCATTCTTCATGATCTCTTTGAAACTCCTAAGCTTTCTGCGTAATAGATGTCCTCTTTGTTCTTGTCCTGTAGGGAAGTTTTCAATCACAATTGATTTACTTTCCCATTTACAACTTAAATCAACAACAATGTTCAGTGACATGAAACTTTTCTGAATTGCTTCAGAAAGCCTAAAAAATGTGTGATCTCCCTCCCACCTCTGCTGTTTCCCAAGACTGGCCATTTCTCCAAAGGCCACAGCAGAAGTAGGCATGACTTACTCATCAACATTTTGGTAAGTGATACCATTCCGATTACTTTTCATTTGTTTTTACCAAAAGTTAACCATTGTGCGTTTGAATTTAAATTCATTAAAGTCCCAGCTCAGACAAGCTCTGTTCAAGATCAGTGCAGCTACATAAATCGTTTTCTTGGTGCTTAGGTTAATCAAAATGGAGGGGAGGATTTTGTTTTGTTTCTGTATAAAACTACTCATTCTTGGTAGGCAATGCTGCAAAGGTAATTTATTTGTATCTGTTATAAAGTGTGCCTGTAAAAACTTTTAGAATAATAATTTTTCCATCTCTATTGTTAAATGAAAAACACATATAAGACTCTCAATTCAGTATCTCATCAGTCTAATATAGCTTTTCTATGTCTATTTCAGTACCAACATTATAAATAATCTTTTTTTTTTAAAAGTAAATACACAATCCCACATATACTTACATTAATATAAGAGTTGTCTGGTGAATTTTAAAGCAGTTTGGAGATTTTTTTTAAGCAAGCGTAGGCATACAGCTGCAACAATAATGTGTTACTTATCTGCATTTTATACAAAAAGATGTATACTCACAGAAATTTATGTTCCAAATCTATGACTAGCCTTACATATTGAGAGCTGAAAAAGCTTAAGATGAAAGGGTGACAGGAGTTACTACCTGATTTCAAGAACAAGTGAATATCTATTAAAAACACTAAAATGTTGTGGCTTTTTTTTTTAAAGTAAATATGTTGACAGGTTTTTTTTGCTTCTAAAGAAAACCTAAGGAAAAACATGGGGGCTTAGCTGGAATTCTGCCATCGGTGAAAAGTATTTTCTGTCTTACGCTGAAGGTTGAACACACTGTTTTTCTGTTTATGTCCTATGAATTTATCCTTGCTAATTTAGAAAGAAGATCAAGCGGACTTACCTGGAAGTGGTACGCATTGGTTGTGTTAAATCAAACCAAACCACACTGCTTGAATAGGAATACTGCAGTAGAACCACAGGGAAGAGGTGGTCTCAGGTATGACTGCATGCTAATATAACTACCTTTTTACCTTTTTTTTTTCCCTTTGTTAATATTTTATTGCTATGATGCTTAAGCGGGACTTGGAGAAACTTACACTATTCCAGCCCCTTTCTACCCCATGCGATCACTTCAGAGATTGCCAGGCTCTGTGTGAGCACTGGCTAGTTCTCTTGCTCGTGTTGCTCCTGCTGGAAGGGGTTCAGCAACGTCACCAGCCAACAGCCAGGTCCTCAGCCAGCCCTTGGTCCCCCACAGCGATGTGTGGAGGGGAGATTCAGCAAACTGTGAAAGGTCACCTGGGATTTTCTTATGTGATACTCTTATCCTAGGGAAAATTCCACGAAGCACTGAACCTACCTTGTTGTCTATGCTCTAAGTGCAGTGTCTCTAAACCATGATCACCTTTCTCAGCTTCGAAAGTCTATGGCCTAGTTTTACAGCGTGTGGGCAGATGAGTACATTTATAGCTATTTGTTGGTGTATGTCAGACTGCCCCGAGCTACTCAGATACCTGGCAGAACGACACAACAATTTCTGCCTCTTATAAAGATACGACTCTTACATGTAACAGTTGCTGCCTTATGTTTGCGAGGCATGGGGAATTACTTGAACGAAAAGGTTGATCAAAATAATTTATCAAATGAACCATTGTTTTTCTACTTACCCATGAAAGAATTCACAATATTTTAACAGCATCAGGAATTATTCTCAGTAAAGCCTGACTGTCAAGATCGTGTATCCTCACAAAGTAAGTCAGAGCACGTTATCTCCTCTTTTGAGAGATAAATGCTGAGGGAAAATGTGATTTCTTTCCTTATTTCATTTTGCTGGTTTTGGTAATATAGCTCTTATGGTTATGTATCATAACTTTATACCCTGCATGTGTTAGGAGGAAAGAAGTTGCAAAACGTATCCACTTGGTATATTTCTATAGTCAAATTATTTTATATGGGGCATGCTGCTGATGTCGCAGGCTCAAAAATCAGCACAGATGGGCCGAGATGGCTAAATAAATCTTTTAATGTACTCCTTCTGTGGATGGGGCCATTTCTTGAACTGGCATCAGTGCACAGGAGTCCGACTGGGAAAGAGACGGTCCCTTCCCTGTTCTGCTGAGCTGCCTGTGCTGGGACTTTGGTCACGGTGTATGGGAGTGAGTGTAAGCCTGCAAGGGAAGGAGAGCTGTGCCCTGCTGTTTCTAAGGAGCAAGAAGGAAGCACAGAAATTTCCAAGCTATCCATGTCAGATTATATTAGGTATCTAGTTATGGTGTAATTAGTTACCTATCCTGTAAATGGAGAGGACAGATGTCTCTTAGTGATGACTCAGAGCTGTACGTTGGATGGCTATATGCAGGCGGTACATACCCTGCTCAGAGACCTGTTCTGGGTCATGGAGGTTCCTGGGGTGGCTCCAGAAGCAATGCAAGTTTTGGTTGACACCAACCACGTGACTATACGGTGCAATACTTGTTTTATTTTTCTGCTGAGCAATCAGTCTTATTCCCCAAAGCAATTGAAGTACAGGCAGCCAAACCAATTTCCCATTAAGTATATGTATAACAACAATTAAAAAAAAGTGCATCGACGCAAGTTCCTTTTTAGACTTCCTATACTTCTATTTCAAGGTTTTTTTCCTGTTAATTTAACTAATTTGCCATTTAGGAGAGAGGGAGGAGAGGGTCATTTTAGAAGCATCACATTTTTTAACAAGTTATGCCTGCAATTGTTTGGGTTCTTTTGCCTAAAACAAAACAAAAAAAATATTATGCAATCTTGGGATAATAAAAATCCATTTCCAGAAATATATTCTAGAAATTATTTTTCTTCTGTCACAGATGAAGCAGAGTAAATGACAACCCATAGCGGATCTGGATGCTGGTGTTTATTTAAGAACAGCTTAGACCTTTTACCCTGCTTGATCGTCTCATACACTCATTCCCTTGCTCCCCCACAGGCTATATTCCCAGGTCTTGAGTTTTCTACCTTATAGGGAGGTTGCTCCAGGAATGTCAATGAGTCGTGTCAGTTCATGCTATGCCACTGCTCACAGTCACCACTCCTGGGCTTTAGTGGCCAAGGTGCCTGGGCACTCACTGGCATTCATTTCCACCCAACAACCTGATCTCCAGGTCTTTCCTGAAGGCAGGGTCTGCCTTTTCAAGACTGCTCCTGTTTGGGAACCTTTATTTTTCACACTTGCTCTTCTTTCCAGAACCTAAGCCGATCTTGGTTTCCTGATCTAAACTGTCCCTGTACAGAAGCACGATGTGTGATCAGTCTCCTGACTGGCAGTTCTTGTCTCTATCAACCGGTGGACTTGGGTCATATCGCTTGTGTTTCATCCAGGTGTTGTGAATATTTGCAATCAACCCATAGTGGCAGCAGCTAGCAATCATCATAGTTTAGAAGTTCAGTTTCATGCATTTACCCACACACACGCAATAATCTGTTACCTGTCAGCATACCAACTTAATTTTTTTTCACTTTAAAACATCTCATAATGACAATGATCTTAACGTGCTATTGTTTTATGCTGCCATTTCAGTTTGGAGTCTATTTCCTTGTAAAGGCCAAAGACAACCATAGATGCTCATTAATGATAAAGCAAGAATTCAAAGGGAAGAAATTCCATTCCAGTGTGTATTTTCCTTCCTCCTCTGCTACTTCAAGGTAAGACTCAGTTAGGCTGATATGCCTGTGTCTTCCTTCAACTGCACTTGATAAAGAATAAGCTAGTTAAAATTTATACCATTGTCTTCTCTGAATATTATATGGATTACTCTAAAGAAAATGGTATGAGTAATGGAATTTGTCAGGCTATGTGTGAAAACAGAAGTTGATTTAACAACAAGAATTTTTAGTCTGCTGCAAACAGTGTTTCATCACAATGAAGCACGGTTTCATTTTAGAAGCAATTCATGTAGCTCTGAAAAGATTATATACTTATTAGTTATTAATATAGTAAGATTGTTTATATTGTAAGTATAGAATACTGGATATAATAATATGGCTTCTGATATTTATGCAGATCAATAGCTTTCTACCTTTCTTTACTAAAAAGACATTACTGTAAGTTATTTGCTAAATCTAACACCCGTGCCAATAGAGAGGAAAATATTATTGCAGAAATAGAATATTGTACTGCAGCAAATAGCAACAGAGAGCTAATAAGAGATAAAGTGGATCTGAAACTACGGAGAGGATGAAAAGTCATCAGCAGAAATAAAAATTGAGTAACATGAGAATTAAGCTCTCTTCACTCTTGCATATTTTTCATTTTTGTGACAATTCATCACCATTGTACTCATCCTTACAAAAAGTATATTATGAATAATCTAAAAGGCACCTGAAGCCATTGCTATTGTATTTTTTCCCAAAGCCAATCCTACGGCTTCCATGAGGAGTGTGTGAAGTCCACCCCATGGACTTCAAGAGCCTCAGGAGCTTTGGTGAAAACAGACATAGTTGTTGGATACTCAAAAAGGTGTATTGCATGACAGAAGAGAGGCAGTATTTGTTGCACTCCTGCATACACACCAAAGTCAAGTGAAAAATTGGGAAAGTGGAAAGTCAAGCGGAAAATTCCCACACTTTGAGAAATTACAAATGGGAAGTAAGGGAAAGGAGGAGAAATAGGTGGCTCCAGAGTTAGAAGTCATGTAAACAGCAGGCTCCAGGACTTCTATAGGCAATGTAGTTACCTAAATTGTGTCAAACCATGCATTTCAGGGATTTAAGTACATTTGTTTTTTTAGATCTGGTCATAATGGAAGATCCCATTCTTTTACTTATTGCATAAGAATAAGATTGGAGGACAATGATTTGTCTGAAGATTTTAAACTTCCATAGGTTCCAAAAATAAAAATTTTCCAGTAATGCTACATAGTATATTCCTATGGAGTGATGAAAATTATTATCCACATGATTATTTACATTTAAAGGAGTATATCAAGCCAGCCTAAAATTTAGGATTATAATGTTCTTTTAATCATTGATATTTCATTTGAAAGTATGGGATACTTTAGTTTATCGCATATTTTTTCTATGAAAGAAATTGTTAGCATATTATTATTTTACACCTGAATTAGTTGTAAATATTTTTATTACAACTTCATGACTGAGCTTGCTTTGATGAAAAGCGTAAAGAGGCAGTCCATATGCCAGCTGAATTGTGTTCAGAATTTACTGTAATTTACCAGCATTCTCTAAGCAAAGACTCTTATTTAAATTTTCAATGTTAGCCAATGAGCTCAATTCCCTGATGAATAAGTCCCTGAATCAAAATACACAAAAATTGCAGAGTTATAATTTCTGAATCACATAGCAAGTATAAAACATAAAGGTGGCAGACCTGTATTATGACAGCAGTTATAAAAATAATACATTCAAAAGTCTCTATAATCTATTTCGGTTAGAGTATCTTAAAGAGCCTTGAATAAGTAATCTCAATTAAAAAAAAAATAAGAAACTCCAATATCATACTGGATGCTTTGTGTAATGTCTCTACACTGAAAATAGTTAAGACATTTTCTTTAAGAAGAACTTGAAATTTGGTAGCAAAACCAATAAGAATAAAATAAAAATGACCTTTCCCTGAAAAGACCAATTTTTGTTGCTGTTTTGTTACAAAACTTTATTTTTTGTGGTACACTTTGCTTTTTGCTGCTATCCTCCCTCCCCTTCCTGATTATCATAATAATTATTACAATTATAGTTTTTAATTAATTGTTTAAATCTTTAAAATCTACCAATTTTCTTTAATAGTATGTTGATAGATGAATTATTAAAGTGTATTAATTATGAATTATTTGCAGGAAGTTAAAATCTAAACCTTGTAGGAATCTAAAGTGAGATCACTGTCAACTTTTGACTTCTATAGAAGTCAGCCAGCTCCTGAGATGGACATTTGCTGAGTCTAAATGTTGAAATTTTGTGCAGTGACCTTGTGTTCTACCCAAACTCTCAATTTACAGCTCTAGAGAGCGATTTTCCTGCCCCTTTTATTTAAGTAAGGAACACAGCAACTTCAACATCACTCTTAAGTATACAAGTAATATATAAGAACAAGCAGAGTAGGGATGGGTATGTACCTAGGGTACAGAATGGTACTTTTAGCAGTGACAGCAGTAAAGCCAAGTTGTTCTCATGGGAGATCTGATTCTTTTGATCTGAATGTTATTTACTATGCAGAGAATGATGGACAATGTATAAAAATAAAAATATAAAATTACCATTAACTTCATATAAGAGTAGTGGCAGCAGCCAAGTTAGAAGGTAGGAATGATCTCACTATACACTAGCTGACTTTATCTTGATTAATTTTTGAGCAAAAAATTTAAACCCTTTCTTTGTAGTTTCTGGCTGCAGTGCATGTGTACCGCTATGTTGGAAACTGCAAAGCAAGTTTTGTTACCACATGAAAAAACTTCATCGGTGATGAATATAGAAAAATTACTAGTAAGAGAGAGCTTATATATAATGAGAACATTTTTAACTGGCAATGGTGACACATAGTCCTCCTGGCTAACCCTAGCTTAAGAGCATATTTCCTGAAGCTGAGCAGTGCAAGCATGAAGCACAGTCTAATTATAATCATACACCTATGACCTTTGGGTTTTCTAGCTGCTAGAGGAAGGACATTTTGTTTCCAAGTTAAGCATGGGTACTTACCAAATCTCTTAATACAAATATGAAGCTGATATTGTTAAAGAGAAGAGGTTGCTCGGGTGATCATGGTAGTTTACAGTTGTGACAGAAGAGCCAGTAAGAAGCGATTTTCTGCTCTCTGTTGCAAGTTAAGTGCATACTTTTATGTATTCTGTAAAGTGCCTTGATTTCATCCATTAAGTATGGATTGTTCTGATTCTGCAGATCAAAGATTTCAAGGCACAAAAGTGATAATAAATTTGGTATAAATTTGAGCCTTATAAACGTTGTTAGGATCAATTTTTTATTTTAGTAAATATTTGCATTGTATCCACCCAAACTTACATAGGTTCTAACGGTTTTGATCAGTTCCTTGTGACTCACAAATTCCTCTCCCTGCAGAAAGAGGGGCATCTTCACTTATGCTAATTTAAACTGCCAAAAGAGAGTGTGAACTGAATATGATACTGCAGTGTCTGAAATTCCATCAACGGGTCTGTGAAGGTCCCATAGTGCTCATTAAAAGACTTGGTTTTGAATGGAAAATACAAAAGATCTGGTAATTTTGGGGGGATGTAGGGTTTTGAGACTCGTATTAATCTAGCTATGTGTAAAGTCTGCAGTTTGAGATATTGGTATAAGAAAAACCAGGTCATAATTATTTAACTATATTTTCTAGGATGCATCTTCCCTTAAAATACAAGAAAATATTTTTTACAATATACATATATATAAAATATATACTTATATATATAAATTGAAATATATGTATTCTTGATTTATATTGGATAGGGATAATATTCCATGTTCATTCACTCAGTGATCTTTCTGCCGGGATTTTTCAATGTGGGGTGCCATGGTTTATGTGGACAGCTGTCTAGTAGGAAGAGATTGCCATGTTTAACTGAATTAAATCTACTTGCTGACAGCTGGCAATGAATTTTGGTCACAGTCAGCAGTACGTGAATTATTTAAAGGTAAGAAGATCTATATTGTACCATTGTTCTCTTTAGTATAATATTGCTGCTGTCTGTAGCTATTTTTATTGGCAACAGAAGAGAAGAAAACATGAGTAAAACTGCATACTCTGAAAGCACTATTTGATGAAACATGCCAAAATAATATCAAATTTAATATGACTAAATCCAATCAGTGCTTAAGGGAGTGAACACATAAAATATTAACACAGATAACCAACAAGGGCTTTCCTATATACGAGGAAAATAGCCAAACTGCAAGCTAGGTCTAGGGAGATTTATTTGTTTATATTTTCTGGAAATTATTTTGAGAAGATGTTTTTAGAAGTATAAACTCACCAAACAGTTAAGGCTCTATCGTTACTTTCTCAATTTACATGCAAGAAGGCAGCTGACAAACATGAACTCTCTGTCTGTTATTTTAGGCGATCTTCCGGTTTCTACATTTTTGGAGAAAAAGCAGTGAAATATTTTTCAAGGAAGCAACCTTTGTAAGTGGGAACTCTAAAGCCCGCTCAACACCAGGAGCCATGTAGGAGACCTGGCCTGTAATAACAGAGAAATGCCTCCCATTAAGACAAAATGTGCTTTCTCTATTTATGAGCAATAACTGTCAGAAGGTGCCTAGCTTCTCCAAGAAAAAATACAAAGGAGGAGGTGATAAATTAATCTGTCCTGTCCACAGCTGGGAAACTAATGCCAATGCCAATGTCAAGATCTAGGACACTGTGTTACAGCCCCTGTGACCAAAGTCATATGAGGGCAGAGATCCCAAGGAAATAAATTGAAAATGCAGACATTTCTTTTTCTTTTCCATCTCTTGTAGGAACGTTTTTGTTATTTCATTTTTTGAATGAGAACAGTATGTATATATTTTAGGGGGAAAATGACACCATTGGCAGTTTCATAAAAGTAGGTTTACAAGTCCTTGCCTTTATCTCCAGTTCTGTTAAATACGTTAGAAGCAGTGTTATACAAAAGGTGAAACTGTGAGTTGTCCGACAATTATTTCTGTTACTGTACTGATGAGTTGGGACAAGAATAATAGGCAAGGTAGGATAAGACTAGAAGAGTAGGTGTACATTCTCCCATTGTTTTCCCACCTTGGCTGCACAGCAGCATAAGTAACTGTAGTGATACTTAGGAAATATTCAAGTAGTAATTACTAAAGAAATGGGATAAAATTTTGTAAATTCTTGTGTGAAATAAAGTACAATTTTTGCTACTCAGAGATATTTTTAGAAACCATATTTTTAAGAAACCATATGTCATTTGTTTTAAATTTTCTGTTAATTTAAAAAAAAAAAATATTTTCTAACTTATGACAATGCTACAGTTACCTATGTTCACCACAGTTGTGAGCCCACAATCAGTTTATGCAGGTCCAAATTCAGTATCAACACACAGGTATACTTTATTCAACCCCAATAGAATCAAAATACATTTAATTCAAAATGGATAGATACTTCACCAAATCAGGTGCTTTGTCTATAGGTTCCCTGTTCTCTGTATTAACTTATCATAAGGAACCTCAAATAATGAATCCTGGAATATATATATTTTCATAATTTTATGTGACTTCTTGATCACTGGTTCTTTCTAGTCCCTTTCATTTAGAACTACTAACTACTAACCTGGTGGTGTGTGTTGTTGCACTCTGAAGCACTTCAGAGCTATGGGCTGATCTTTCAGGGTGTTAAAACCATCAAGGTTTGGGTCAGGCAGCTGCAATCAGAGTGCAGACAGATTTGAGACGAGGAAATGGCAGCCATAAAGTGACATATGCACTGCACAGTAACGGAGACCATGAATTTGTTAATCAAGAAGATAAGCAAAACATCCCAAGCTTCCGTGATCTTCGATGCTTACTGAAAGGGTGCCCCACAGACAGGCTGTGCTGCCATTAGGTTTTTTTTTCCCCATTGGAGAAGGTTGACCCTCCAGTGATGTTGGACCATATATAGTGTTGAGACACCAGTGTTGGTCCCTCGCTGCTATTTTTTTCTGTTTAGACGTGGTGAAGAAGTATAAGTATATTGGATATTAATCTACAATTTAAAAGGTAATTTTAAAACAGGAAAAGCTTGATATTCAGGCAGAAATCTAATATATTCTCCACTACTTTAAACACAGTACAAATTAGGGAAGGTACAAAAAACTGTTCTACAAGCAAAACAATGATGATTTTTTTTTTCATGCTGTAAATTGCTTCAGCTGTGAGTTTTATCCAAGCATGGTTCATAGGGAAATGGACTTTGGCAACAGGCAGATGTTGTTTTCCTTTCAAACTCAAGCTAACAAAGCAATCAAATATGAATGGTATCAAATTATCTTTGGCACATTGTATGTCCCAATACAAATTCTTTCGACACAGAAAGAGAAGTGTTTTCATCTGATCAAATAACCACATTTTTCTACAAGTAATGAAAAGAAGCTACTATTACTTAGAGCTAGCCTCTAGAAGAAAGTCCGTACTACAAAGTAGACCAAAATAGTAATCACTTGTACATCAAAGAAGTAACATCAGAACACATAGTAAGTATTATCAATGGAAAATGTGATATTTTGTGACCGTTAAATGCTCATACTAATGGACTAAATCAATATCTCACATATTCTTATAGAACCATATTTTGATAAATCATATTCGATCACATCATGATTTCAAAGCTTGTGTGAAAGAGAGGTCTTAGTGTGAAACTTAGATGAATCTGAAAATGGTCAGTATTTTCAGATAGCATGCAGAAGTGGGGTCTGCCTGGAAGAGCTGAGGTTTCTCATTGGCACATGCAGCTCACTTAGCTCTACATCTACCAGAGGAGCTTGTTTTGAATGGGACCTAGCAAACATTATATTTTATTCTCTGACCTGTTATTCTAAGCACATAATAAAACAATATCAGTTATCTGTAAAACTAAAATTAATTTTGAGTTCTTAGTTATTAAAAAAAAAAAAAAAAACTGCCTTCCTCTGTAAAGTGGAATTGTTACAAATATCCCTGTACCGAAGTCTTTTTTTTTAAAAATAAAAATTAATTTTTGGTTTTATTTTTTAAAAAAAAAAAAAAAAAAGAAGAGAAAGCTTTGTTTTCTTGGCTGTTACCAGCTATACTTTTTTTTGTGGCCTGGTGACTGACACATTGTTGGGGCAATTTATCACACCTCAGGAAAAATTACAAAGAATCATAAACTTAAATACACCTTTTATACTTTATCTGCTGTACATTTTCATACATGAAGCATTTCTTAACCAGACCTTTGGAATCTGGAGTTTATGTCCTATAAAATTAGTATTTCTATTCAGATCAGATTTACCCAAGTACTTACTCGCCGTAACAGCACAGTCATAATTTTATTGGAACTTAGTGTTACAGATGGATTACTAATAAAGTAATTCTAGCAAGCAACCAGGATATTCTGTCTTAACAGAAATACTGTGTCTGTGTTTTCTACCCAGTAAATAAGAGCAATATAAATATTTTTTGAGTAATAGAATAGTTTCCATCCAGTATTAGACCCACCATTCACTTCATCTGTATTTAACAAACTTGTTGGGAGTAATTTTTCCCAGCTTGTATTTCTGCAAATAATAATCCCTAACCCTTTCTAAAGTCAACATCACCATAATTCTCTTTGTTTAGCTAAATCTCCTCTTGGAAATGTGGGCCAAATTCACAAAATTTAATAAATGATTGAACATAATAGGATGATATTGAGGGAAAAATACTCCTACTTCTTTCACATAAAAATCTAACCCCAAAGTTTCCACTAGGACATGAAAATACTTACCATTCCAGATTAATGGGAGGCTATATATCATTAGCACTAGCTGGTTGCTACATGACTCACCTTGCAGTTTCTTACTTTATTTTTCCAAATTAATCAATTCAGAGATGCCCTAGATACCATATGCATATAATTTATATGATCTTCTGAAAAGTCTTCTGTCCTTTGTCCTTGAGTGAGTTATAAATTTATTTTGTTAACAGTTGCATTCCCTTATTCATTGACCTTGTTTAAACTAGTATTTTGCTAGAGATGTAATTCTGCAGTGGCAATTCACTTATGTTTTCTCCTGGCAATGCATCGTAGCAGAGAAATTTGGGTGCAGTTCCCATTATACCTTTGGAAATCAGTCCTTCATATTTATTGAAGACAAACGTATGAGAATAAGGTGGATCTTTCATGAAGAGAGAAGGGAACAGCATACTGAAATCCTGGTGCTTACTTTAAAATTACAGGTTTTCTTCTCTGTCTCCCATTTTTTAACACATTTTAACATGTTAAACAGGCTTCCCCATACTTTGATTGCATATCCTGGGGCTTAAAGACACCTTGTTTTGAATCCTATAGTAAGAAAATGGCCTGTATTCATTGAATGTAGCTAACAATGTAAGAGAGTAATTCAAAATCCATGCTAAATTAAGAAGAGCTTTATAATCTCTGATGATTCTGCAGCAGTCAGATTCTCTCCAGCTAATCAGATCACCTGTCTCTATGAGAACTGCCTGATTATAATCATTCCAGAACTTCCTAGGTATTAATGAGGAGAATTTGTTTTAGCAGGCCATTAATGATTTAAAAAACTCACACAGAAAGAATGTCATAATCAAGATGAAATTGTAAAAGACCAAGTAATATTTCTGTACCTGAGTGACACCCAATTGAGGCATATTTCAGTTATTCAACAAATTGTTCAACAGGCAAAACAGGCATAGGCCTTCAGTAGTATATTAAATAACTTTCTCAGCTTACCTTTCTGCTGAAAAGCTACTGCAAGTGGTTAAACCTGAGAAGAGAGCAAACTTAGATGAGAAGACACCAAACAAGATTCAGCCAGCACCTTCGGAACTGTCAACAGCCTTAGTCAAAGAAAAATTATACTTTCTGTGTGTACCTGTGTGCATGTACACTTCCCAAGATGATCTGATGTGTGTCTGTGCCAAAGCTACTTCCTCACAATTTTTTTAAGCAAAGAAAGGAATTGAATTATTTACATTTTTTTTTCATTCTGCTTTTGGAAATATCAGGCTGTATAAATCCCCCAATGTATTTAGCTGAGATATAATCCAATAGTTCTGATGGAATTAATTATACTAACATCCTAATTGAAGGTAAATTAAACAAGAGTATGACCAAGCGCTGTCACACTAAATGAAAATTTAAATTACACCAGTTACAGACAGCTCTGTCCTAGAATTATGATTTAAAGAGTGTGACATTTTGGTTTCAAGTTAATCAATGAATGCTTCACAAACATTTTGAAGCCTTCCTTGATCTATTATAGGGTAAATTATATCTAAACTTCTGTCAGATACTGAGCAGGAGAGCAAAGCGAGTTCACTTTGGAGACAACAAAATGTGTGGAATGGAAGGGGGAGCTCTTTGCTCAGGAGATGTGATACCCACACAACTTGGGGTTTTCTCCGGTCCCTTCACCAATACGTTGAGGTGCACTTGGCTGGTATCTAATCCGTCACATTCCTACTGTGTTTATGGGGTATCAAAGGGAAAATTTTCTTACAGGAAGAACATAGATCTAACAGGCTGGTGAAGCTTACCATCATTTCTCCTATGCCTTATTTTTGCCACCGTGTTTATCAGGGAGGTACGTTTTCCCAAGGGAGTGCAGCCGGTGTCCCAGCTGGTGGAGGGGAAGGCTGTGCCAGCAGCAACCCACCCTTATGCTCCATGTTTGCCCAGAGAGCTTGTGTGAAAGGAAAGAGGGACCCAACACCACTATGGAAATTTTTGTCTCCCTCCCCTCTTTCTTAGCTCAAAATGCAACTAAAATACGTTATTTTATCATCGTTGACATATGTAGCACAATTTTGTCTTGTAACAGTTATAACTCCCAGCTCCCCATAAATGCCTTTGCCTCCTGATATGCAGCCTGTGCTATCCCCCACGCTGACCCAGAAAGAGCTCAGGCAGCTTTACTGACTCATGCTCTCCTCATCACCACAAACCTGGGTATTTTTTCACCACCACCCCCACTCCCCGCCAAAACAAAAACCCTGATACTGTTTTTTCCGGTCTAACTCACCAGTCATGTCAATTCCTTACCTACTTCCTGCCTCCTCAGATGTGTAGAAAACAAGACTCTGAAAAAACTCAAGCCCTTCATCAATAGAGCTTGTCAGCTGTGGGCTCTGTGACTGCATTTTCCTGCTCTTTAGCAGCAGATCTTAATATCTCTAAGAAAATGACTGCACAACTTACAGCCTGTACTTTTCATCCATCCATAAATGCACAGCTGGCATCCTTTTGGGATTTTCTATTATGCTTATTCAGCCTAGCATTTTCAAATCTTCAGATGGCCTGTATTATTTCTTCTTATGGGGAAAAATATTGTAAACAGAGGGCTGTTCTCTTAATCCTGTGGATTTAGCTAAGGTTAGCTTTGGGATTTCAACAGAAGGGCTTTTCATTTTCACTCACTCCTATCTTCCATGGTGTCCCATAATCTTTGTGGATGCTGGCAAAGAAAAAGTTTCAGACTCACTTTAGGAAGTATGAAGCCTCTCTTCAGCTAAGGGTTGTTGAAGACACAGGTTCCAGACACTGGTTTAATGTCATGCCCTAACTGCCATTTTCTCAACAAGGAAAATTAGTTGTTGAGTGTAAGATTTAATTGTCTTATTGACACAACCAGAGGAACACATAAAAGAAAGGGAGCTGGTTTATCAGTTTGTTCTAGTTTTACTCAATTTTGTTTACTCTTTTAGACAGCACTGTCAAACCGTGTCTTTCTGGAGACGCTTACATATTTAATCCTTGTGATTAAATTTTGCTCTTTTGCCTTCCTGAGCTCTTGAAGAGTTATGTTTGGCAGCATAATTTCTCATTTCTGGTGATCTCCTCAGTAATATAACTAGAGCAGCTCAGAAATGTTCACCAAAGCCAATTTGATCGAAGCATTTCTTTCTCCTTTAGCCAGATAATTCTGTCATATTGAGGGCCTGCCCTGGAATTTCATTAATGAATACCAAGAGAAAGAGGGATTGTCAAAATCTTTACCACTATAAGTAAGACTGTATTTGCTATAAGAATCATGAGTTACATTAGAATGGTTCCTTACACTTATGAATCATCATTTCCTAATGCTATGTTGCTGACTGGTTCTTTTTTAACAGATGAATCTAAGAGATGTTGTATATGGAAATCTGCACAGTTTAAAGTCAGTGCAGATCAGTAATCCATCCAGAAACTAATAATCAATATGAATATTGCAGCTTAGAAGAAGTCATTACCCCTTTTGATTTCCTTATAATGGGGTAGATAGTAACTGAATGCTTTTAAACAGCTATTTCATTTCCCTCTCATGGCCAACCGGAGCCAGAATCACTTTACAAGCCTATGTGTCTAAAAACCAGTGATTCATTTTATTTTTTGAATAAAAATTCTGGACACTCATCAATCTGTCTAAATTCTGGGAATATTTTATGAGGTGTAGCAAAATTAGAGGGTAACTCTGTTGCCTTCATACCTGCTGACTTCATCAGGAATGACTTGGAACCTGAGCTGCAGAGAGAAAGGACACCCTATGGCCTTTGAGTCAGTATTGGAGAGGCATGAAAAATCTAAAAGTTAGATAAAATAACAACACTCTTTTGAATGCCTGACCCAAGTAGAAGAATCCAAATCTCTAAGTTATCTCCTAGACCTCCTATATAATGGGAGAATTTGATGACTCTGAATGGGATCCCCAAAAGGCACCATATTCAGTATAGCATCATCTAGTCAGCTCACTTGGTGAACAGATATATACTGTGAGACAACATAAAAGCCTAAGTTTCTGGATTTATCTTTGAATGTTGCTCCTGTGAACACTCATACAGGAAGGTAATATTGTTCCTGCCATTGCCCTGAACTCTCTCCTGAAAGCAGATGTCTTTTTCCTTCTCTTTAGTGGCTTGAATTGGTCACTGGTGTAGGAAGGTTATCTCCACCTTTGTTGGTATGCTGTAGTCTAGAAGCTGTAGCACTGAAGCAAGAAGCAGTAAAGATTCTGCTTCTTCTGCAAGAAGATACTATGAACAAATATGGTTATGAGATAATCTGCAGAAACTGTATGTTTAGAGGGAAGAGGATTTCGCTGTCTCAGCTGAGTTATGTCCTCTGTTGCATTGTCTTGCTGATTCAGAATTTTTGGTTCTTTGGCAGGATAGTTTTGACCATCGTGTCTCAGACAGAATGACTTTACTGGAAATACTGAAGATAAAACAGGTAGGCATTTATGTGGTATTTCTATTTTGCATCTTGATTTACAACTTAAGATGACCTTCTGCATCACACTGTTGCTTAGAGATTTGTAAATTACCTGTGAGTGTTCTTAATGATTTCCTATTGTAATATTTGCTCATCATCCAATTTTGAGACTTGAGACAGTAAAACCTTAAAGTCATCTATCACAGTGTTTAAGACATGTTAAATGTTAAGGGTAGCTAAAACACTGGGGCCCAATTATCTGCGTATGCTGTGTTAATTATCTCTTTTTTTTTTTTTTTGTAATTTCTGGGATCACAATATCATCTATTTACACTCATTTACAGAATGAGTGAGAACTGTAGAAACACTAAAACTGGCTAGGGTGCTAAAGTTTGCTTACTTGTTAACAACCCCTTGATGAGAGCCAGTGTAAGATCAGGAGACTGATTCAACAAACACATTGCTTACTGGAAATTGCAAAGTTTGGTGACCAGTGGATTAAAAAAAATGGCAAATTACCATCAGTAGGGCTCATAGGTAGTTACATAGGGACAGGATTTTACTGAGATATTTGCATGGCTAAGCCATGCATTTCTAAAAGCTCAGTCCTGTGATTGCAAATTTTTCAGGATGGCTGCAGGAAGCTGCAAAGTTAATGTCATTTATTACTAGCAGTTATCAAAGTGTAAGCTTAGTGGATGCCTTTTAGTTATTTGCAAATAGATGCATCTGTTTTCAAGTAACCAGGTGTCTCCAGGCCCCCATTAACATGTGTTTAATAAAAACAAATTGCCAACAACATAGTGATGGATGTACTAAAACTGTTTTTTTAGTATGATTTAGACCTTTCATCAATCTATATTATGAGATGACATTTGCACATTATACGTGTGCTAAATGATAATGAAATGCATAACACCACCTTGTACTTTATATTGCTTAAAGACCCTGTTGTTCCTTAGTTAATAATTCCATTTTGTTTTGAGCAATTTGTACAGTCTGGGGGCAAAGTGACTCTATAACCTTGTTTGGGAACAGATTTCCTAAAGTTAAGGGATTACCTGTTTTAGCAACTTTCCTCTCAGCTCCAGGAAAGTTCACTGAAGTTTTTTCCTGCGATGTGTTGTATTTTCATTTTTTCCCCCCAACTAAAACAACACGTTCAGCCCATTTCTTTATAAACAGTCCCTGTTTTGCCTGTCTTCTGGGAAGGGAATGAAGCAACTGTCAGTTAGGAGGTATTGTCTGCAAGGAACTGGAGGGAAAGAGTAGACAGATGAAGTGCTTGACGGCACACCGAGGAAAAAGCTGGAAAGTTCAAACATGGAAGCATTGATAATGTGAGGGGGTGGTTTGTTTTCAAGGCGGAGAGACAGTTTATACATATTCTTATCTTGCTGTTATATCTATTTTATCCAGTACTTGGATTAATTTTATTAAGAGATGAGAAAGCAGGCAGAACAAGACATAAACATACAACTCCTCAGTGTCATAAGATTTATCCCAATTGACAGAAGTCATCTCTTTAATTACAGAGACAATTGCTAGATGGAAAATGACTTCAACCGGACAACTGATTTTGTATGATAACAGTGACAGTCCCTGTCCTATTAAAAGCCCTGTTAGTCTACTCCCTTATAGCATTCAGTCTCTATGTTATTGACATTTAATCACTTTGAATAAGAGTGTAATACTGATAATTCAACAAAGTGACTTGTAAAAGCTCATCCAGGCCTATAACAAATTTGGAGACATTGCAGGATTAACTCTACATTTCTTTTCCTGCAGATCAAATTCCCAATGAAGTCAGGGTGACCTCTTTGCTTTTGGATAAATGTTCAGTCACTTCCCAAAAATTTAGAAGGGACATAATCATAATAAAGAAGTCTTTATCATATACCTCTTCAGCCCACAGTTATTATTTTTTTTTTTCTTAATTTTAAAGCAAAAATTAGAGAGAGATTCTAGATGCTGGTATTTCAAAAAAGGTATGGGATCATCTGCTCTGGTGTGGCACAATGTACTGAGATACAAAACTGCATCAAGCCTATGGGGAACTATTTGATAAAATAACTGGGTTTGGCCCTGTTGCACGACCTATATACCACGTTCTGGTTGCAAAGGGCTGTCTGCAAAACCTCCTTTCTTCCCAAGGAGGTTATGACTCAGTAAGCAGGTAGGAGAACTTTATAGCACACCTATGGTTCTGCTTTTCAAAGAACACTGGTGCTTGGCACGGAAGATCTGTCGTTTGCACACTGGGGGTTCAGGCTCACCTCACAACCAGTATGTTGTGTGTTTGTGCTCTTGTTTAGTGGGCCATAACTCCCTTGTACAGGAGACATAAACAAGACAAGAGTCATTATGAGTCTGCGCTCATAAGGCTAGAAATAGGCAATTTATAGCAACATCCTGGAATGGCATCACAACTGGCATTTCTGTAGATTACAATAGTAGTGGCAGTTTCTTACTATAGCATTTTTAAGACTTCTGTGTTTGACCTGCTTTTAAGATCGTGACTTCTAAAAAAATTTATTTACCATCTGACAAAAGGAGTGTTTGAAACTTTTTTTTGTAGAGGAGGAGAGCTTTTTTGTTCATTTGGCTTTTTTACAAACTCCTCTGAAACTTCATTTTCAGTATATTAATTGCCAATATATTTAACTTTTTTTTTCATTGTGAACAAAATATTATTTAATCTCTGAAGGAAAATATTGAACTTGACATCTGTGAAAAGTATCATCTTTGAAATTGTTTGTGGCAGCGATGTTGTCTTTAAATCTGGCAGATTAGCCCATATCCCCCTAGCTGCAGCAACATATGAGCAAATAACAGATGGGGATGGTATCAGGGCAAATTATGTCTGTCTGCTTCTGATGATGTTTCTACAGCTTAGGATAAAACCACAGGTCTTTTTTAATCATTAGAGAAATCATCTGGCACTGCAAATAGATAAATAGACATTTAGAATAGCATTTAGATTTTTTAACAGAAGAACATAAACTTTCTGCTAACATGAGAACTGAACTTACATATTTCCCTTTCACTATCCTCTTAGTTTAGATGGGAGGCTATCACTATGAATAGGACAAAAAATTTTCTTTTATGCCATTACAGTTTATGAACAAATGTGGGGTTTTTGCATGTGTGTGACAAACCTTTTCTGCCCACATCAACCTCTCCCTAAAAGAGGATGTGCATAGTCCCATTAATAATCATAGAATAGGTCTAATGGGACAGTTGTAACACTGAAAGGAATGTCAAGGAGTTTATCACCAGGAAGCTAGCTACAGAGGGCTAAGTGTGTAAACAGTCCTGCATATGGCACGAGTTATATAAAATGCTGAAAATGGGTACACAAATGTTCTGCAGTTTCCAATGTTTTCTTCCATTTGATCACTGTTTTCCTATTGTGCAGTTACTATTAGATATGATACAGATGTTGGCCAAAGCTGTAATTAAAGCAAAAGTCTCGGCTTTTTTTTAGATCTGTACAAAATATCAGCCCATGAAGAGTGGGTGATAAGAGCTAAGCAGAGGAAAAGGGAAGCAGGAAAAATATACCAGGTTTTTGTTTGGTTTTGGTTTGTGGTTTTTTTTTAATAATTCAAAATTTCAGAAGAGTTTTTCAACTGTTAAATTTCATCCCATTTTCTGACTCCAAAAGATATTTCCTGCTCTTCAGTTATCTAAAATGTGAGGCAGACAATGGTATGAATAATATTATGGAGAGCAGTTGTCTTTTTCTCACTTTTAACACTGCTGTAAAGAGGATGATAGAACAAGATAGAATTTACAATGAAAGAAAGAGGTTAAGAGATTTCTTCCCTTGTTTTCTTTAGCAAAGTCTTGTGTTTCTTCTAAAACTGATAGATGAAACCAATGAGAAACTGGAAACTCTACCTCTTCACATTGGACCATGTGTAGAAGTTTATGCTACCATTCCTCTTTTTAGGATAAAATGCTTGACATCCATTTCATTAGATCAGGGCAGTGAGCTGGGATTCAATGTTGATGCTATGAAATTCTTTCTTCTAAAAAAATTGAATTAGCAAAATACTGCCACCAGTGACCCTTTCCAGAGTAAGATTTTAGTGTTTGTTGCTAACAGCTAGTCTTTAATATTTATGTAATGCTCAAACAGTGAAAGGGGCTGAAATTGCACAGTGCACCAAACAAACAAACTGAATAAGAAAAACAAAATAGTAGTCTGCTTTGTGTGTGGGCACTGTGTTGATGCTGACAGAATATTTCCATATTGCCTAGCATGGGAATAATTGGTGATATTTTTCCTTCTTCTTCCTCACCTTTCCTGTCTCTGAACACTAAAACACACATGAATGTGCCCTATTATTGTTTAAAAATAGTGATAAGGAAATATGTATTATAGACTCTTTTTTGTTATGTCTGAGTGTGACTATACCGATGTTTTGGGACAATTTAAAAAGTTCTCATCTTTCAGTTTTAATTGCCACCAGTATATCTAGAATATATGGGGACAAGATAATGCTGAATACCCTGAGGTTCTGTTGAGTATAGAAGACTACTGTGTGCGCAAAATATTGGTACTAGACAAAGAGTTTGGGAGGAAGGAGCTGGCAGGTGGATCAGAGGAGAAATAAGACATGTGCACTTCAACAAAGACAGAAGCTTTGTTCATTACTGAGGTTAAGTCAGTTTCTTAGAGAGTTAAGTCAGTTTCTTAGAGTTCTGTGTCTGTGTATTTTGTTTCTAATAATGCGTACAATTCACCCTCTGTTAGCAACCATATATCTGCTCTATTTTCTCCAAATAAAGCTGTGAGTACACCTTCCATGGTGACAAGTTTTTTAAAAAATGAAAAGGAAGATATTTTCCACCATGGACCTTTCAACCTGTTACTGCTGTCCTTTGCTTTTTTCTGGTGTTTATATACGGTCGTCCTAGGCACCCTAAATTTTTTTCTGTTTAGGCAGCAGTAAAACAACCTACCTTCCAGCCTCCTAAGAAACGATTTTGTTTGCAAGATTGATGTTCAAGATGAGGGTTTGGAATACTTTTTGCCTGCTTTTCTAAGGAAATGCGGCATATGGAATTGCACTGTCCATCTGCCAGCTTTTCCATCTTCTCTCGCAGGGATGTTTATGCCTGCTGGTCAAGTTCAACTAGGATCAAAGACACTGAATTCTTTAAGATCACTGAAAATTGGTGGTGGATAAAGGACAGAGACTAGCATTGCTGAAACCCCCTGGCATAGTGGCAACATGGTGAAACCAGCAGTTACCTGTTCTGCTTGGCCTGCTGACTAGCCCACATGTAGTAGCTGTCTAATTAATACATGTATACCCCCAAGCTGATCACAACACATACCAACTCTTCCCCAGCTGGTTGGTGTGTGACTCAGATACATGCCACCTCAGGGACATGTTAATAATACAGAGGGGCTTAATATGGCATTCAGACAGCTGGAATTGTCACAATGATACATGTAGAGGGTGTAAAAGATTAAAATCAGTTGGCAGCCAAACTTCAATTGTTTTGCTGCTCACTATTTTCTGTTGGTATAATATGCTTTTCGAGAACTTCCTGGGAATTTTCAGAAATTCTCTCGGGAGAATTTGGGCTACAAATGCCCTTACTGTATCTGAGTAAGAAGGAAGAATGTCTCTGTCCATCTTCTAGAATACAGGAATCACAGCAGTTAACTAAAACTATGTATGTCTCATCTATTTTATTATTTGCCTTTTTGTGTTCCTTGCTGATGGTTTCTGAAAGTTGGGACTCTCTTAAGTGCTATGAAAAATAAGAGAAGATATCATTTTGATCATAGGGAATGCCTGTACATAGAAGAATGTTTAGCTGTGTCAATAACTTGAAATAATTAGAAGAGTTTTTCCTCACAAAGTGGCAAGGGATGTCTACATCTCTTTACAAGAAGTGGAGCAGCAGAGAATCATTTAAAAATAAAACAGAATGGCTGATCCCTAGCTTTTTGAAAGTAAAGACTTTACAGCCATCATTGTTAGCCCTTGTCCAGCCCACCTTGGCAATAATCTGCCAGTCTGTTTCCACAGCAATTTTTAACACAGAGATTTCCCTCTTCCTTTCTTAGCTAGAATTTAAGGAATACTAACAACTTCATGATGTAGTTCTAGTGCTGTGGTTTTGTCAGATTCCTATTTCTTGTGGTGTCTCTGCTCTGGTCTTACCTTAGGTACCAGCTCTGACTTTATTACAGTTCCATGTACCTGTCCAAGGGCCCTGTACCAGCTCTTGCCTTTTCATCTGAAAATATGCCCTACTGCTTAGCTCCTCAGGCTCTCTGACCTCTAGCCTGACGCAACATTTGCCTTCAACTAATCCCTTCAGTAGTTCGTTGTAGACTCTGTCAGTTTTCCTGAGCTCTGGGTCTGATTACATCCCTATCAAACCACGTCAGCTGGAATAATCAGTGTTCTGGTTATGGGTCCTGTCCTGTCCTGATTTCAGCTATCTCATCTAAGTCTGGGCTTTGGCTGGTTATCATTACTCAGAAAGCACGGAAAATTAATTTCCTGATCAGGGCCACAGACTTTATGTGAAGGATTCATGTGGTGCTACCGCTGAACATACAGGCTGTAATAATCCAAATCACACAAGGTTAGATACAGAAAAGAAAAAAATGGGGATAGAAAAGAATCAGGTATCAGGACATGGGGATCCTACCATATTTGCATTGTTTCCTTTATAAATGGAAGGTGAGAGGAAGAGAGTTGGTTTTCATACTGCATTTTCATATTAAAATGGCAGCTACTCATGAGATTTTGGCAAGGTTCTTAAATCCAATGGATTGTCATTGGAATGGTGTTATTGGTGGCAACAGTTTTTGATTGTGATAATGTATAAATTAAACATGCAAATAATAACTGTAGAAGGACATATCGCTATATTCGGTAAATGTCTTTGCTGAATAAGAAATCAACTTATGTAGAATTAATAACTCTGTGTATGGTAAAACCCCACCTTCTTTCCTATAAATACAAATGAGAAAAAATCAATTATTTCTGTTGATTTTCAAATTGCTGCAGACATCTAAAAAAAGCATGACTTCAATGTCAATCAAACGCAACAAAAAAGACTCAAAAAGATAAGTCATATTACTCTTAAAAGTTATGATGTCCAAAATGGAGGAACAAAGAATTGAACCTGACTTTGATTTAATAGTTTTCCAAGGTTTATTTATTTATTCCCCAGCAGATGCTGCATTTCCTGAAAACCTGAAAAGCTTTTCACTGTTTTTAGTTCAATGGGCCAATTATTTCACTCATGTGTGTAAACATAATAACTGGGAGATACACGGCCATCAATCAGAATCCATGTATTTTAAATCTTTGTTTTAGAAAACACCAAATATTATTTCATGATTCTATTTTAATCTAAAATAACTGCTGAGCCTTGATTGCTTTTAATATTGTAGTTGGAATGTTACATAGTATGCAGGGATTCATTACTTCATTAATAGAAGTTATCTATTCTATTATTGGAAAGTAACCGTGTCTGTCATTCCCTTATTTCCATTAGATAAGTCATATTTTTGCATAATCACAAGAAACAGTGCCTCTGGAAAACACTTCTGTATATGAGGGAGCAAATTAGACACAGCTGAAACCCTTATTGTGTGGTGGTGACATCTCTGCTAGTTCTGCCTCAAGTGCTATAAGAAGTGGTGTGTGAGAAAACTCGCAGAGTAGAGGCAATTAAGATTGAAAGAGAGAAAAGTTGAAAATTATGAGACAAAACATTGCAAGGTCAGGATGCCAAGGCACACCAAGGAATGTTAATAGAGACAAAGAGGTCTGAATACTGACTATAGGGGAATTTTCTGACATTTGAAAATAATATGTATAAAAACATGTTGAAGCACTACATGGTTCTTGGGATCTTTTTACATTTTCTTAGAAATATTTGGTAAACTAAATCTTGAGCAAATGACCTGTAGGAATAAAAGCTGCAGGGAAAGAAAATTGTGTGTGCTTACATTGCTTCCACAGTATTAACAGCAGCACAAGCATAACACTATGTAATTGTCTGTTAGGGGAGCATTTTGTAAAGTATAAATTAGCCTTTGTATGTGAACATGCAAAATGGAGGGCTAGGATTTGTAAGGACACATAAACTAGAGATATTCTTTCCTTTTGCTGGAGGAGAAGTTGGGTGGTTTTTTGTTTGTTTGTTTTCTGTTTTCTACTCTACAAAATCCAAAGCCAAACAGTCCCCTGAATTCCACTTGGAAGAGTCATAGTGTTTCTGTGTTAGTTTCGGCTCCGCATCAATCTGTAAAGGAGACTTTTCCAATTTTTCTCCCCCCATCAAACCCCACAGACAAATCCTCTTCCGCATTGCAGAATAACTAAGCACCAAGAAATTTGGATATTTTTGTGTGTTGAGTGGAGCCAAATGAACTATTTCTTCTAAGACTGACAATCCTATCAATGTATATTTAATTGTTAACATAAAGAGGAGCTATTACAACACAGAACATGGTACAAAGCCAGTTTTACAGCACATTGATTACAGCTCCTATCTGGTATTTTGTAGAACTGAGCAGGATTTTCTACTCTGATACAGATACACCAAGTACTGTCCTCTCATTTGACCAGAAATTTCACTCTTCATCTGAGAAAACAATGTGATCCAAGTTTAGTAAAAACTTTCAGTTTGAGATAGTAGTTCCCAAACCAAAAAACAAGTAAACATACCTAAAAATGCTTCCTCAGATAAGTCCTACTAGCTGTAATCTGGATAAAGATTCAGAAAGCATTTTTTGCCTTAATATTTTTAAAGATATGCACATGTGTTTGTACATTCAATCACTCATTTAAATTTCTTAGGCTCAGATGACAGGCATGTCATGGGGCGTGCGCTCTTATACATTTCAGGATGCAGGCTTTGATAATAGCAGTCAAACGAGTCTATAGAATGTGATCTTCAATTTTATTAAAATAATGTCTGCTTCATTCACAAGCTGGAAAATTCTTTCACCTTCAAAGACTGCATTAAAGCCCCTGTGACTGTCCTGCTTATGGGCCTGTTGCATTTCAGAAACTGGAAAACTACGCCTCATGTATACATTCACTCCAGGAATGAAAGGTTTCCAAAACAGATATAGAATACAACAAGAAGTCAAACCAGCTGTGTATTAGGTAACAGGTATTTTTTAGATCATTATATAGTGTCATTTTGGGGCACTATATGTATGACCACAGAGCTGGATCAAGGGACATTTAAAAAAACCACTTGCTCTGACCACTTGCAATACCGAAAATCCTCTATTTGTAAATTTTAGCCACTTTTTTCACCGAATGATGAGTTATTGCAAGAAAAACTTGCCCTGCATGAACATAAATATTTGACAAGGAAGGGTTTCTAAGATCTAGGGTGCAGTCTATCGTAAAAAATTAAGGAGAAAAGCACTTGAATGGCTTGCATACTTGGCACATAGAATAACTAAGTTTGAGTCTGTGGTATCAGCTCTGCATAGAGAGAAGGTTTAAACCTGGGCCTCACTTAACCTCTTAAGTGAGTATTGTAGTTGAAACCGTTGCACTTTCTTATTAAGAAGTTAGACATTTAAGAATTTAAGTATTAATTTTTGTAAAATATTAAACTTTGGAGAAGGGTATCTGTGACATGATGCAGTAAAAATATTTCTTTTAAGGTGTTAGTTTTATCATAATGCAAAATGAAGAAGGAATAAATTTCATAAAACTTCAAAGAATCAACTTCCCTCCCCCAAAGAATCTTGAGGTAATCTCAAGATTATTTATCACATTCTCCTTATTGTATTCGACTTCTTAGGGCTCTTATATTGATATTTCATGATGATTGCTGGAATAGGTTATTGATTTAATTTTTCTATGTATTGTTTAAAGCTACAAAATTCTAGCATATCCCCATTAGGTCAGTGATATTGTTAGATAAAAGGAGTTGTAACTAGCTTAAATAATATTCCATCTGCTATTAAGAATACCAGGATTTAAAGGCTTAAGAAATTAATAAGAACAGAAAGGACATTTATTCATTGTATTACAGCTTCCTTTAGAAATGCAAAAACGAAAGCAACACGACACAAGCATGAACAATTAATACAAGAGATTATTTCTGTTCTGTTCTATTTAACTAAATGTTAAACAGATGATTGGCAAACAAATTAAGCAAAACATTTAAGTATAAACTGTATGGAAATCAGTGGTCACAGACGGCACAGAAGTTGGCTAAAAAGAATAGGAATCTAAATTAATATGTGGATTATAATTAGGAAAAAAATAAAATATACATCATAAGTATGCTGTCTATGCTTACAACATGCTGAGCAACAGGATGGTAACACAGAATTCAGGCATGTGTCATACCAGTTAAAACCCAGGCAATATGTTTTTTAATCCTAACATTAAAATCCTGGTTTCATCATACCTTTGATAGTCAAACCTGGATTCTAATTTTGCAGATATAAAGGCTGGTCATGAAACTGTAATCTGGTTCCAGCCTTAAGCCTTTCTCAAACTCACTGATTTTACAAGAAGAGATTCAGATTTACACTGATATTTGATTAAGTATCGGGAGAAGAAATCTTCCACCAAACTCTTGTGTTTTGAATCGTGCTTGCGAAGTACAATGATCACATATACTAAGCAGTGTTTATCTGATGGGGAGATTTAAGGATCTGTGTTAGGGTACTATTTATTCCTTGTAAAGTGAGAAAAATGTAGTTTTAACTCATTTGATTTCATGAAGAGGTGCTTCTATTTATTCCATTTAATAAAATACAAGGAGAAATAGCAGTGCAGTCCCAGCAAGTTCTAGAGAAAAGCTCTCTGTGTGCAAACCCCTGAACAGTACTTTACGTATTCCCTGCTAATGTATGGCTAGAGCTTATAGACATGCCAATTGGGTCTTCTGAGGCACTGTTGTCAAGAGCCAACAGTGTAACTCTTACTGTAAGTAGCATGGCTAGCTGTAGATAAATGAGATGCGGAGCAACACCATAACATCACAGAGCACTGTGAGTTCTTTACCTCATGCCATTATATTGAAGGCCATTACTCATGTCAGCTATTCAAAGCATTACAGCACAGCTGTCTAGGCTTTTACCATGCCTGAGTGAAGCATGACAATTTCAGACAGTGCAACAGAAGTGAGAAACTTGAACAAATCTGACTGATACTTCACAAGATTTCAGCGTGCATTGCCCTTTGTGCCACATTCCTAATGCATCCACAGTGCAGCACATTAATCGCATTAGATGATGTATCAGTCCAAATCTAGTGCCTTGAAAGTTTATGTTCACAGGCAAACATTGGAAAGGGGCTAATGACCTTCTTTAGCTTCATCTAGAAAGGTTATCAGAGGGCACAGATCAGTGTTGTGGGACTATTATCCCAGAAGTCACCTCCTGATATTATAAACTGGGTTGGAAAAAAAAATCCCAGACTGACCTAAACATCATATAGAATCTTGAAACGGCTTGGTTTGGAAGGAACCTTTAAAGATCACCTATTCCACCCCCCCTGACATGGGCCAAGGACATCTTTCACTAGATCAAGTTACTGAAAGCCTTATCCCACCTGGCCTCAAATACTTCCAGGGATGGAGCATGCACAATTTTTCTGAGCAACCTGCTCCACTGTCTCACCACCTTCCTGACCAGAGGCCTGCCCTCCTGTGCTGTATGCCCCAACCCTCACCATCCCGAAGGCCCTCTGCCGTGCCCATGCCACACACACCAGTGTCCTTCCTGGACTGGAGAGACCAGGAGGGGGCACAGGGATCCAGATGCAGTCAACAGAGTACCAAATAAGAGAGGAGGAAAGCATTTTTACTGGTTTTGGGGGTCTTTTTCTTGTTTTATTGTGTTTAACATTGTTTATTACCTGATCTTGAAAAGAACTCCTAATGAAGCATCTAGAAAGGACCTTAAGGCTGAAGGCCAGCACCTCTTCTTGGCATAACTGCAGTCTTCTGCTTCTCTCTCTTCACCACTCTAACATCTTTAATCCCTCATCAGGCAACCTTCTTGTCCCTAGACTGAAGAAGCCCTGCCTTCAGGCCTTGGTGGCCGCCTGATGGACAACTCCTGTCACCCAATGCAGCAGCCCAGTGGAAGCCAGGTCATCTCAGAGCAGAGAGATGGTACCCCTTCAGGAGGGGTGGGATGGGGGCTGGGAGAGAAGGGCTCGCACCACTCAGAGCAATCAACAATATAATTTCTCATTGATGGGAGATTGGTTGTAGGGGAAGTTATGGGAGGCCACCAATACTGATTATTCCTCCAGGCTTGTTATTGGACTAGCTACAGTCCTAATCCTGTTTGACACCTGTTGCACACCTGTCTCCATTTCCACTAACCCCTTCCCTCTAAACTTGTGTTTTCACATAGGTTGTGCTTTCTTAATTCTCATGAAGATTTTCTGCAGAGACATAGTGTTATAAGATTTTCAGTTCATCCAGCAAATTTTGGAGTTCTTCACAAATATTATTCATAAAGCATCTGATTTTTACTCCCTGTGTGGATTACATAAAGCTCAGATTTTTACCCTGCATAGACAAAATTTCATTTGTCTTCATGCTGTCCTCACAGCCTGGCCCATTTTCCCCAGGCTGTGACCCAGCTATGGCTGCGGAGGGAAAGGGGGGAAATAAGCACATTTGCTGTCTTAATGAGCAACTACAAGAGACATGGAAAAATGTTGGTCTGTATCCCTTCTCTGTCCCCTGAGAAGAGCTCAGGGGGAGGAGTTGGATCTGTCTCTCAGATTGCACAGTTCCCTGGAGCTGAGAGCAGCTTTCTTCCTAACTCCACCTCTGAGAATCTCCTAAAACTGCACTGCTGCCTCCAGCACCCCAAAGGAGAGGCTGTAGCAGCCATGTATTCACAGTCTGCTACTTCAAACTACTTTTCTCATCCAAATACCACCCCTGTTTATGAAGAAAAAACTAACATGTATGAATTAAACGCACAGATGAATATTGTTTTCTCTTCCATGTTCTTCACCCTCTGATGAAAAGAAATTTAACTGTGGCAAAAGCCCCAGGTGCTGTCACAACGGGTTGTGTGCTCCCTCTCATTCTGTCTGTCAAAGTTGTCCTCATAAATAGGAAGTTGGCAGCCCAATAAATTTTTGAATTTAATTTTGGGTTGTGTTTCTATTTTGTAGCTGAATACTGAGGTTTAGGCTGAAGAAAGCAGAGTAATAATTTTGATTTCACATAATGGGTAACATATTGGAAATATTCTTCGTAACTAGACTTTGATTTATGCCACCGGCAATGTGATCTCTTCCAGCACTGAGTTATTAGCAAATAGTTAGTGGTTAAAAATGTCCTGAAACCAGACAACTAAACCCATTCGTTAACTGTCTTTATGTATTTGTGAGACAGCACTGTCAAGTGAATCATAGTTTAGTTCCTAGAATGTTTCAGGCGATGTTGTTTTCATAATGAATATGCATCTCCACTTGCTTTTTAATGGTAGATTTTATTACCTTCTTACATCCACTTTTTCCTCCTAATGGCTTCTAAATTTGAGAGAAAGAAAGATAATTTTTTTTCTGTTTGCTAGAAGTTTTGAAGGATGACCATTGTTTTATTTGTAATGCCTTATTATAAGTGTTGAACTTAATGTTGTCTTTGCTCATTAACTTCATGACTCAACTCTTGTCCTCAAAGTACTCATCTTGCCAAGAAAATCTCTCTGTCTTAATAAGGCAGCAGAAACAACAAAACTACTAAACGAATTCAAGGAAATGTTCCAAGTAGGCCTGCTCCCCTGAAGGGGCAGCAAGGCTAGAAGGAAAAGGTAGGTCTTATTCCCAGCTTAAATGAAAAAGAGGGAAGGACACATGGTGGAAATGGTAAAAAGCTGTCAGCAATGGAGGGAGCTGTGTCCTCGGGGGGAGAGATAGGTATGCACTGCATGAGAAGAGAGCTTTTATAGACATGAAGTAGTTACATAATATGATGAAATGCAGAGAGGCAGAGCTCCAGGGCACAATCATTCTCTACTAGCAAAATGCTCGTTCATGCAAAAAACATTTCCAAACAACAAATTAACCCAACAGGAATAGAAATTGCAGCTGTAAAGAAAAAAATGCCGTACTCAGCATTAAGGTTATTCTGGCTGATAACCGTGTGTGAGGAGTGTTTCTGTTCAGCTCCACGTTCCCCATCCCTTCCACAGAGGAAGCAATGCAACCTTAAACCAGGTGCAGAAAAGCACTGGGAAGACTTCTGCCTCTCAAATTTTGTATGTTCTTTTGTATTTCTAATTGGATTTCCTAAAGAATAAATAATTATTGTGGCAGTGCTGGCAGGATGTCCATCCATCCATCCATCCATCCATCCATCCATCCACCTTTTTCATGAACTTTCCCTCTCTTTCCAAAAACTTTGGGATCTATTTGATAATTTTTGTCAAACTTGAAGGAAGGGTAGAAGTCTTACAACTCTGTGTAAATATGTGGGCCAAGCAGAAAAGACCTACCTTTCCACCGAAGAGAAGACAGGCAGAACTCACTGGTTATATTGGTGTGTAAGCCAGCTTAGTCATGACATTTCGTGATTTTCTTATATCAAATTAAAAATATATTCATAACCTTCTTGCGCATTATGGACTAGATTGCTGAATGGGTATGATTGTGATGGGAGAAAAATGAAGAGATTTCATCTGTAGAGGGGTAATCTTATTGATGTGTCTAGTGCTGTATGCTCCTTTTTGAAGCATTTGCATTAATTAGTGTTTCCAAGGTCAAAAGGAAATCTGCTGCAGCTATACGAACCAACAGGCAGAAATATATGAGATGGAGTGGAGAGGGCAATGGCAAATTTTAGTTTCTTTAACATATTTCCAATCACAGATAAGTGCTAGTCCCTTAACAGCGCCTTCTAGACATCAAAGTGAATCTCTTCAGAAACTGCTTCTCTAATGTTATTTACTGTGCATCTTGTTTTCGTATGTCTAATACTTTGTCTGTTCTTAGCTTTAGATGACTACCTTGAATTTGTTTAGTTTTCTCAGACAGCTTTATTTATCATGCTTTTTGATTCCATGTGTACTTTGAGAGATGTTTCATGTTTCATTATTTTTTTATGTGTTCTTTTACCTCCCATCTCATCTGTCCAATGAACCACATCGTCTCACAGTAGCTATTCTTATATTAATACTTAATTGATTATGTAATATCAATTTTTTAATCATTTGTGTGTAATACACAGCTATAAAACATGAAAATTACTTATTTGACATTTTATCTACAGAAATTTTAGCGTAAGAAAATGTTGACCATCTATAAGAATGAGAGGGGAAGCTAAATATTTGATATGTATGAAAGGTAACTTGTCTTTGCCAGATATTAGCATCTAATGGGCTAATTTCCATTTCTTATTTCTGTATCAACATATTCTATCTTTATCAAATCACAACAGTGTTGTAAAGGTGAAAATCCTAATCAATTAGGCCTGAAGTGTTTTCTAAATGTGAGTCTAATTAAGAAGTTTGAGGCTCCTAGAAAGCAGCATATGACTGTCCTGGAAGTCCCTAGAAAAAAAAAAACATACTAGATATGAAATCAGGAAAGCCATGGGAAAAAAAATCAGGAAAAAAAAAATAATCAGGAAAGCCATTGTATATATCAATAAAAAACTGAGAATGCATTAAAAAAAGTAAAGAGCAAACCATTACAGCTGGAGTATAGAATAATAAAACAAATTAATCTCACTTCTGAAGATAAATGATGGTTAGGAATGTAACCTGCAATAAAATCCATAGGTCCCTCTAACCACCTGATAAAATGCTATTACATATTGTGACTTAAAATGCTTTGTTTTCATTACTACTTTATCACTTTACTTACATTATAACTTGTTCTCAAACTGAATTTTGTTTCTGTATCCCAATAACATGCAAAATAAGGAAATCTCTCAATTAAATGAATAAAAGCCTTTGTTGAGTGACTATCTTATTATAGCTTTCCTTCAAATTACTCACTTTTTAAATGCTCTAGTAGTTTTTAGTAACATGTTCTGGTTCATAAAGATACTTAATCACTGAAATAACATGTGTGATGATGCAGGATTTGATGAAAGGTATGATCTTCAGCAGTTCTGAAAATGAATGCAGAAAGTTGGATGATTTACAGTAGCCAGAAGAAGTCTCACTGTCTGAAGTTGCAAGAGAGGGCAAAAAATGTAGAAGGTTAGCAAAAGGTGAAACTGCCTTCTGTTTCTATCCAATTTATTGAAAATAAGACATGGCTCAAAGCCAACAGGTCTTAAATTTCTAATAGACTTATACAGCTGAACTACTTGGAGGGGCAGCATCTTACAGAATAATTTATTTTACTGAAGTTGTTCTCACATCAAGTAATACAGACTATATAGTGTTTACACTATGGAAATGTTCCTTAAAACAGTTTTTACTTTGCTAATGAGGTCTAACTGAGTTTTTCTCAAGGAAAGTTTTTCAGTGTTACTTTGCCATTACTAAAATTCACAGTACCAAACTGTGCACATTTTTAAAGTTACTATTTTCTCCAGTTACATTGGGCTGATTCTCATTAACATGAATATTACTTCAGTGCAAACAGAATTTACAGTCCTGGATAATCTCTGTACCTCCAGGAGACCCAGACCAAATTGGCTGAAAATGAATGTTGGAACATTCCCCCTTTATTTGAGAAGCAGCCAAAAGTTTTAATTTTTTTAATGTAGCCAACAAATAATAAGATACAAGTGATGAAATAAATTCTAGGCTATAATGACCAAACAAATAAACTTCCAAAGCACTGTGTTTACTTTCTGATATTTTACATTTTGCTTTTTCCTCCATCCAGAGTCTTGTCAGTCATCACTTTTAACTCTGTAGTTTATGCCATACTTCAGAAAGGCCAGCATTCTGTGCATAATTAGACCAGCACTGAAATTCAGAGTCACAATGAACTTAACATTAATTTTGGCATTGACTCATACAAAGAAAATATTTCATCTGGAATGAAAGGAGGAACTTCTGAATGACTGCACATATAGAAATTAATTTTTTGCACTTCAATCGGATCTCAAGATCTGTATACAAAGCACTGAAAAATAAAATAAAATAAATTAAATTCAAGAGAATAGTTAATAAATCAAACAGATAAAGCAATTAGTGTTTCTGAGAAGGCCTCTGTTACCATGGTAATATTAAAATTTTCTGGCACTGAACATGTTATATTATCATTAATCTTGGATGCTGGTACAAGTCCATTATGATAGCATTGGGGTATAATCTGCATTCTTGGATAAGGTTTTGCAATTAACTTTAACTGAGAGCACAGAGTGATTTGATGTAGATCTGGTAATTTCACTTAAGTCTGATCAGTAGGAAGCAAGATGTCACCTCTAGCATTGCCAGGTTTAGTTCTGTATGATCTCTCTTCATCCATGAAATGCAGCAACAGTGCCCTACATCTGCAGTCTGACAGTTCACAGGAAAAAGCCAGAAACGCAGGAGGTTCTTCAGCAACGCAAGGGCCATGGTACTGTCGGAGCATTATCAGACTGAATGCGGTTTACCTACAGATAGCCCAGCCTTAAGGTAAGCCCAGCCCTAAATCAACAGAAAGGAATGTTTCCTGTGCAAAGCTAAAATACCCCTTATGATTTTCTCATTGCAGGGCATGACACACTGTTAATGACTTCAGTGGGATCAGCTTTTCTTGATGAGTCCTCTACATGACAGGCTTTCATTTCAGCACATTAGATTTATGTACCAGTTAGGCTTTCAGAGTTGGTTTTTTCCTTGAGGCAGGAGGAACATAGGAAAACACATCATAAATATACACAAACAGATACAACAGAGGATAATAACTCTTGTTTGAGATTATCCACTGCACTGAGGAACCTTATATAGTTCTAGAGAAAGTCAAGTGAAAAAGAGAGAGCTAGAGAGAGAAGGACTGGTGCTGTGATATACAGAGCATGTTCAACCTTCCTGACATGCAGCTGCATTTAGGAATAGACAGGCTCTTCAGGATCAAATACAGTCACGATTGCTGTGTAGACACATGGTAGAGTGATTTGTGCAACTAGCTTGGTGGAGCAGGGCTGTTTAGTAAACCTGCCTTTCAAAGGTGGGGTTTTACATTTGTCTGGGAGCATGACACAGAAAGGATCAAAACAAATGGGATTTCTAATTTCCAGTGCACTTATGTAAAGTTCAATAAACCTTCAAAGAACAGTTTGGTGCACTTGGGCTGTTCATTCTTTAAGCTTGAAGTTGGCAGTTTCTCAGTGTTAGTTGATGGCTGTAGCTGTCTGGTGGTCTGCCAAACATAAATACTGTGCAAAGCGTTCTTTGAAAGTTCACTGAACAGTTGCTTCTGGTTCATTTTCATATAGTTAGTTTGTTGATAGGCACATGTTGGTGGGTTTGTGGGCTTTTTTCCAAAAAATGCAGAGATTAATGTGAGTTCGATGAGGAGAAAATATGTTCCACCTAAATTTCTTTATCATTTGTATCTATACAGTGGAATCAGTTTTATTAACCTTGATTAATGCTTAATTCCATGCTACTTTGTGAATATTCTTTATCCTCACACCTGCTAGGAGTGGAGTTTCAATTGCTATATATCACCTCATTGTAATATTGTACCTGATTCAATCTAGAGACAAGTGTATGAATTTACCCTATTATATTTTTTTCCTGCAGAGAATTAATATTTAGATTTCATCCAGCTAGGCAGCCAGTCCCATTTGAATACTTATCTGAGCTGCTTAACCCTCCTGTGTTGGTGAGTTGGTGGGAAGCCTTGGAAGAGTGTATTTACTTATGATACTTTCAGCACTCATTGTCTGAGTCCCATTAGAATAAGTGTAGGTTTTACTACAGACTTCCGGATTTTACTTCACCAAAAGAAGCTGTCCTGAAGAGGCTAGGACCGGCTTCTATTCTGGACCCGAAGTACACCTTGTGTTAAAAACCAGTAATAGAAAAGCCTTTTACTGGCCAAAACCCCAGTTTTGTCCTCTGCTAAGACGTGGCTGCAAACTGGCAGTCCTTTTCTTAGCTGAAACAATTCCGTCCTTGCTAGTGATAGCAAGAGCTGAGGTCAAGTGGGAAACATTGCTTGTGGGGATGTAGCAAGCTGAACTTTTGGAAGTACAAAATGACGAGCAAAATGTTTGATACTTCTGAACTCAGATCTTAAGGACTGCAGGAAATACAGAAAAAGGTAGCTAGTAGAGGAGAAGACTGACCTTTTCACCATTTCTCAGAACTTTGTATTGAGAATTGGATTTTGTTCCTCCAACCATATCTCCTGATTTTCTGGGGGATAGAGACAAACTTCCAGCATCTGCCACAAATACTCTCCATTAGTACAAATTGCCCTCTACTCATCACTTGGTGTGGTCGTACCATCCTTTCATCCTTTGCTTCATTGCACATGCTGGATGACAGCACTGGCCTTCTGGACAAGGCTGCTTAAAACAGAGTTGAGAAAAATCTGCAATTTGGGCTGAAGTGCAATGATTTGTTGCCAACCGGGTGACCTCTCTAGTCAAAGCTGGCATCCCCCTCTCGGAGGATGTACTGGTGGGAACGGCATTAAGGGGCTAGCCAAACAGTCTTTAGGAGACCATCAGTGATTTTGTTGCTGGAAGTGTCATTCTGTTGGCTCATATAATGCTGCAGGGTATTTAAAGTGTGTCATTTGTTCTTGGTATCAGAGCCAGTGAAATTATCTACTATGAATAATTTATGTGAAGAATTCTGGCAGTTTACACCCAAAATTTTAGTTTTGCAAAGAATGGTATTTCACACAGATACAAAGCAAAAGACGTGTTTCAAATAATTTGTTCGTTCCTTTTCTCCAGCCAATAAACTCAATGTGTACATACACATACAATTAATCTGCCCGATTCACTCGTAGCACTTTGGTACAAAATTGTATTGAAGTCATTCAGAGGTACAAAAGAATCAGTATCTTTATTCTCATATATCTGACTGCTGGTTTGTTTTACAGGAATCTGTATTTTGGTTTTCCAAAGCCAGCAGAAGCAGTCTGGCTTTCCAATTTGTGCTGTCAGAAGCAAAGTGACTGTGCATTTCTCTGGGACCAGTATTCTACGGTAAGGGTTTCTTCTTCCCATGTTTCACACTCTGTATCTGGAGGTCAAACACAGTAAAATTTTGAGGTTTTGCCTGATACTAAAAACTTGCCTTTCAGAGTAATCTTTTCTACAACATGTTTTAAGATTATGAAAGGTTACAAGACTAATACTTTTCCACGGTAAGCTTTATTCATTGCAGAGTCAGACCAGCATAAGAAAGAGCAGGGATTCTTAAAAGAGACACAACTCCACTGTTAGAAGAAAAAAAAGTTTATCACTTAATTCTGGGCCTTGCTTGTTATGCACAAGTACATATCTCAATGGAGAAAAAGGGGGTTTAAAAATCACATTTTCTAGCTACTGGCTGAGTCAGATGAAATTACTATATCTCTGACCTTTGTAGCCCTCTGGAAGAGTGAATACAACCTCTATGGCTGCCCTGTGTTGCCAAGTTTTTGTATTCAGGGCGGGCCAATTATACTGCTACTTCTGGAGGGAAGGAGAGTTTTTTTTTTCTTTGAATTACAGGTATGATGGAGACATGTTTGCCATCAGATGATAGGCGCACCCTTTCACTCTTTACACCTTTATGCCTTTAATACTCTTTGTTGGGTAAAGCAAATTATACTGTCATGTACGTTTGTGTATACTTGTAATTATAACATCATTTGATTCGCAAAGCACCTGTGTGTGGAGTGCATATGTGTATATTTATATGCATACATATGTGCATAGACAAATATATTTGTAAATTCTACCGAAAATGTCATCCCTAATTAGAACACATTTAAAAGGAGAGCATGTGTTTCCCTAGAGTTTAAATTATAATCAAAGCTATACTTTCAGATATTTTGTCCTTAATCTTTATTGGAGAAGGAAAATAGCAGCTTACTGACAGGAAAAAGGCACCTGAAGAGCCTGCAATACTTAATGGATATCCTCAAAACAAAAGTGCTTCCCATATGCAAACAGGCTGCTGACCTTTTATAGCCCATGAATAAGAGTAAAAGGTGAAGTATAAACATCTTCTTGTATTCTTTGGCAGGATCATGCTACTTTTAGTTCTATTTGCCTCCTAAACCTCAGCACAGATTGGTCAGATATGCCGTTCACAAGCAGTCGATTTTGCTTCATTCCTTATTGATCATAATGGCTGACTGCTGCATTTAGGAAAGTCCTGACACTGATACTTGAGGGCTGGGGAAAGATCCCGAATAATTGTGTCTGCTGATTGGATGCTGCTAATAAGATCACAGGAACAAACTGGAACTTTCAGAATAACATCAACAAAACGGCGTATCTCAGGATACTTCAAATCAAAAGAACTTTCATTAGTTATTCAAGATAACTGGAGTTCTGCCTCCCACAAGTACTACATTATAAGCAACAATAATGAAGTAGACATGTGGTAGAATTTGAGAAAGATAAACAAAGTAAGTGGAAGGGAAATGCAGTTTTCTGTGTAATACAAAGGGCAGAATTATCTACTCATACCCCGTTGCTATGTGAATTAAGTGAAACAGGATTCAGTAGTTCTCTACTTAAATAAACCTGTGTAAGTGAGTGGTATCCACACGATGCAGCATTATTTGACCTAGACTGCTTAATTCCCTTCAGAGAAATACTATTCCACCATCATCAGATTCTATTTCAGTTGCAAGAAGGCCTCAGTCTCACATCATTAAAAACTCTTAGATACTGTCTGTGCCATGACCTAAAGAAAACATTTCAAATACAAAACTGGATTTTAAAAAATGTATTCCAAATGCTAAGTGTGGGCTCTATGGGACTCTTCTTCCATCACTATTGATTTATTTAGTAACAGACCAAGAGACTAGCTGGATGCATCTTTGAATAAGGTTGTATTTTAACACTTTCTAATGTCATGCTGTTTATTCATATATTGCTTAAAATTCAAGATTTTCTTCTTTTCCTTTTTATACAGTTTAAAAGGTTGCTGAAAATGAACAGAAATAATGTGTGAAATTGCTAAATGAGGCTATTATTTTCCTTTGTTCTATGCTAATGAATTCATTAACAGTTGTTCAGTTATTATCAAGGGTATTCTTTAGTTGTTAGATTAGAAAGATTTTTATCTTATTCTTACTCTGAATCTGCTCATTACATATCTGACAAAAAGCAGATGATTTCTCCTGCAGAAAAATAACCCCCAAGTCCCTAAAACACAACCACAAAATGTTCTCATAATTTCCTTGACTCTGATACGTGTTTGTTTAAGCTTTTCAGTTTACTTTTTGAGATATTTTCCAGAACATCACAATGAACTGTGTAAACATGTCAACAATTGTAAGCAAGGAATGATAAGATCAATGCTGCACTTATAACAAGCAGTGTAAACACTAAGGTATGGTTTTCCCAGATCTATCATTCATGAAATAATCTTTCTAAGGCATAGAATAAAATAGACATCTGCTCTATTCTTATAGGTTTACCTACCTTTCCTTTAATTAGTGATAAAATTGCCGATTTTTTAGATGGCACTATTTCTTCTTGCCTAGAGATTTTCAACACTTAATGATGAACATGTTCTTTAAAGAAATAGCTCATTTCATCAAAACATCTAGAAGTATTTTGAAATCCAGTCATTAATTAATGATGCCTGACATCATATCTACTTATGAACATATTTCAAGTACACTTCACTGTTTTACCTGATGGTGCTCTATTCCATAACTGTTCTTATTGACGCTGTCTTTGGATTTATAACTCCTTCTGTCCATAAGCTCTTTGGAGACATGGGCTTGTTATGTACATTTAAGGAACTTGGTACAGGTAAGTCTTGCTTCCTGGTTGAATCTTGCACAGTTTTATGAATTAGAGACAACCTTAGTAGATGGCATAATAGGTGACATTTGTAATACATGTTATAGATAATAATTTTCCTTTCTAAAAGGATAATTTGTGCATTACGTGAATGAGAAATGCCAACCGAAGAAAGTGCAACATCACAGAATATTGTCTTTGTTAACTTTTAAGTGTCTAGGAATGGTGTGTGGAGTCACAGATGTGGCTGAAGCATATTGTAGAAAAGCTGTGAGATAAACCCATACTGTGGGGTAAGTAAAACTCATATTACCAGGCTTGCTAGTGCTTTCATTCTTGCTAATGTAAAGTCACCCTCTAGACTGCTCAGTTTTCTCTCTGTTCCTGTTATACAAAGACATGTAGCTTAAGTATATAGCTGAGTCAAAAGCTAAATGCCATAAACATGTAAATAACCTCATGAGTGGAAAAAAAGGAAAATGAAGATTTAAGACAGTCATTACCCTTTTGAAGGCTGTGATGACTCTTAACATTTCTAAATGTAATCCAGGGTAATAGCCAGAGCATTCAGCTCATGGCAGAGTAAGACATTTCTTGCAGCAGCTCCTCTCAGGATAGACATAACAGCTACGCTTGCCATACTGGCAGTTCCAGCCCCTTTGCCTGGTGGCATTGCTCTTTCCACTCATTCGGAGATGCTTCATAAGGCAAAACAAAGGCTCCTGCCATCTAGACAAAGAGCAGCCCCATGAGCTTATTGTGTGGAGTTATACCAAATAAATACACTGGGCATCCCTGCTAGTTATCCACACCTTCCCACCCTGACGCCGAAGGGAGTATTTGAAGTTCAGGAGCTTTCTGCCTTATGAGAAAGTGCTGGGGGTTGCAGAAAGAAGGTTTTTCTTGTACATTACTTTCTGCCAGATTATGCAGAACCCAGGAGAGGTGGTACAAAAGTGTTTATTGCTTGCTGGGAGGTGAATTAAAATGTGTTCAGTGGAAAGTATTCAAGCAATGTGAGAGAAGGAACAGCAAATTCTGGATTATGTAGTAAGTGACGGAGAATAAGGTTGTTCCTAGAGAACAGCTGCAGTGCTGGGATCCTCTGATTAAATAATTTGCTCGAGGCTTAAGGGAGCCAGGAGCTTTAACCATCATTGACAAATGCCCACTTTTACAGTCTATTTTGGCTTTCAGGATTATATGTCTTCTATAAAAGAGAAGCTACCATTCAGATAAAAGCCATGGGCTTAAGGCAGAAATTACGGGTGGAGGCTTCTGTACTTGTGTTATGTAGGCAGACAGATGAAACAGCCAGAGAGGTCCCTTCTGGCTTAAAGAGATCTAGGAGCTGAGCATAAAATATTATGGATTCCCAAATAAGCTGGGTCAAGTGTGTAGGATAGATCCTGAGGGATTTTTGAAAGCAGAATGCTGGGGCCTGGCAGGTCAGAAGGGATATCTCTGAAAGAATAAAACAGTGTTGAGCTCCTAACATAAAAACTTGTCTGCGAGTATTCACAGAAATTTTCTGTGTACTTTAGGTATGTTTGCTCCAAATTTATATATGGTCTCCAATAAATTTTGAATAAAGATAAGATCATACGGGGTAAATTTTAAACTTTCATGTGCAACTGATATTTAATTTTAAACTCATGCATACTGAAAGAATACAAAACATGTGGGGGACAAAGGCTCTAAAGCCCTTGTTCTCTATGCCAGACTTTAGACAATCGAATAAATCACACAAGGATCTAGCTTCATTGTTGCAGTTAAAACCAGACATGAAGAATTACTTTATATGAATGTGATGAGACAAAATTAAATTTCTAACGTAGTCATAAATTTTGCAATAGTCTAATTTTTCAAGGAATCCTGCCTCAAGCAAGTACCACAATGGGAAAGAGATAGGCTTGTTTTAAAAAATTTCTAATGCCATGTATCTGTTTTCTCCATTTAAAGGATTCGGTGTTTCATCAGCTCTATAATTGCACTTGTCCAGCCAAGAACTAGAAGTAATATTACACAACTTTATGTATCTACCTGAGCAATTTTGACAGGCAGATGCCATATAAACTGTCAACAATCTGCAAACTAAAAATAAAAAATGTTATGTATGTCCCAACAAACAAATTCTAAGGAATAACTATTTGCTTATGGATATTCCATTAGAACACAATTCTAATTGCACTGATTATTCTCTTATATATGTATTTTCCCTCTGTGGTACAAATAACATGAGGAATGTCTGCAGAAGCAACTAAAATGTAGTTTGAGAGCTGTGCAGTGCTTCTGTGTTTGAACAGGTAGTAAGCAGGCTCCATATATTTTAAATTGCTACTTTTCTCTTTGTAAAGATGTTTGTTTTTCATGACTTTTAAAATTTTTAAAATCCTATGTTATAAGGATGTTAGTCTTGATGTGATCGTGTACTATGGATATAGACTTAAAAATCCATGCCCTGTCAGTGAACACTTCTAATGGATGTAACCTCCAGATACGATTTCTTTCTAATGCCCTTTTATAGGCCAAAACTTAATCACCTCTGTGTAAAAGCCTTTATAATTATCAGGCATCAGTGCCAATTGCAAGGTTGCTAATGTAACTGAGATTATTAAGAAAGAAAAAGAAATCCTTTGGAACTTTATTTTCAGAAATGTAACCATAACTGACAGGGTGCAGTCTGAGGCTCTGAAATCTATTGCATCTTCAAAGGCTCCACACAAAATGATAAAGGATACTGGATACCACATTATGAGGGTGGAAAAAAAATATTGATGGAACCAAAGTGAGTGTTAGTCCCCTTTGGCAGCAGCAACATTAGGCTCATCCTGTTTTTCAGAGTCATTATTCTATCATGGCCTATTTCTTTCTGCAACACCTTCATACTGTCGTGACTACCAATGTTCACAGTATTAAATAAATTCATGTACTGGAGTAATTTCACTGAGCACAAATAACAGCCTATGTTACAGCAAATCGTGGGTCAAGGAGAGATGTTTGGTTATAACCTCTGTCCCTCAAACCCACATGCACACAAGGACACTGCTGCTTATGCATTGGCCAACGTCTCTCCTTTCTTTATGCTTTCTTGTCCGTTCCTTGGGGGTGGATGTAGAAAACAGAGTATGGCAGGCATGGAGGGAACAGTGGCTGGCATGGGGGAGAAAAAATGTATTGCCTGTTATGTACAGTTGTAGGAGACAAGAACTAGGAGTTTCTAGGATGGGAGCTTTCAGGACGGGAGCTTCCAAGGGATTGAAACAGCCAGGTCTTTGCATTCATAATTCCAGGCTCCTCTCCATATGGAGACAGAAATACAGCCTAGGTCCTAACAGGTTGTAGTTACATTGGTCCATCTTACTTTTGAAAAACTTTACCAGCAGATTAATGAAAATATTGCTCTCAAACCTGGTTTCCAAGAGGATATACAGTCTATCCTAGGGTCACAATTTCAGTCAAATACCACTTTATAACACCCAGTCCAGTAGGACAATAATGGGAATAATTTTGTCCTATTGTAGGCAAGATTGCCTGCCATTAGTCTGTCGTAGGTTCTTCTGAAATCCTTGTTACCTACAAGTTTTCTCATTCAATCTTTTCAATTACTTACAGCTTCTGAGGTGAAATGTATGACTTTTTTCATTCTTGTTTCCTTAGGGCTTTGCAAGCCTTAATATTTGCACACCAAAAGCAATTTTCTAAATGTTTCTGCTTCCCAAGGGCCTCTCTCTATCTGAAGAAATTCAAGAAACAATCTGTTTGAAATTTGATGAGTTTTCATTATGGCTACCTTTTTTGTAGGCCAATAAATTTATTCCCACAAATATTTGTTCAGGTGTAGCTATGACCATTCTTACCTCTTTTCAGCTATTCCTATTTTCAAACGTTTGGTCTGTGTTGAAAATCACTCACATTTGTTTTGCATTGAAACTGCTCACTACTTCTATTGGCTTTGTATAAATCTGTTCTTTTAAGCTGGAAGTTTCAAAGCACTTTCAGTGCTTTTTTTTTTTAAGTGAAAAATTATTTAAATTGGTTTCTTTGGTTCTTTTTTTCTCACCCAGCTTTAAAAAAAAAAAATCTTTATTGAAGTTGGAAATTCGTGCCTGTGCTAAAGAAAGCATAAGAAACTGTTTTAAGCTTTCAAAAAAAAAAGTTGCAGTGAGGCGTAAGCGTTTTGTTGTCCCCTGTCCCCTCAGCAGGATTGGATTTCATTCTAAGCACCAGAGACCTCAGAGCACTTTGAAGACTTGCCACAGTTTGTCATTAATCCTTGTGTTTCTGCCTCATAGTTTTCATATCCTATGTAACTTCATTATCTGTATTTCTCCCCTTATGCACCAGGGTCAATAAAATTAATGAGAGAAGTACAGTATTTTACCAGCCAGAAATATCACATTGGCTAGAGTAATTCCATGAGACTTGGAAATGCTTATGAGACCCCTGTTTCTGTGCACACATTGCAGGCATGCCTGCCGAGTGAGAAATGCCAGCGGCTCTCCCGTGGCAATACACTGGGCTGACAATAAACTAGCTGCAGGATCTCTTTGAGGGGCTGAAGAACATGGTCTTACCATGTGGCAAGCAGGAATTCGCACAGGTGGGAGAGGACATCATTGGAGGTCAAATCTTTACCCTGTTTGCTTCAGTGTAGCAATACATGCTGAGTGTGACAAGTAGAATTGGGCTCAATGTCTAACTGTTGATCTGCTGGCATTCAATTATCAAGATATAGTTAAATTCCACAAAAGAAAAAGTCAACACAACTAATTAGAGACAATTTTGTTCCACCCTAGATTTCGAGTCTCTCTGCTCTTTGTACATATTTGTGAAAATATTTATTTTGCTCGATTGTGATTAACCTCTGAAGTCAGAAGTTGAGTTAAAAGTCAGCGTATAAAGAGCAGTCCCTTTCCGCTTGGCCCAGAAGAGAAATGGGTTTGTTGCATTCATGGTACCCATTGCTTTCCTCTGTGGAAAGTACTATATCAACTCTGTTACTTAACCACAGCATGCATCACAGAGAAGAATCAGCTGAGGTTTTGAGGGAGAAAAATCATCATTTAGTGTTTAAAACCATATCTTTTTTTAATCTGGAAAAATGAAGGAAACCTGTAAATAGCTACTTGTTGTAATAGATCATATTAAAACTCCCTGAAGTGAGTTAAGATATTTTATTTTATCACTGAATTGCACTTTAATATAGGTTCCCATTAAACTGACTTAGACTTTTACAATGACTTGAGTGGAGTATATGCTATATTCAGTAACCCCTGCCAAATAAAGGTACAAATCTAATTAAGTAATAAATCCATAAAAATTGTTACAGACAGTTGATGAGTGGCTTGCATTTTTATATCAGCAATAGCATGTTAAAAAAAGCATTAGCTGTTATAATATGACTGGAATTGTTGTACTGATAAATTAGTCATTCTGGCATTTCATGATTAATTTTAATCTCTCGGAGCGGCAGAGACACGGTTGGTTTAAAATTTGTGTTGTTATTCTTAAATTCAATGAAAAAATGTTAATCTAAGTATCTGTTCATATTTGTAAGATATTAATTGTAAAGAAATATTCTATTTCTCCTGTTAAAGCTATTGCTCTTACCACCACCAGCATCTCTGGCTGAAAGAGATTTAGATTTGATGCCAGCAAGTGGATACTGAGATCAGCAGTTTATAGTTATGAATTGTCATGTCGACTTTTTTTAACAAGAACCAAATAAAGAGGTACAAGATATGCTGGTGCATCTTTATTTCAGCAATATGACATTAGTTTCAGTCACATACTCTGATATGTCAGGAATATGACTAAACCTTAGTTCAAAATTTGAATTAAATCAAAGGCAGATAATTTAGGATTCTCTCCCTGCCCCTTCTTCCCCGCCCCCAGCATTCTCTAATTTAATGACAAGATGGGATAGTTTGCTGCTCCTTTTTCTTTCTTTGTTTTTAGGAAAACCTATTAGTTATGGGCCTTTTAATGTTGAAGGCTAATCATACTGGGGAGTGTACACCTGTTTATTTCCCTGGCAAGCAGGGAATTGCACACATCACAGATAGTAGACTCCTCATTTCCAGCACTAGACAATTTAATGGTCTTAGGGGAGCTGGAGAGTACCACCAAGGGACCAAAAGGTGACAGTTAGTTTGGGGCTAATGACCTCTTCTGGGGTCATGTAAATCAGAGAGGCTGCTGGTAGTTAGCAAGGGAGGGATGGAAGATGGCAGAGAATCACAAGCAGCCCTGAGGATCACCTAGTCTCACATCAGAGCTGGACATCACCGTTAAATGGCAATTGTGCTATTGCAGTTTAGACCACCAAATGTCTGTGATAAAACCTCTGTCTTGTTCTGGACTGACACAGTACTATCTTTCCTAAAATAGCATTACTTCGGAGGTTTTTTATGTTAATTGTATGCCTTTAAGCCACTGCTTAATGGAATAAAGGACAGCAAGCAATCAATTCAAAAGCTGTAAAAATGAATCTGTCACATACCCTATGGTATGTCTATTCCTGCAATGCTTTTAACAGTGAAGGAAGAGCCAGGTGGTGTTTTTATTTCTACCAGATCAACGTTATATGCAGCTGGTTTAGTTTGTGATCTTAAATATGTGTATGTGACTTGTAGCTATTGTAATATGGTTAATAATAATACTTTATACCCCTGCAGCACATTCCAAGCAGAGATATAAATCCCCTTACAGACGTTAATGAATTAAAGTCTAAACCGCAATTAACTGACAAAGAATCACCGTATTCCTCTTGAGAAAGAATCTATGATATCTATTATTTTAAAATAAATAGTACACAGTTTATTCACTGTTCTCACCAACTGAAAAAAGTTAATGAATGTTATGGGCCAGCTTTATTTATATCTCTTTTAGAGCAAGGGCCTGCATTTCTTCATGAATGTCACAGGTGAAAATCAAACTTTTGCAGAAAGTTCATGAAGCTTTCAGGATTTGTTAGACTCTCAAAGAAAATCTGGAGCTAACAAATACGTACAATTTCTCATGTGAAGAAGAAAGAACTAAGAAGTTGAGAACAAGTCCTTCATTCTTGAGGAAAAGCACCTGAAACTTTTATTTTAAATTTTTATATATATATAAATTTCCCCCATAGAGTCACTCCTTTTTTAAATTGTGTCTTTTTTCTTTTATTTGAGTAGATTCTCTCCCTCTTTCCACCAAATTTAAATGTGGTAAGAATTTAAAGGAAATTAAGGTTGTGAATTTGTGCTACATTATACTTTTCTACAGATCTTTATCTGTATGAAGTGACCCTGCCTAAAAGCAGAGCTGTTGGGAGTGACTCATCATATAGCCTACAGCACCCCACTGCTTCTGATGCGGTGGAGGTTGAAGCAGGAGAGCTGCCAGATAACAGCTGGAAATCAGAAGCTGAAGTCCTCCTTGGATTAGTGTGCCCACAGAGAGTATAATTTGCATTGCAACTGAGTATCAAAACCTATTTTATAGATGATTTGTAGGTGAAACCAGAAAAAAGTGTGGGTATATTCCAGATATATTACTATGGCAGATATACTACTATATCAGAGTATATCTAACACATCAGAGCCAAGGATGTAGATGGCAGCTTCAGAAGGTTCATCTGATTCAGGAATCTCAGTTGGTGCTTGGCTGAAACTAGCAGGTGTCCTGCCACTGTCATTGAAGGCCATAGAAGAAAGTTAGATCAAAGCTAGGTGCAGGGACCCCTTAACACACCTGCTGGGCAGATGATATGCATAAACTTGGTCTTCTCTTTTTTATACTTGCAGGAACTAATTTGGCAGGGAGTCAAATAGCCCCATACTTCTCTAATTTTAATTAATTCTTCCATACACTGGCTTGTATAGATCATGGTAGCAGATGAAGGATTTCTTGGTTTTACCGTGGTAATAACACTGAATTTCATGGTTTGTCAGCTTGTCAAGGATTAACAAGATGTATAAAATTACTGGAGAAACTGTAGAGTAGTAAAAGAAGGAAATATCTTCAAATTGCTGTAAGATGTTTTAAATACGGGAAAATATTTTTTGCATTACCTGTTCTTTTCTTTTCTAGAAATTGCTATTATTCTTATTAAAGACACTCAATTTGTCTCCCAGTAACAAAAGCTAGTTGTCATTCAGATATGGATCAGTCAAACACAGACAGTAAAGTCAGAGAAAGACACAGAAAACAAATCAGTCCAGACATGGTATAATCAGAATATATTTTCTTTATACTCATCCTTGGATGATATTTACCCAATACAGAGTATTAGTTCGTGCACATCTAAGAGGAATTTAATTAAAATTTACCTGGAATGTTTAATTGCCTTCTTGAAATCAGCTTCCATAGGGGCAATTCTCATTGGTCTTTATTTTGTGCTTGAGAAATTACCAAGCAGACTTTCCAGAGTACAATTTCAGGCTTTTGTTTTTCCTACGCTCAACTTTACAAGGCATTTAAAAGCACCTGTACACTGCTGAATGGTCCATGGACACATATTTTATGCATTTCAATTTTACTATGTGTAAATAGGACGGCATGGGTGGAAGCTGAAAGGTATCCTCAGAAGAGGCAATGAGGCTCACCACCTAAACTATTTCAATTCTGTATTTTTGCGTTTCTGATCTGTATCGTTTTAATTTACGGGCTCTCTCACCTGTGTGTACCAATTTCTTAGTGAAAGAGAGGCAAAATCACATTACATCTGCTACATCAAGCTGGACCTTGATTAGTCAGCTGGACTCCTGGTGCCAGAAAGCAATAGAAGGGTTAAAGTGTGTATAATCACATGCTAGGCAATAGCCCATTTTCTGGTCTTGTTTACTTTACTGATATGTATGTAGCCAGCTGTTTGCCAAAGCTGTAGCTTTTCCATAAAGTCATATTTATCTGTAAGATAATGAATCAGACAGAAAATCTATGTGACATTTCAAATATTGCCTCATTAGTGCCCTTGTTTAGTGTCAGGAAAAAAATATCCAGCAAGTTGCTCAGCATTTCTCTTCTCACTTCCTGGAGTTGTATTTCCTTTGCCTTATTGCCTTTACATATCGTGTTGAATTTTATTCTAGCCACTGACTCTATAAACCTTAGCTTACTCAGTGCTTTATGGTTATGATCTTTGACTGGGTATTTCTTTATTTGTCCCATAGATTTATTAATTTGCTTCTGCTCCTTTGAGTTGTATAAATTGACTTCTCATCCCTCACTCTTTCTGCAGAGTCGCCGTGGACTTTGCTGCGTTCACCGAGTCGCACTCAGTGGGAGAACTGTAAGAGAACAGTGCTGTTTACTCATATGATTTTTTTTACCTCCTCACATAACTTACTCTTTGTGTTTACAAATGCATTCTGCCTCTGATCTCTCCAGTCCTGGCTTTTTGTTTTCTTACGCTTCAGAGGTTTTGTGTCATTTAGCATTGCTTGCACTCTATAACAGCAGAATCATTTCCTTTGAAGTGATTCCGGATTAAAGCAATTCACACCTGTCTCCTCATCTTTGTCAGTCATTTGTTGCCACCCCTACCCTGCCATCTCTGTTTTTCTCAGCCTGGTTGGGTTTTTCAGCTTGTTTGTTTTATGGTGATGCACCAGAAGTTCAATAGTGGAACTGATCTGGACTACAAATAACTTCATTTTATTTTAGGTGAGGCAGGCCTCATTAGCAGTCATGTTGCACAGTACTGTTGATGATCTTCTACAACAATATGAAAGAACCAGCAAAATGGTGGGAGCCTGATACTGATAAGAAAGGACCACAATGAACAATCAGTGCAGTAGCATAAGTAGGCATTGCTGTCAGGGAAATGGTATGCAGAAACATCACTTAGTATAAATAGTTTACTCTTTATATTTTTAGGTGACTGTACAAACTTCCTAAGTCTTGTGGTATCTGTCTTACAGAGGTAAGTATGCAAAACCAGTTAGTGAAAACTGAAATTTGGATAGTAATACTCAGATTTTTCAATTCTGAGTTTCAACTCGTAAGCTTCACGTTTGCCCCCCTCTTCTCTTTGTTTCTTTATTCACACATATTCCAACTTTTTTTGTGGTCTTTAATTTTTGTATACTTTATAATATATCTTATCTGATTTTCAGTAGATCTGCTAAAGGCAGAAAAGAAAGTACATTTTGATTAAATGTTCTTGATCTCCCACAAAAGCTGCTTTCTTGGTCATCTTGCTTTTAAGGCACAATGCCTATGGAAACCGCATGTTCCATACTTGGCTTCAAAACAAGTATTGAGTGTAAGAGAATTAGATAGACAATCATGAATTGGAATATGGAAAGTGGCACTATTTTAGGTTTCTTGGATCACATGACCTCACAGGTCAAATTCTTGAAACAGCTACACGAGAGACAGGAAAGCCTTTCAAACTGTAGGGCCTGATGAAAAAGCAAAAGCAGGTCAGTCCTTCATCCAGAATGATACTGAAGTAACCTTTGTTTAATTTTTTTTATTTTGTTTCTAAGAAAAGTTTTATGGATGTCAAAAACTTTCTCAGCTATAATTCTCTGGATCTTTAGTAGTGGCTATGTATTCGTCTCCTCATTATTTTGAATTTAAAAAGATTCTTCATCTAGGAAACATGTAATTTGTATTTCAGAATTTTTAAATCATACATTAGGGTATCTTTCAGCCATGTATGATCGATGGTGTGTTTCTGCATCTAGGTACCTATGGGTTGTTTTTAAAAAAGTTTTCTTTTCAGATTGGTATTATTATGGCATTGTTGATATTGTTTTTAAGTTAACTCATCCTTTTTAATCTAAAATTTCTAGAGCTTGCATGAAATAATTAATAGAGGAACAAACTCTCCAGTTTTTGAAGGACTGTACTTAAAATTCAGAATACTGTTGGCAATTTGGTAGGAATAATTTCTATTTGGAAATGTTCATAAATTAATCTGCATCTTCAGGTGTCGTAAGTCACTGAAGGACCACATAGATCATAACTACAATCAGATTGTAACAAGTGTCCTCAGGGTATGAGTCCCACTTTATTAATTGCATATAGAATCATAGAATCATCTAAGTTGGAAAAGACCCTTGGGATCATTGAGTCCAACCATCTACCCTACTTTACAACGTTCTTCCGTACACCATATCCCCCAACACCATATCTTAACAACTCTTAAACACATCCAGGGATGGTGACTCAACCACCTCCCTGGGCAGCCTATTCCAGTGTCTGACCACTCTTTCTGTGAAGAATTTCTTCCTTATGTCCAGTCTAAACCTACCCTGTTGCAGCTTGAATCCATTCCCTCTTGTTCTATCGCTAATCACTTGTGAGAAGAGACCAGCACATTCTTCTGATATTACATTTTTTTTACAGTCCAGCGACTAACTATGTAGGGATCTAATAATTTCCTTTACTGCATTGTTTCATTTCTCAAACCAACTATTTTAGCAAGCAGATTTCTCATTGTCTTCCTTCTAACCTGAGCCATTTGTGTGTGTCCAGATACTTGAAGTGAAACCCTGGCTACACTGAAGTCCATCAGAAATCCAGTTTGAAACTACAATGGCAGCTCTCTTGCTTTTAATATCTAACTTACAATATGAGCTTTTTAATGATGAAAAACTGTCTCCAGGTATTTCTTCTAATATTATTCTAATATTTCAAAATATCCATGAGGACTGGAAAAGGGAGTTGTATTTTACTGAAAGTGTGCACAGAGTGCTGGGTACTAGTGCTACAATTTTGGCTGACTTCAGGTGTGACTTCTATTTCAGTGGTTTTGTGTATTGTAAAAATCCAGTCCTTTTATGCGTGGGCGCAGGTGGCAATTGTACACGGTAAGACAATGTTTGATATGAAAGCAGTGATACAGTAGCCACAGGCTTACTAAATTGTTGCTTACATAATTCTGTGCTGAATCCAGTCATTGCTGTTGCAGAAGCATCATGAGATTAACATAATAACCTTCTTAGCAACATCATTTTAAAGCATTGGGTTCCCAACTGTATATTACTTGCTACTTTTGAGATTCTTTCATGCTAAGTTCTTGAAAGAAAGGAATTTTCATAAAAAATATACACTTCTGTCACATTAAATATCATTAAATATCCATTGTCTCTTCTGGGTAGCCATCCTGTAGAATAATGTTTGTCAAATTCATTATTTGACAATTATTTCACTTTTTTGTTTTATGACTTACATAGTATCTTTAATTTTTTGTTTGCTTGTTCAAATAACTTGACGTTTTCATTTTTTTGTTTGAATTTTTTTCACCATCAGTACAGCCATTTCAATACAACCCATGAAAAATATATTTTTTTCAATTATTATGAAACCAACCTTCTTTTGTTGATATTGTCCTTCCCCCTCCCTTTTTTAAAATTGTTAATTCAATTGCCTTAAAATAATAGTGAAACAGTTCAAACAGTTTATTTAAATACTTTTGGTTAATGTGTGTAACTGCTTTTTCTATAGGAACGTTACAGTACTGTATTGGTGTAACTTTGTAGCATTTGTTTTATTTCAATTTCTCATATCACTGTTATTTACTATGAAAGCACAGCTTGGAAAAAACACAGAAGGTGACCTATAATTTTGTGTGATAAAATGTTAGATTTGTAACAAAGGTATAGCTGAAATTTCTAGTAAGGTGATATGTAGACACACAGATGCAAAACCAATTTCAGCTCAAAAGATCTATCTGGGAAGAAATACTGACTGTTTATGTTTTACTTTCTTTGACACACAGGATCTACTGGGTAAAAGAAATTGGTTGTAAATTTCAATTTCTGCATGATAGGTTTTTATCCATGAACTGCATATAAAGTGATTTGTTTTACATGCGTGGGCAAAGAAATTTGAAAAGCAAGACAAGTCAATCTGCATGCAAAAGTAATTTCTTTTACACTAGATTTACACCAGAGCAAATCTGTTAACTTCATTTGGCTTTGTTCCAGGTTTTGACTAATGTGAGACGAGTAGCAATCTTGAAATAGATGTTATTAGTATGGGGAAGACTATGTTAATAAGTAAGTGGCTATTGTGCTGAATAGAAAGTGAATATTCTCACTAAGTCAACAGAAGTGGTTTTTCTTCTGTGGGGATTCTTCTGAATCCTGGCTCCTGTCACTACACTTTTCAAACAACACATTCTCAGAAGTGTTGTGAAAGCAGAGTAGATGATTTCAATGCTAATGGGCAGAGATCTGAATAGCTGAGTTCCCAGAACAGCACTTTGTTCTTTTTCACAAGAAGCATGGCATAAGAGGGCAACATTAACAGAGCCAAACTAAAATCATACTGCAAGAGAAGCTCCTGATGATTTCTGTCACATCCAAATATTTGGATTTGTGTAGTAGAAAGCATATAGTAATTGGAGAAGGAAAAGGTGAAAAACGTAGCTTTTCCGTCTCCTGCCTTGTGGTAGATTCTCCACTGGTTTAACATCAAGGTTTAGGTAATTGGTTATATTTGGTTTTGTAAAGGAATTTCACTGCAATTATATTCACACTTACGTAATTGTTTGGGGTTTTTTCTTGTTTATTCAAAACATAGTATTACAGAATAAATACAAAAGAGGAAAAATCTTATTTCACAGATTCACAGAATCACAGAATCTTCATGGTTGTAAGGGACCTTTGAGATCATTGAGTCCAACCATGCACAAAAAAACAAAACAAACAAAACCCAAAAAAAACTCCACCCAAAAACCCAGACACAAAACACCCAACCCAACAATCTCAGGCACTAGAGCATGCCCTGAAGTGCCATGTCTACACATTTCTTAAATACCTCCAGGGTTGGTGACTCCACCACCTCCCTGGGCAGGCTGTTCGACTGCCTGACCACTATCTCAGTAAAGCAACTCTTCCTATTATCTAATCTAAACCTCCCCTGCCACAACTTCAGACCATTTCCTCTGTTCTTGATTTCTTTATATGCCTAATAATATGCCAAATTGCCAGTAAGTTTTGATGTTATTAATATTTGGGCCTTTATATATTGGGATGGTTGTTATTGTGCTGCAATTCACTTTGTACTTTCTAATTCAGAGATTTTTTATTACATCTTCTCAATGCTCTAATTTAAGAACTGATGACCATGAAGAATACATAATAATCAAGGTCCAAAGCAAGGAACATGAGCAGTATACTAATAATTACTCACTGCATAAAAAAATTGCTGAAGCTATAAACTGCTTTTCTTAGACTACAGTGTGGTTTCCACAGATAACAGTTTGGAGATAGAAAAGAAAATGCTGATGGCTTTGTGTCCTTTTTGTTTTTTAATTGGTAGCATAGGAAATTAGTTAAACTGGCCATTAGTCTTCACTAAATCTGTCAATACAAGGAAATAAAGTAGTCAATAGAGAAGGCACAGGAACTTTGATACATAACGTAGATTCAAAGGAAAACACACATTTCCAAGATGTTCTATTGGGCACCCTTTAAGTTACGTTTTTTTAAACAGATTTGTCTAATTGTTATTGATGCCTGTGCAGAAATACCCTGTTCTTTACCAATGTTTAATTTATCACAGAGAAATTTATTTGCATGTTCTGCTCAAAAGAGGCAATGATTAAAGTAGCTTTGACCTTAATTGCACCAAAACAAGCATGAACAGCATTTTCCAAAACTGTTGCTCAAGTGTCTGATTTTAGGAGATCAACTAGAATAATGTAAAATAACCTAATTTCAATGGAAGCCTCAGCATTTCCTTTGTGTTTTGCACTATTAATGCATCTAAAATGAAGTTCCCCTATATTCAGTGGGTGAAGATTGATTGAAAATCTCACAGCAATAAAATCATTGCTTTGACCCCTGCAATACATTGTGGGATTGCACCTATCAGAGCGTTCCTCACATCAATCTGATTTTGCAGTGTTTGTGGCCTCGAGAACAGCAATGTGTATTTATAAACAGTCAATCACATCAATGAACCCAAATTAAAAGAGTTCTTCATTTACTTCAGTGCGAACCAAACAGATCTCTAAAGTCATCTAGTAGGAAATTTGACCTCAGCAAGAGTAGCACTGTAAGGATAATGTCTTACAGTCAATAGCTTATGCCTTGCAGTGCATTTCTTATGTATTAACCTGTGGGAGCAGGAAAATGGAGCCTCCCATTATTGCAAAAGTACTCTGTACAACGATTTGTCTAGGTAGGTGGGTAGGTACATCATAATTTGAAAGATCAACATCAGCTGACATGTATGAAGACAGGTGCCACCTTTTTGCATCATTATCTGCAAAGTTAGATATGTTATCTATCACATGCAATAAAGTTGTAGTTATTTATCGAAACTGGCCTCCCGCACACTGCTTTTTCTCATGCAGATCCTAACAATCTCCAGGGGAGATTTCAACAGCAGCTGCTACTTCTAATACTGTAAGCAAGGAAGGAAGATGCTTTTGGCAGTGAATGCGAATGATTAGCTCAGGATGTAATTTGTATCTCAGAATTGTTTTGATAGCTCAGCACTTTCTTGGGTATTTATCTTTCCCCAAATGAAATAACAGTCTTTTCAACTTCAAATAAGTCCTGTCTATCTTGGAGTTACAGAAATGATATCATGCAAAATTCAACATTGCCACTGCTCATATATTAAAACTTACTAATCAACAAAATATTTAAAACAGAAATTCAAACTCTCAAACTTCTACTTAAATAATCTTTTAAATATTCACAGATGCATGAGTCTAAGAAAAGCACACTAGAGCCAAAGTCAGTTTTGCAAACATTGTGATCTATTGTGATAATAAGGGAAAGATAAGACAAAAGATAGCTTGGACTATTCAGGCTGCAAAAAATCCATTTAAGTCTCAGACTAATATTTCTCATGGCTGATTTATAAGATCTCCGGCTTTGTGCATTATTGAGTCCTCCAGATTGTTCTTTCAGGCCTACTGAGACAAGCAATTGTCCGTACTTTTTGTATGCTTGGACACTATTTAGGGCAACTGATTCTTGCATCTTGTGATAAAATGTAAGCTAGTTCAAAAAGATGGCTTTTTCCTCCTTTATGCAAGTGAAAGTGGTAACATGCAATTGAATCAGTGGAGAAAAAGAAGCAATCTCTCGTGGCACAATCAGTAAGGTGATTTCTTACTTTGGACAAAAGCAAAACCATGAGTAGGGACTCTAACTGTGGTAGACCATGATTTCTTATCTTTACATGGCCCACTCCAAGTTGCAATCCCTTTGATTCTTCTGGACCTGTGGTTTCTGTTGACCTTTTATTCATACTTGCCAACAGCAGCTTCCTTCTAAAGAAGTGGAATGTTGATCGGGACAAATTTATTTTTTCACAATAGAAAATTACCTTAGAAGTACTAAAATTACTTCTTTCTTGACTGACCTTTTTTATTCTTTTCTTTTCTCTTTTTCCTGACCTGCTTTGGCTTCATACAATAGAACAGAAGTCAGGAAACAACAGGCATGTGGAAATGTCATTGGCAGTTCCCTGTGCTGACTGATGGCAAAGAAATAGCAAAAGCTTTCTTAAATACATGAGTAAAAAATTTTTTTACTATGTTTTACTTTAAAAACTTTGCTTCTTCAGCATACTAATTTTCAGCACTCTCAGAAATGCTCATTTATGAGGAAAAAATTTTAATTCTCACTCTATTTTGTATCTACATTTATGGTGTCACTTTGTTTTTTCCTTAAGGTTTGCTGCAGGGATCAGAGACAGGCTGTTCTTTCGCTAAACAATTTTCACCTGCTGTTGTTGACCCTGTAGGACTAGAATAACCCTACCTGGTAAAATAATTTAGGCTGAAATCTAATGATTGGAATTTGTAATTTTTAAGGGATGATTCAAAAGGTTTGACAGAGGAGATATTTTACCCCTAGAGTGGTAGTCTTGAGAGACTTTAAACTTCCAGACTTTAAACTTATACTTTGAAGTTAGGTTTCACTGGTTTTTTTTAATTCTTCTTTTCATCTCTGTAAGAAAGCAGATGACAAGGAACCTAAATGTTAAGTTAGGTATATTTGTGCTGATGTATTTCAAAACAATATCAGAAATTAAATATAACATGCATGAGAAACAGTGGCTCAATTATATCAAGGAAATGATACTAGTGGCTCCAAGATATAACTCGGTTCTCACTAAATCTGATAAGAGAATGTATAACTTAAATCTTAATACATGCAACCATGCATTTTTTTAATAATCCTTTCCTTGATAGCTGTGATGGATGATGGTAGAAGTAGAGAAGAGCAATAGCTGCAAAAGTTCTTGCTGCCCTAAAACTAGTTGGCCTAGTTTCAGCAGCCTAAATTATCTCTGCTTAAGTGATATACTTTCCTAGGGACTGTAGTTGAAGTGTATATCAAGAAGAACTAAAGAAATGTACATTGTGCATGCTAAAAACCCAAAAGGATACTTCCTTGAATTATTTGCAACTGGGAAATAAGAAAATAAGTTTACAAAACTGATTCAAGTTACTCTGTCATGTCTTGAAATAAAGTGCAGCTGTATACCTAAATAAGGACCAATCTCAGTATTTTATTATGTAAGGCAAGGAGTAGTATATCAATGATTACTGAACAGAAATAGACGTTATAAGAGATGTAAGTAACTTCAATTCCTTCTGTGATCCATCTGCTTGTTCTTGATTTACCTTGACAACTAGCTTAAATAACTATTTTCCAAGATAGTGTGTCAGGACCGCTGCAGTTCCTGGAGGGGAGGGAAAGCTGCAGAAGTCCCTGGGGATGCAGCCTGCACTATCCTGCACTGCTTTGATGCTTGGGCGAAAAGGAGAAAGTGTGGAAAGGAGAACGGGCTTCTCTTTCACTCCTACCAATTCTCCTGTACAATGCAAGTAAATTACTTCAGCCTTTTAGCCCAAACTAGACTTTGATCTTTTAGCATTTTTTTGGCTCATTAGATCTAGTAACCTTAGGCAAAGGATCTACAGCAGTATCAGGTTTGTGGTTCCATTATATTACAGTCTTGTATCCTTATTTGAAAGGTTGTTGGGTTCTGAAAAGATTTCCCAACCCTTGGTCTATTTGCTGTTATATGCAAATGAAAGTTTCAAAATGTTTTTTAATTCTGTAATTCTCAAGAGCTTGGCTACATGTTCAATAGCAACTTAAATAATCATAGAATTGCCTAGGTTGGAAGGGACCTTTCAGATCATCTAGTCCAACCATCAACCTATCACTGGAAAAAAAAACATCACTAAACCATATCACTATCATGAACCTCATCACTTGCAGATCAGTTCTTATAATTATGCATTTCAGTTTTTCTTTGAAAGAAAATAAAAACCAGGAGGTTGCCTTTCTTTTTTAACATATTTAAACCTCCAAATGTTTTAATCATAATTAAGTACATCTGATTGAGTTTCTAAAAAAATATCCCCAGGAAAGACTTTTCAGAATTTACACTGTCTAATTAGGAAAAATCTCTCTTCATCTTTCATCTGATTTCAGGCCAAGGTGATCATTTCATTTTGTGGACAAGATCAAAATCCAATTAAAATTTATAGCCTGTCTCACCCCACCCCTTTTTAGTTAATTATTTTTATTTCTTTTTAAGCAATAGAATCAGAAGTCATAAGAAGCATGAGACTAAGTGGAAACCTTTTCCTTCTTTTGAAGTCTGAACCAGAGGGAGGACAGGAGACTACATTCTAGCTCATGCATCCAGAGACTACTCCCTGAATCTCTGACAATAGCCTGGTTCTTCCTAGGATGAAACCTACTGATGTACACTGATGGTCTTCTCATCTCTTCACACACAGGCAATCACACAAGCACACAGTTTTCATGGGAAGAAAACCAACACATGGGTGTCTTGGTTTAACCCCAGCCAGCAACCAGAAACACGCAGCTGCTCCCTCACTCCCCTTTTGCTGCCAGAAGGGTAGGGAGTAAAGGAAGGGAAAGGGGAAAAAATATTGAGGGTTGAGACAGACAGTTTCATGGAACAATAACGAACTTTCACGAGAAAGTGTTAACCCAGGGTTTATTTGTTTTCTGATGTGGTGATGTACAATTTACTAACAGAATTGTTAACAGAACTGTTTGAGGAAATACATCTCTCAAAAGTTTACCTGGAAATCAGTAGACTACTAATCAGTGTGTTCTCTCACCCTAAAAAACAAAAACCAGTGGAAGTCTCTAAGGGTGGGGGAAGTGGTTCTCTCAACTCACATTCTGAAAAGGTAAAGGGGTAGAGTGAAGGGACTAGCTGTATGGTGACGCCTGAAGTACAGTAACCGGTGAATTGTTAAGATAATCATTATCCGAGCATAACCAATCTTTTGAGATTCTGCTCTTTGATGCAGTCATTCCAGCCCTGAACCCATCTCTACCTCTTCAATTGCCAAAGGCATAGTTCTTCCAGCATCAGGCAACCCTTAAATTGGTTAAAAAGTATTATAAAAATTCAGCCTTTTGTTAACATCCTTTTTAGTTATGAAAGTGTTGCTCCTTTCAGAGTTTCCGGCAGGTCGTACATGTGTTAGTGTCAGAGCCCCGTAGGCCAATATTTTAAAGTTAGAGCCTTAGAATTGTAAAATAGCATGCTGAAATACATGAGAATGATTGAAGACTTTTCCGTTTTCTAGTAAAGAAAATTACCTAGAGATTTCTGAGTACTGGTAAGTAATGAAATTGAACTGTGGCAGTTAAGAGAAATGTTTTTAGGCATTGTGTTCTATGATAAAGTAGCTGCAGTCACTAGGATACATATAAAACCTCTAACTGCAACTGCAAGGGTTTGGATGATTGATTCCTTCGTTAAGGTTCCCTTTTCCCATTTCCATTTCTGCTCGTGTCTGACGAAAGACAAGAAAGGAACCCTTTCTCTTGTGTGGTGTATGGAAAAGCAGGTCTTCTAAGGGAAGAAGCAGCATTGTGCCCTACTGGTCTAGCTCTCCTGTAAGGTGAGAGGGTGAGGAGGTGAAAGGAACATGCCAGCTTTCTGGAAAACAGTGGGGAAAACAAGAGAACAGTGGAATGTGGTGGAGAGCTGGAGGTCACCTCTTTTCCTCTTTGTAGATGGTATAGAGCAGAGCTTCACTGGACAGTGGAAGGCACAAATCATGTCTATGTTCATCTGAAAATCTACATGTCTGTATTCTCTGTTTATATAGGAGACAAATTTATTCTGAAGGGCTCTCTCACAGAGGGAGTTAATGCACAGTGTAGCGTTGAACACTGTGCAAAGCTATAGACAGGTTTATTCCTAAGGTTTGCCTTAAAGCTGCCTTTATCATACCGTGTAGTGCTGAATGCAATAGAAATCCACATATATGATTTATTCTTAGGGTATATCATACTCTGTAGCACATAGTGTGCTTTTGAGCACCATAGAAAAGCTTAATCTTAGACAATCTTTTTTGTCTCCAGGGGAAGGCTTGAACTGAGGCTGGAGCCACATACAGCATAATAAAAAGACCAAAGAAAAGGTGCAGAGAAGCCTCTCTGTATGAGGCACTGAATGAGGTAGGAATTATATTAAAAAGTGATCAAGGATGACATCCCGTATCCCAGTACACTTGAACATCATACTGAAGTTCCACAAGGTGCAGAGAGCCCATCTGGCAGGTGACATAAGAGGAGGCCTCTTCCAGTCCCTCCTGCTACTGCCATTTAGCTTGTATTCTTTGTATACAGGTACTCTTTAATGCTATAACTCCCTAACCCAACTAAAAAAGCTGGATGGCTTGCTTTGCATGAAGGATAAAAGTAACTCAGACCATAGGATAACTCAGACTGGAAGGGGTCTCTTGAAGTCATCTAATCCAACCTCCCACTTGAAGCAGTATCCAGCCGTCAGATCACACCTCAGGGCATAATCCAGTCTGATTTTGAGGGATGAAGACTCCAGTAAGGCCCAGAACTGTAACAGGGGAGGAAGCAGGGTCAGAACAGAGGAGAGGAAGACTGAGGAAGAAAGAGAAGAGGAAAAAGCAGAAGAGGTAATGAACCCCTGTTTCTGGCATATATGCAGCAAGTATAAATACACATAAAAAAGTATACTTGTCAATACTGGCAAATGTACAAGGTATCTCCAGTGAACAGCCAATACTAGGGTAGAAGGGAAAGGGCAAAGTGAATCCTTTCTCTAATAATTACTTTAAATTAAAGCATGCTAAATGGATGGGTTCAAGATAAGTGATGGGTGTCTGTTATGACATCAGTTATATTCATGAAATAACGGATGTATTTTAAGCCTAGGCATATGTATTTATGTAAATGTAAAGAATACACAAACAATGGTTAATTTTAATATTTGAGTTATTTACATAAATCAGTCAAACTCAGAAATTATCTAGAGTGCACACAATAGGGAAGTTTATATGAGAGCAGCCACAGAACATGGTAACTGAGTAGACTGAAAAGCTCTGCCACAGGTAGTTAGCACCTGATGCCTAGGCTGCAAGGAGTTGGTTGCAACGAAGGAAAGAAAAAACATGCAGGAATGATAACGTACAAGTATAGGGTGAAATGAAGCATTCCACAAGGTGTACATGGTCTTTAGTCAGGTTGCAGCTAGAGATGAGTATGAGATGTACTACTGTGCTACAATTCATTCTGGATACCTATTGTTTTACAGGGAATATATATAATTTGTTGTTTTATAAATGTATGGTGGATATTCTCAATGTCTAACTGAGGTGCACTGAATCTCTATTCTTTTCCTCTTTCTTTTGATTCTAGATGGGGACTAGCAAAGTTATGTATACGTTTTAATTATGTATCTAATCTTAGATGATGTTTTACAATTATGCAACTATCAATAATTGGGTAGTATGATTTATATTATGTTGCTTATAGATAGATCTGCTACTGGCTAAACTGTGTTCTGTAAGATGCAATTGGATGCCTAGAAGGAGTTTTGAATCCTCAGAGGCTGCCTGTGACTTTCAGCTTTTTGCAAAATCAGGCCACATTTGACAAGTTAGGGAAAAAAAAAAGCTCAACAAACAGTAAAAGCAGTTCCATATGTGACTTTTATGGTAGATTTTACGATGATGGAAATAATAATAATGAGATGTGTTAACTTGGCAATTATTCAGGGAAACCTTTCAAGACTAGACAGAGTTCACATAGAAAAGGAACCATTGTAATAGGAACAATTGCAACTAAGAGGGATTGGCAGAATGGTTGTAAAAAAGGATGTTGATGTCTTAAAAGGATGGTTTTAGTGCCATTGACTTCAATTCATTTAACCACAGCCAGTTCCAGCAGGTGGGTATTAATTAAATGCACACCAGTTGCTACCTAATCTGTGAATCTGTAGTACCCAGACACTTCTTTTTCAGATCTCCAAAATTTGCCCAGCTTTCATGAACCACCTTCTGTGTAATGACATTAGTTCACCTAGTATAAATTTTCAGGCTTCACTTATTTTCCTTGCATTAATACCATGTGAGAACTACTATTGTTTTCTTGAGGAAGGAAAGCACAACAAATATCACTTAGAAAGTTCTAATGGTAGTTATTATTATCAAAAGCCCAAGGAATTTGTTGAAAATTAAATAGTGAAGATAGGTCACACCATCCAAACAACAGAATCAAACCAGCCGGAGACTTACAGAAATGAGGGTCACCAAGTCCTTATCCTCTGCCCAGAGGCAGAATCTGCTATTCACAGCTCATGCCATGATTGACAGGAGCTTGTCTGGCTTATCCTTAGAGATCTCCAGTGATGATGATCTTAGAGTCTAGAATGTCCTACCTTACCAGCCTTTATAGTTTATTGAGATATTGTCTCATGGACCACATGTGCTGCTGGCTTGCTAGGATGCCAAGTCTGGTAACGATCTATGGAGATGAAGAAATATCTCAGTGTCATTTATCCGCTGTGCTGCAATATCAGCATGTTGCCATATAAACCTTACACTTATTTAGTTTTAAAGATCTAAAGGCTCACACCTCAGAGAGAAAGATTTTAAAATAAGCTGCAGCATCTTAAACTGTTTTATAGAAGTATGTTTTTGCCTTCCCAATTCAAAGGTGTATTCTTCAGCTTCTTTGGTAGATTCTGAATTAATTACAGGGCTGTCTTATCTCTGTGCTACCTCAAGAGAGGAACAGTAAACCATAGAATGGCTGCCAAAACTCACTAGCTACATGCAAAAATGTGTCATCAGCTCAAAATTGATGCAAAATGACTTCATCCCTTGAAGGGAGGGAAGATAATATGTTTTGGAGTCACAGTCCCTAATAGATCCAACCAAACAAGATTAATGCTATTTGCTAGGCTTCAGGATGTAGATTACTGCTAGGTAATTGATAGTTGTAATTCTACCAAATCACTCACACTGAGGAAGTAAGAGCATGCCATGTTTATAATTGAAATATGTAGTTTATGAACAGCGTTCTGCCCCATTTTGGAGAAAGAGAACAGGGAAAAGCCAAATCAAGAGTGATGTGCCACACACTGCTACCTCACAAAATATTGTTTAAGAACCAAAGAGCATCCACTGAAGCCTCTGTGTAGTTGTTGGTCCATACAGAAAGAGTCAATCAGGGCTGCTCACTAAATTCCCTCATGTTCACAATTCCAAGTTATCCTTAAATCTCATCAGCCACTATCAGCAAATGGCAAGATGCTTCTACAAACAAGTGTTCTTTGTGTGCTCCTACATTAGTCATGGTAAGTACTGCTTAACAGTTGAGTTTACAGCTATGACATATTGCACTGTAAGTATCACATCTTACAAATCAAAGGCAAGGTGTGTCTTATTCTCAAAGGCTTGGAATTGGCTGCTGGCCTTTATTTTTTCATCTAAATTCAAATCCTGTCTTTGTCATGAGTGGCAGTAAGCAACTTGCTTATTATTATTCCTATTAATTATTTACATTACAACAGGATATGGAAACTCAAACTAAGATCAGGATCTCACTGTGACTGGTAAAATTGTACTAAGAAACAGATGGAGGCAGTTCAGAATTGTTCCACATCAAGGATGTTCTAAAAGGTACCAGGGATGTATGTGCCATGTCTTCAGATCCTTAGGAGTGGGCAAGACATGGTCCCCTCAGCACCTACCTAGCTTTGTAAGCCAGTGAGGAGACCACAGACAGGACTTATTCTACATTCTTCTAGTCTTCCTACACCCTTTCCTGTTCTTTTAGAAACTGTTGAACCATAAAGAAAATGACAATGTAATTTTCTGTTAAAAATCAATAAACAGTATTCAGATACAGCTATAGTGTACAGTCCACAGACAGACTGCTTTGAGTAGCTATTCAGCAGTCGTTGTAAGGAAAGAGTCCCACTCCATATCTTTTTAGTCCGTTATATATCTATACACCTACATATATCTTCCAAGATAAACATACACGTACAACTTTCAAAAAGCTTTGAAAATATTTTGACATATCCAGTGGTTTGCCCAAAATATATATATTAATGTTTCTTTCAATTGCAAGTGCTCACTTACCTCCACTTCTAACACATGATGCTGGTCTGTATGTGAGTACTTGGTACTAAACTGTGGACTTTAATACTCTGTAATAACACCTGGTTTGAAAAATTTGTTTTCTCAGACTCCTTTAAAATATACCAATCGATAGCTGAAAATTCAAGTTCAAGTGGAAACAAAATTGTCATCATCCTTATGATCTTGTGTTGCATGTTTTTTTACTGTACAACCTTCACTGGAAAGTGTAGTCAGTTTCAAAATTTTTCAAGCATTTAATTTTTTCCGGTGTTCATTAGGTCACTTGTTGATGGATTAAAATTACTTCAGTTTAAATATATCAAAATATGTCTTAGGTTTCAAAAGTGTTAACTTGTCTAGTCATTTGCAATATTTAATTGATCTTTAATGAATTGCTGGTTTTGGTAAAGGCCTCTGTAATGATGCTTGCTTCAGAAGGACTAATTGTAGAAATTTCTCATCTTTTTAATATGAAAAAATAATTTGGGTTAGAAAAGACATCTGACTGACAAAAGTCAGACTGTGGTTCTAAAATATCTGCTACAAACATTAACTTAACTTGAGGTATTCCTCCTGAAATAAAGGTTAACAAAGCAAATATTATGCTGTTTTTCTACTCTTTGTTACCAAACCAAGCCTTGGGATGGGCAAAAAGGCTATGAGAGAAGTCTACACTGATATGCCAGTTCTCTAGCAATAGGGAACATACGTCAATGTTAAGCATTGGAAGTTCTCAAATGCAACTGTGACTGATGCCTAAGCTCTGTCTATACTAAACTGAACCAGCAAATTTCAGCTGAAAAGGAGAATAAAACCTGCCATATTTGTAAAGCACTTGGATCTCTTCCCCTCTTCATCTGTTTTTTTGTTTCTAAATTGTGCAAGGCATAAGAACTTATTTTTCTTTTTAATGATGAGTCTTTTCACTGATTATTCTTGCTTTTTATATTGCTCCCTCTGGCAAGGAGTTACCAGACGAGAAAAAAATGTTTCCAATGACCTTTCCTGTCCTGGAATAAAACCCTAAACCAACCTGCCTGTGATTTGTCATCTTGTTTACAAGTTAGCTAAGCTTTGCTTTTAAAAGGAAGAACAGTTCAGTCCTTTTATGATTTTATAAATTATGTTTGAAGGCAGTTTTTGTTTCTGTCACTTGCTGCAGCTGTGCAGGGAATATGTTGGAGAATTTGATATACTATTGACATTATTTTATGAAAGCAATGTCAGGTTTTATTTGTGCAGATGATAGCTAAGAGACCCAAGTGACTGTCAGTTATTACTGGGAACATCAAAGAAAATAAGCAGATGGGAATGAAATACACCTAAATATGGGACAAAAAAAGTTATGCCAATTTGTCGTACACTGTGTCAAGACATAAGGCATTTAATGGCATTACAGCTTTCCAGACCAGGTGCATTCTTTTAAATTGGCTACTTTTGTTTAACCAAGGGAGGGAAAAAAAGAACAAAACCAGCAAACAAACAAGAACAGTTCTCTTGAGAAATTCTTCATAATGGGATACCCGACATCTCCGTAAAAGTTTACCTTAAAACGCTATGAGAGAGCAGTACGGCTGTTCCAGAGAGAGCAACCCAGGATGACTTTATTTATAAAAGGTACAAAATGAATAACTGACATATCAACATGGATATTACATGGATGGCATACAAACTAGTAAGTACCTATGTTTTGGGATGATAACTTAGTCAAACCCATGTTATATCTTGCACATTCCAGAGGTGGCAACATGTTTGACGCTTCAAGGATCTCTCTCAACTCCTCCTGCACTTGCATCTGAGGATACACGTACCCTATTCACCTGTATCTTTCAGGAGTTACAGGTAAAGAACGAGAAGCATCCCCAATCTGTAATTGGACAAGAAAGGGCAGTAGAGTCTGTGGCACTCAGATATTTTCTGGTGAATAGCTACACCTGGAGTCTTGCCCTGCTTTGGCTATGTTTTTTTTTCACCTTGTATGGACACAGGAATGAAATATCACGCATCTTCAAATATCAGAACGTTTACAGCAAAGACTCCTGGTTGTTGATCTCGCATTTCATTTCAGATGCAACTGCCTTCTTTCCAGCCACAGTGTTGCTAGTGTACAGTAGAAGTAGTCAGAAACGCAGTAACCCCATTCTTCTTGGATGTATCTTCAATTCTCTGAACATTTTCACATTGTTAAACTTTCATATCTGTGTATAAAACCCACAGATTGTTGCAATAAAAATTTACCACTGAAGGTACAAAATGTATTTTGCCCAAGCCTGTGGCAGTGGAAGTGCTAATGAAAAAATATGAGCGACTTGTTTTTGTTGCCTGAACAAGAGAATTCTTCACAAGAAACCATAAATAAATAACAAAACTTATCACCCCAGGAAAGCAGCTGGAGTCCATTTTCAAGGTAAGTATCTAGTCTTATTCATTTGTATTGGTTTTGGTGGGGTGGGGGCTACAGGGATGGTTTCTGTGAGAAGCTGCTAGAAGATTCCCCTGTGTTCAACACAGCCAGTGCCAGGCAGCTCCAAGGCAGACCCACCACTGGCCAAGACTGGGCCCATCAGCGACAGTGGTAGTGCCTGGTTAAAAAGAGGGGAAAAAACCTGGCACAGCAGCAACGAGGAGAGAGGAGCGAGAGCAACAACTCTGCAGACACCAAGGTCGGTGAAGGAAGGGACGGAAGTTCTCCAGGCACCCACAGATATTCCCCAGCAGCCTGTCCCCCTGCAGCCCCTGGAGGTCCACAGTGGAGCAGATATCCCCCTGCAGCCCATGGAGGATCCCACGCTGGATCAGATGGATGCCTGAAGGAGGCTTTGACTCTGTGGGAAGCCTATGTTGGAGCAGGCTCCTGGCAGGACCTGTGGAGAGAGGAGTCCACGCTGGGGCAGTTTCGCTGGCAGGACTTGTGACCCCGTGGGGGACCGACGCTAGAACAGTCTGTTCCTGAAGGGCTGCACCCTGTGAAAGGAACCCACGCTAGAGCAGCTCATGAATCTCCTTCTCTGCAAGGAGATGTACCGACAATCAATGGAAATTCACATTAGATATCATAGAGTGACAGAATCATTGTAAATATTCTCCATTTTAGCTTAATTTGTACAAAGTAGAGACTTGCCGAGCATCAGCAAAATCAAAATGGCACTACCACCTAGCTATACATTTAATCTGGCATATTTATAGTACAAAGCTTATTGGATCCACAAGTAAATGTTTTGTCCTTTTAACTGGTCATACGACGCAAAGCCAGCTGTGATGCAAGGTATCACAAACCTAACAAAGCTAATAGTTTTATATATGCTTGCATGAAATCTGAAGGTATATTACATACCATCTGCAGCATATCATGTCACCTGATCAACCAGTTACAATTCTGGCAGTTGCTGACAAAATTATTACACATAATGCAGCTATAATATAGAAATATCCTCTTAATATTGATAATATGTGGCATTTCTGCAGATGTGGTATATTAGTATTGATTTTATTCTGGCTAACAAAGAGTTGTGTGTATTAAAAGCACAAGAAAGTTTTCGTTTGGCTGTATTGTATTTCAGGCTTAATATTTTGACCAACATTAGAAGAATAAGGGCTAGTTTGAAATAAAATATGTTGGCCTGACCTGAATAAATAGGCTACATGTCTTAAATCCTGTCAATTTGCATTTAGCAAAGAGGTAATGAAGCAAAATAATTAAGGGGTAGATCAGGATTGTTGTTTCAGGATCATTCCAGCTGGGAACGACTGATGCACAGAGCAATCCCTCCATATTCCCTGCCATCTAAAGGATGCTTCCAATAGCAACCTGATATCCCCAAGTGATACCTCTGCATTGTGAAAAGCCTCAGATCTTGCAGGGAAACTCTGTGTCCAGTATCAGCTACTATATTAATATGAAGGAGAGGGAAATGGCAGAGTTAAGTCAAGCGGGTGAATACGCAGACAACCGTGTTAAATAATTTGTCAGAAAGAAGGCGAAGTGTGTTATCTGCTGAGCACTTATTTTCAGTGTTTCTGTCTTTTTCAGTCACCTGTATACAACTAAACACTTTGATTATGTTTTCAAAGGGCATTCTTTTAGGTTTCCTAGTACAAGCTGAGACTTGGTACAGCAATGATACTCAAGAAAGCTGATGATACATGAAGGAACAAAGGCTGCCAGAAATAAGACAGTATGTAGAAGATGCTTATAGATTCTGGGAAGAAGATCAAAACTATCCATGATGGTTAGTAACTATCAAAGGCAGAGAAGGATCACAGAAATAAAGCATTTCTTCCAAATCAGGTATTTCAGTCTCAGCAATGAACAGCACTACTTCTTGATACGGAGAACACATAACTATGGGAAGAAAATAATCTGTTGTCCCACTATTTAAATTCATCAAAGCCTAGAATGCTCAGGGTGGCTATAGCTATTGTTTCTAAAAGGGTATTGGAGGGATGTTTAAGTCAGAGGTATAACTGCTAGGGGAGGGCCATCCTATCTAGTGTTCCTTGTCCCTCAATTTTCCTGTGCCCCAAATGTGGACAGAGTGACAAGACTCTTCCCACTGCTCTTCCATCTCACCTCTACCCCTTCTTACAGCCAGAATGTCTTATGCCTATGGCTGCCAGGTCCTTGAGCAGCAAAATGTCACTCTCTGCTGAGAAGCCTGGAGCTGGCTCTGCCAGCAACTAAATGAGTAACATGCTAGTTATCAGCATTTAGAGCAGATGTTCAATCTCAGATCTTCACGGGGCCTGACACAGTGCTCTTCCAGCAACCACCAGAAGAATGCCAGTCTTCAACTTCCAAGAATCAGGTTCTCTGATGCAAACAGCTCATAAAATTGACTAGAAATGTAATCCTCCTCACATGAATGACTGCTAAATAAGAGAAAAAAAATAAGTACAAGAAAACAAAGAAACGGAAAAAATCTATAAGCTATAGGGCACATACTCATAAAATCAAAAATTGTTAATGTCAGAATGTGTTAGGGGAGCACCTTGCACTTCTTGACTTTTGCTCTGACATTTTACACTAGGTTGAACACAAAATGTTCAGAGGTTTTTTTCTTACCTGACATTGAAAGTGTTTTCAGCAACAAAAAAAATCCACAGTATTTCTGCAGCTGGTGTGCAAATAACCTTTTTGGAACTGTAATATTCTTGGCATTTTTTTGAATTATAAAACCATCTTCAGATTGGATGAAAAATGAGCAGCTCTAAAAGAACAAAGTTTGACAGCCTGAGGCCATGTTCACAGAACTTTTCAAATATGCAGCAGAATGACAAATTTGCAAAACAGCAAAAATATGAAACTATGCCTCAACAATGAACAACACTTTGTCCTGTACTTTGCCAAATATCACCTCTAACACTGAAGAAAAATTACTTCTTGAATAATGCATTTGGAGAACAAATTCTCTTGCTCCTCAGGTGTGCTAGTTAACATTTCCTGTATTATTCAGCCAGCTACTCAAATATTACTTGTCAGATGTTACAATAACAATCTTGTATGCTTTTCAAGTAGTGATCAGTCACTTGTAATTACTACATAAGCCCAAAGTGGAACATCCCCAAAATCCGATAACACTCTCTGTTAATTAATTCACATCTGTTTACCTTTGTGTATGTCACTCATGAGGTCCTCAGAACCAAAAAAGAATTAAAAGTCAGAGGACTAATAAATTTGGTAGCCATATGGCAAATTTTAGTAAGGACCTGCCATCAGGTGTTCTTAAAGGGAACTAGGAGAAATGTAAAAAGAAATAATTTTAATTTTTGGTTAGAGTGATTTAGATTAATTATGTGGAGGGGAAGGCAGAGATTCTTTAAGAAGTTGTAATGTGCTGCCTCAAGACATTGTACAGTTTCCTTTCCAGAGGTTTGGAAAATGGGAAGGACACCTATCTAGGCATATGGGCAGAGAAATTGTAAGAATCATGATGTGGAAAAGCATTTTCAGGAGAATATGATGTAAAGATATAACCAAAAAAGATCAGGGAAAAGGAAGAAATAAAGAACAAATCCAGATGCTTCAGCTGCTTTTCCCCTAAAAAGCTAACAGGATTCTCACAGCAAAAGCAGAGAGTAGCTATGATTATGAGTTTTTCTTCTTTTTGGTCATCAGAGAGAATAATTTGTGATGGTGAGGTTCTTTACAGGACTAGGCGGTAAAGTCTCACAGCCTTTTTGTTAATTCATATAAACTGCAATGATTTTTCCAAGAGATGTTCTTTGGCAGTATAATTTACTATAAGAGGTTTTTACAGACTAGTTTGTTTGAGCTAGATCTACTGGGGAAAGAGTTGTGAAGGAACAAACATAGGAAGATTGCACCCTCGGTGCATTCGGAAGTGGTAGGATATGCCACGCAAACAGAGGAGCAGTTACAAAAAGCAGAAGTCATACAGGAAATTTATTTTTTTTGTATAATATCCTATGGAGTTCCCTGCCAGGCTTGCTGGACATGCAAAGTTGTTTCATTTTTGTTGTCATGGAGAGGAGAATTCACTTTCCAGAACTGGAAATTGCTGTTTCCAGTCCTGCAGTGGCTCAGAGACACCAACCTGTAAATTGCAGTGCTGTGTCCCTGACCCTGCACTGGGCACGGAGACGAGAGCACAAGCAAACAGAGCAGCGCTGCTCCTGCCGTGCCCTGCTTACAAGCATAACTTCTTCTTGTAGCGCAGGTAAGAGCATCTTAATTTCAAACTTCACAAACTTATGCATTACGTATCTATGTTCCTGGTCAGTCAAGATTAGGCTTCTTTGTGAGGTGCTTCCGTCCACTGATCTCCAAGGGCCATCATTTCCTTTATCATTTATTTTTTCTTACTCCTAGCTGCGGCACTCTGAACGCCCGATACCCTGGCCTGAGGAGTTGAGCTCCATTGCCACGCAGCTCTCGAGTGCCTTTGGGACTATTCAAATACTTTTTTTTTTCTTTTTTCTTCCCTTTCAGTTTTGGCCCACACAGAGTTATCTTGATCTGGGGAGCCTTACACATGCTGTTGGTACCCTGCTGCCTGCCAAGCCCCGGTGAGAGAAGGCTGCAGAGACAGTGCCCCCTGCCCGCCCCGTTCCTTTGAAAGTCTGCCAGCAGGGGAGAGTGACAGGAAAATTGTCACCACGTTTAGGGGCTGAAATCCTGTCTGGCCTTATGTAGGCTTCTCAAGGAAAGGGATTTCAGGTTCTCGGTGGTCTTTTCTCCCACAGTGTGCCTTCCATTAGGATTTGGAAGGATGTGGCCCTTTAATTTTGCAGTACGTTAATTTTCATAGTGGTACACTAAAAGCGAACCATAAATAATACAGAGGGTTCATGAGGACAGATGCATTAAAGTGTTTAGATACAACAGCGGTGAGCAAAAAAGGCAGAAATACAATAAGTAATGTATTAGATTTCTACCAGATTCATGCCATATTCTTCTCCAAAGTCAATATTATATAGACCCATACAGGAAGGCACAGTTTCATGTGACACTTGAATCTATAGATTCAGTCTACTGAAGCAGCACGGATCAAAGTGTTCACAGAGGATCCTGCAAGGGTTTACATGTAAGGTGTAACTCACCTTAGTGGCCAATTTCTGCTAGCCTTATTCAGGGTAAGTGCTACTTCTCCCTGCAAGTGGTCTTACTGCAACAGATGACTGTGTGGAGTAACGTGCCATTTGCAAGTCCATTCGGAAGAAACAGTTTGAAAGGGACTGAAAAAGGCTGTAAAGGCAGCAGTGTTGAAGACAGAAGAGTGCTTGATAGGTGCTCAGAAATTTTCAGACCCTAGGAGACATTTGCTTGTTTTCTGCTCCTGCATCTGTAAATGCAAGGCAGCATGGCAGAGCTGCTGGCAGCTCCGTTGCTTAACTAAGGTTCATGGCTTAAGGTTATTTCCACCACACTATAGAGTTTCAGCAGCACTACAGGGCTACTTGATCTTTTTTCTGTGTTACTTGGGGACTAAGTCATCAGGTATTAAAGACTTACTGACATCCATGAGAAGGATCTCAGCTGGAACATATTTAAGGCCAGGAAGATTATCCATGTTTGTACAACTTGAGATAAACTACCTTCAGCGGTTCTAAAAGAGATTAAAGCTCCCAGGTATTTCTGCTTCTAGAAACATGCCAGCCTATAGTCAGAAATGTGTCCTATACATGGGAGATGTATAGAGACTGCTTTTTAAATCTTTCTTTAAAACACTAAGAAAGAACTAGACCAAATTACTGCGAACTTTCTGGATAATCATCACGTATGTAACAGCTGGACAGTTTCATGATGCAGTTACTGGTTAGACCCCATATTGAGGTGAGTAATTTTTTTTAGGGAATAAGTCCACTCACTAGCTTCTGAAGAAAAACAAAAACATCCCCAAATTCTTGCTTCCTTATAGCAAAATTAGCAATTAAAAATGTAGCTAGTATTTTATTACTTTTCACATGCTTCATATTCCAGAGGTATTGAAAAATATCTTTTTGTCACCCCATATGAGCTCTAGCTCTGAGAAGTTTGATTAAATAGCATAACAGTAACAGAATGGTATAGGGTATAAGACAAGAGAAGGGTATTTTTGTGTTTCACCTTTAGGGGAAAAATGGGTCAAGCTGGTGGTTTTGTGAGGGGAGTCTGAATGATGATGGAGATCTGTAACCAACAAATTTCCCCTTGCTTCAGGTCTCACTGACTGACAGGAGCAGGAAGACAGAGGCAGAAGCTTTTCAAGAAAAAAGGAAGTGAAGAGTTGCAGAGCACAGTCCCATTTCTAACCATTGTTAACCAAACACCATGTATAATCTATTCCAGGGCTTGTAGTTAAGGGCTCTTGGCTTCTATTCCACTGAAGCCATGAATGGTGTCTCATGGCCTTGAGAGTTGTCACTGTAAAAACTAATAAGACTACAGCTGCTAAATAATCCATGTGCATTTATATACCTGTATGTAAAAGTATGTTAGATGGCATACATGCAAAACCTCAGCTCCTTACTGGATTTAGTCTCAGCAGATGCATGGAATGGAAAAAGCACATGGGACATGATCCAGCTTGCTCTTCATTGTTGGAAAGATCCACATTGATTTCCATGAGCTGCAGGTGAGTCTAACAGTGCATCAGAATTTCAGGGTTTGCTCATACACAGCTACTGAGCAAAATTATCTTTCATGGTTGGTTTTCATGCCTACCCTGCCCCTCGCCCCCTTCACAAATTATTCCTGTTTTAACTCGTACACCTTCAAGAAAAAACTCTCTGTGAATCACCTGCATGTCCACCACTACTGAGAAAAACTTCCACAAAATGTGTGTTAGCATCTTTTGGCAAGGCAAACAAGAAGTTGTATTTTACTTTAAGAAAAGTTTTGTTGGTGGTTTTTGTTTTTTTTTTTTCATCTGCTCTGCTGGTGCAATTGTTAAGGTATATTTCATCCACATTAAAACTTGATCCTGTAAACAGAGATAATGTTAGCAAGTTGCATATATTCCAGTCAGGGTAATAGCAATATGCCCTGTGAGCTGTTTTAATACACAAGGGCAGGGTGGGGATTTTTCCCCTCAAGACCCAAAAAGCATTCTTATGAGACAAATACTTTTTTGAGGAGATCCTTTCATTCTTCTTTTTTAGTCTGGACATTTTTTGAGACACTTGTATATTGGCTGCCAGATTTCCAGTGGTAAAATGATACATCAAATTCTAAGTGATAGGAGAATATCAGTTAAATTAAATGGATTCACTACATTAATTTTTATTTCAATTATATGGAAATATAATTTAGTCTGGGAAATATGTGAAATTGTTCAGGGTCACAGAATAACCCACTTTATGTACAAATTAGCAAGTTACAAGTCACAACAAGTTAATCATCCCTCTACTGTACAATCTTTGTATATATTTCAATCATAATTACTCTGTTTCTGTTTAAATCAGCACTGGGCAAGCCATGATACTGTTCCATTGAAAAAAAAAAAAAAAAAACTTCCAACTTTTCATGAGATTATCTGTCACTGCAGTCTTTTGTCATTGCTCATTTTGGCTCACTCAGTGTTCCCAAAAGTCAGAATAGATTTTTTTTTGGTTCAGGAGAAGACTTTCCTAAGGGTAATACTTTGCTTTTGTTTTGCAAAATCTATAAAATGCGTGCCCAGAACAATACAATCAATAAAACAGGCACTGAAATAGGGATAGATAATAGTATTTTCTTTTCAGTCTAGGAAGAATAAGGAACAAAATAGCCATGCATTTCTATGGCATGCACATTTGTGCCTGTGGCATTCTGCGATAATTGATGCTAACTGAAACTGGTTGTTTTTTTCCTGAAACACAGACTTTGCTCCATTCTCTTTGGAGTTTTGCATCTTCTCGTACTCCATCCCTGAGATCCAGTATAGCAATTGAACCCCTGGCCATCAGCTTTATTGCAGAAGAAAAATGAATATGTGGATTACTAAGATATATCACTACATTTCCTTTAGTTGCCTCAGGTATTTTTACAATGAGGTTTTCTTTACGATGTATAAAAGCTTGCAACAAAATTTTGGAACTGCAAATGAACTACAAACGAGCTTGAGAGTGAATGATTCTGTGTCAAGAAAGTTGAAAATAAAAATAGGAAAAAAGTGGCAAGACAGGTGCTTTCTGTAGGCTTCGATTGTCCAAAAGTGGCTACCTTTAGGAGGAAAAGCTGTAAAGTATTATTATTGATTAAAAAATCAGCTCTTTTTTTCATGCAAGCAAACACACTCTGGGATGTTCTAAATATACCAGAAGTTAAATACTGTAATGTGGGAAAACAGAAACAAAAAATGTTAATGCAAACACATAAAATGGACTGTGATGTGATGGAACAGCTACATGTAAGGAACCTGGTGTTCAGTGTGCAAGGATGCACAATTATAAACCAGACACTGATAGGACACACTGGACTTTATGATTTAAACCATGACAGAAGGTTTTCAAGGATACAAATGTTAGTTACCCTTCATGTATCTGCCCCTTAAGCCTTCAGAAAAATCTCACCAATACAGGAAAGGGAGAGAAAAACAGGATTTTTCTGCCCAAATATATGCTTTGATATGAGATTATTAAAGAAATTCACATTACCCAGTGAGGTAAGGAGATGCAGCAGAGCAGTCTGTGAGCTAAAGCTCAGAGAGTCACAGGAACGATTTAACAGCTGGAAGCTTGGGAATCTATGCCAGCAAGTGTGGCCTGCTTAGTCACTAAATTTTCACTGCTTTCAGCTGATTCTCTCATATTTCTTCTTTGCTTTATGTCTGAGCCTCCAGCTTCACTTGGGTTTGTGACACAGTTGGAAATATAGTTCAGGAAGGATGGAAAACCAGCTTCTGGGTTCAGGGGAGTCAACCTTAATTCAGAGGTTTTGTAATGTGCAGAAATGCACTATGACAAAGCTGTAAGCATGATGCTTTCATGGTGCTGGGAGCCCTTGGCAGGAGAGATGCACAACAAACAGACCTTTCAGAGGTGGAGGTAGCAAGTCAAACACCAAGAATGTCCATGTTCAGTATTTGTAGACTGACTTATTTTTTTCAAAGCGTCAGCATGAGGAAAAAAATGAAACCTGGATTATTTTCTGAGCATTTAGGATTCTGGGCTTTTTTTGCAGCTCATCTTTAGCAGATACTGCAGCAAGTTATTTGACCTCGTCATGAGTTGTAGACCCTAACTATAAATGGAGGGTAACGATAAAAACCAGGAAGGAGTTGCTTCACCCTTAGTATGATCAAAAACATTTCTGGCCACAATATCTAAAATATATAGAGACTTAAGAAAGATAATCCTAAAATGATCAGATAAAAGAGATGCACTTCTGGCAACCTCAAATCAAAAGGGGTGGTGTTAACAAAGAGTAGGGGTGGGGGCAGGGGGGGTGAGAAAGACCAAATTTCAAGCACAGCTTGAGAAATTGTCTTCTGAACATGTCATACCACCTCTGGAAAGTGCTCAAGGGATTGCCTTCTTCCTATATTTAGGGAAAATTTGTCTAGCTTGTCATACAAATAAAGGCATGCTAGAGCAGGCTGAATTCAAAATGACAGTTTATTTTGTGAGCATTTTGAAAGTCTAGTATTAAACGTGATATCCAGAAGCTGGGCATTACACGTGAGCCTGATTGCCATCCCTGGTAGTAAGATGGAGTTTACCTCCTGAAGCTGAGATAATGGATAAGCACAATACGTCAGAAAAGAGTCCACAAGGCTTTTGTACACAGAAACGCTGCCTTGCTAACCCGCAGGAGTTACAAGAAGGATGCTGTCACGGCTCTGGGTTCTTCCCTCCTCCTCCTCAGCAGTTTAGCCTGCTTTGCACACAGGCAGCATCCTCACAGGTGTCCATGAACACAGAGACAAAAGGGAATCTGGTGGAGTTAATATATTCATCTTCTCAAAAGAGCGTTTGAACACATTTGTTAGTAAGGGTTATTAAAGAAAAAAAATTGCCATGTAACTGGAAGAAATTGTTTTATTGACTGAAGTTTATTAGTGGGTAGGAAGCAAAAAGTAGGTTAAAGATCATCTTTCACGATGGTGAAGGATCAGCAATGGGGTCCCCTAAGGGTCAGTGCTGGAAGCAGCTTTCTTGAATAATACCATCAATGACTTGGAAAATAAACCAGCAATGAAACCTCATAATCCGAGATGACGCTGAGACCTCCTGAGCAATCAAATTCCTTTAAAAGAACTGCAGAAAATCCCTCTTCGGTAAAACATGATTCCATCAGTATAAAGTGTCAGATGATCTTCAGTGTTGCCAAACATAAGGCAAAGGGAAAATAATCTAAACTCTGTTTACCTGGGGCTGAACTCCGATGGTTACAGCTCAGGCTGTTAGACCTGCCCCAGCATATTGTGCAACAGCAGAATAACAGGCCAGAAAAATTCTGGACATCTTTGGCTAAAAACCAGGGGCAATCATTTTGCCATTGTATAAAAAACTCAAGACACCCTCTCTCAAGTACTTCAGCCTAAAAAGTACATAAGACAGTAAAAGAAGGTGCAGAATGGACAATTAAATGATCAAAAATATTAAGCAACTGCCATACAAAGAGAGATTTAAAAAGGCAGGGCATAAAACATCTATTAAGAGGCACTATCTCATAACATTCTGGATTGACGTACCTTGTAAGGAGTAAAAATAATGAAATAAATTACATAGGAGTATTAGAGTTCAAGTGGCAGCACCTTATAATGGGCATCAGAACCTTTATTGTCACCTCCAAAAGGGGAACTAAGGTTTTTTCAAAAATTTTGCCTCAGAATTTAATGAAACTATCCAAACAAGAAAGTGTCTATCCATATTTCTCCCTACTTACAGTAATAATATCATATGAAATTAAAATCTGAAAGAGAGAGAGCTCATGTTTTATATCCAGGTACCTCAGTTCATTAGCAAAAGAACAAGCAGGCAATTTTCTTAAAAATAAAGAAATTAGGAAAATGCTATTCTCTATATCTTTCAAAGCACATTAATTCTGGCTTTGCAGGTTTAGCCAATAAAATGTATGAGTAAGTATGGAGTCTGCCAGAGCTAATATTTCAAGCTAGATTCCTAAATGCAATAATCAAACAGATGCTACAGCAGCATAAACAGACACGCCTAATCAGAGAAAACAAAAATGATTGCTGTGACCAAGAGAAATAAGCCAGTGTCCAGACACGGAGGAACTGTCGCTTGTCAGAATGACAGCTGGCAACTTTGGTTGTTTCTGGTTGTTTTCTCCAGCCAAATTGTCTATCATTGTGGGGTTTACATTTTATTAGGAATTGCAGCCAAGGAGGATATTCAACATTTGGCCCAATTTTTCTAGATTGTTAAGACGGTGGATCCCACCAAAAGAAAAGAAAAAAAAAAACACTTTAGCCTGTGGCTCTTGCAGGGTCTATTAGGAACGACACCTGCTAAATGTCAGGGACAAGTTCTCAGTAATGGTACAGAAAATTTTTTTCTGTACAGTAATGGAATACAGGGTGGAAACTCTTTTCCCAAGGAACGTGATGGGCACCAGTAATTAATTCTTCCTGGCACCAGAGGAGCAAATTCAGTTTTACACCTGTGCAAGAGATACAGGTCAGACACATGGTAGACCAAAGATTTAGGATTGTTGCAATGTGCATTCATCTTTGCAACACTTTAGGGCTAATATCTTTACAGAGGTGGATGCAGAACACTAGAAGAAACGTTTGAAACAAAGGTGGAGTTAGCCTGAAAACAAATATAAGAGGTAGTGGAGGGGGAGAAACCCTGGAGTGGGCAGCAGCCCTGTGATGGAGAAGCCTCCCCATGAGCATCATGTCCAGATGGGGACATGGGACCCTCCACCCCGGGGTGCCTGGGGCCACAGGGGCTGTGAGGAGCAGTAGGGGCACATGGCAGGGCTCAAGAGCCCATGTCAGCCACAAGAGAGAGGGGAGAAATGGGGCAACCACCCTCCCCAAACAGAGCATGGGGTCTTGTCACCCACAGCTGCCACAGTTGTAGGTGTGTGCCCAGGGCAGTGTGGGTATTTGGACACCTGTGGGAATAGAGCTTTTTGCAATTGGTCCTAGATAGGTGTTTAAAAAGTTGTAGGTGTTTATTGGAATTTCATAAATTGTAATTCACTGATTGCCAGTTAATTATGTGCTGTTAATAAACCCATAAACCATCTCAATCTGATTGGGTTAAACTATGAGAACTGATTTTTCCCTGTGACAAAATTTTCATAAAAAATGTAGGCTATCTATTGAACTGAATAGAATCAATAAAGGTTTGGGTGGTGAATTTAAGCACCTGCTGTCTTTTGAGACAGTAATTTGGAAAAAAAAAATGATGTGCATTGCCATAATACTGGTGCTTCTGGTGTGTTAGTAGAACAGTACAGGGTAGAAGGGCAAGGCAGGAGGGAATAAGGGGTCAGCCCTGACTTCCTGCTGGTCCCAACTATGGGACAAATTGGCTAAATTACTTGGAAAAATCATAATCCCAGTCCCTGGGACAAGGATCAGACAGAACTGGTATGATACGAGGGGGAGAAACTACTCTGAATTTACGAAAGCAAAGAAAAGTATCAGAAAACTTGCTGTTTGTGCTTGGTGTAGCTATTTGTGTGGCAATTAGTGACTGCACTCTCAGAGGGGAGTGAGGCAATTATAAAAGGGGAGGGTGAGATTTGGCAGCTGAAGGGACATGTGGCTGGTTATAAATAAAGACGGACTTGTTTACAGGCGGCTGCTGAGCACACTGGGGCTGGGAAAGCCTGGCAGGCTGAGTGCAGGAGGAAAAAGAGGAAACAGACACAAGAACAGGTCTGGGAAGCTCGAGTGGCAGTTCCTGCTGAGGATGTGGGGTGGACACATCTAGAAATCAAGCCAGGATGACAGTGAATAGCGCAGTATGGCTCATCTTTGGATGACCGAGTCTGAAGTCAAAGAAACCAGCACCATCACCACAGTCTCCAGCAGCAAAGCTGGAACTGTTAAAATGAGGTTACTTTCCACAAGATACAGGTTTGGTGCGGGAATCATGCAAGGGAATTAAGTGTGAGAGCTACCAACACCGTGGAATTAAACACCAAGAATAAATCATTTGGCAATATAGGAGAAGCAATCAATAGTGACAAAGGAAGCACTTTTATGGAAAAACAGTTTAATTACAGTGGGTTTAGTTAGATTTAGGAATTAGGCTCATTTGGGCCAATGCAACAAAGCCTTTGTCTAATTCAAGGCATATTGTGATCCTGAAACAGTGATTAACAAGACCTACATTTAAAAAAAAAACAAACAAAAAAACCCACAAAACCTGGCCATCACCATTGTGAGAAAGAGAAAGAGGTGAATTATACATGGGTCTTCAGAGTGAATATATTATTCAAATAAAACTGAATATCACCACAATAAGGAACGATGTTGTACCACTATGTCAAGATCACAAAAATATATCATTTTGAGGAATAATGAAGGGCTAGGGGATTTTGCAAAGAGCAAGAGAACTGTCAAGTACTCTCAGTGTTTCAGAAGACTTCAGTGCAGAAACCCAGATAGGAAATTTTCAGGTCCATCTCCAAAACTTAATAAAATTTGTAGGCATCAAGTGGAGTTGTTTTGCTAGGAGGTGTGCAAGCCATTAAATCAGAATTTGAATCTGAACAAAAATTGTTTGATGCCATCACTACAACAGTTTTTGATTTGGAAGGAACAATACATGACTCCTTAAAGAACTTATCACACTGCATAATACAGCAACAGTTCAGTATGGAAATGCAGGTTTTTATGTCTCAAGTACAGACAGGGCAGGGGCAGGAGGCACTGGACCAACCACCAGGGAAAGGTAAATCACCCGCCTTATCTAAAGTTATGAAACAAGGCAGGTGTCAGCTGCAGGATGGGTCTGGAAAATAAGATGTGCAGGAAAAAGGCAGTTAATCTTCGACAATGTTGGTTTAAACCACTCTTACCGCAGCAAAGTGAGATTGTTTGGCCCACAGTGCCCTTAAGGCCATGATTTTGTGTTGTCTGTTATACAAGTTGATATAATTAGTTTAAGAAATAGTGAGGTGTATGGGAATAGAAAGTGGCAGGGAACAAAAACAGTGTTAAAAATCATTTGGTTAAACTACATGAACAGGGCAATTTTACCCAGTTACATTCATCCACTCCAGTTTTGAGGGTTGCTTTGAGAGATTTTTTTTTTTTTTTAATTCTATCCATGCATTGTGCCAGTCAGTGTTGTGACAAAACTGAAAAAAAAGAGAAAAAATAAGAAAAAAAAGGAAGGAACACAGGACTGTCTCATTGTGCAGGTCTAGCATTAAGCACATTAACGTTTCCTCTCTTCAGAAACCTCTGGTCTATTTTCCGATACAATCACAAAAATTAGGTTATTTCTGAGCATGCTGCCCTGATCCGATGCCTTCCACATGTGCAGGCACATGCAAGTCTGTGCCTTCACATACTCAATCCAAGCAGCAAAGCTATTCCCTTTGGAAATGATGAAAGAAACTTCCAAGAGCCCAGATGCAGAGAAAATGCCTGCATGGGTTTTCCTTCAGGTTAGGAGGCAACAATTGCCTTTCCCGGCAAGTATCTCAGCATTGTATCATTTTTCCCCATGATGGGTATCAAGGGCATAGAGGAGTAAAACTGAGTTTTGTCTGGGGTTTCACTTTTCTTCCCAGGCCTCATGACTAGCCAGTCTCAACTTGGACTGTTGCATAAATAAAGGATGTAAAGCTCTTGCTCTGCACATCGAAGTTTATCCTAGCTGTATTAAGATGAAAATGCATTCTCGACTTATGTATTTTATTTATATTGTATTTCTTTTATTGCTTGTGAAGTCCTGTCTTTCCAAGGGGACTGTCAATCACACATTAAGAATATGTGCTGAAAAAGAGTACTGTTATTTTCAAGGATTTCTCATAAAAAGCATCAGCTACAAAACATGTAGAAGAAGAGGATATTATACTCAAATAATCAAACAAAATACAAAATATCCCTCTCTCAGTATATCAAGGTCAGCTGAAACAACTGCCGTGAATATAGGTTTAAAAGTAGATTTTCAGTTCAAGCCCTTTGTCCACCAGTTCCTTAAAACAGTTTTCTTGTACAGAAGCCAAGCTTTTCCCTCAGTTATATTTTGTTCATTTTTTTAACTGCATAACATTAAAGTTTGTCTTATCAAACTTTTTCTGCTACTGGTGTATTATCAAAATGCTGACTTATAGACTGGGCAAGGCAAGCACAGGAGGCAGTAGTTTATCCAGGGATGCAGCCCTGATAGGTGTGGGTTCATTGTCACCATACAGCTCCAAGTCATGTCTTACAAAAAGGTACAACAGCACATTGTTCAGTGCGTAAACCTGCAAAGGAAATGTATTTCTTTGAATGCTTGAAATCTAGATGTGATTCAGATTTCAAGCCCAGAATATGTAGCCTAGAACTGAATTTATTCCAAAGCTAAGGTTCAACCTATGTCCCCTGCCCCAAGCTAATGTTGTTCACACTTTACACAAGTGGAAGGGACACTGCCAAATGGCTGCTGAGGATCTGAATGCTCATATTGAATAAACAGGAATAAATACTCAATCTTAATAGCAAAGTGAAAAGGTACAAGCTACTTTGTTTTATTTAATTTCCTTTTATGTTCACTTATCTTTAGATTACAACATATAACCCAAATACAGTTTATGCATTATATTAAAAAAAAACATAAAATGTACATTTGGCCAGCTTTCAGTATTTGTAAAAGACAGTTGAATAAAGTGTCCTTTCTTTTCATCTAACAGGATTTTGCATGGCATTTTATGTTTCTAAACGTAATTTTACAGTATATTTTTCCCTTATGCATAAATCTGGTGTTTGGAATTTTTATTATGTGTGTCTTGATCATCATAAGTACTTTTAACTTTCCTTTGAAATCTCAGAAAACCTACTGATCCAATTTCTGTGATGGTTCAGACAAAAGAATCACTGCTTCATGTGAAGTTGTGCCAATTTATTTCAGGAGAGACTTGGCCAGGAGAAAATTAAACCATTTTTTTTTCTCTATGTTGTTTTTCTAAATGATCAAAATAAAGGGGGGGAGGGGGGGAGTTTTAATAATCAAACATCAAAGACTGTGTCTCAATTCTAATTGAGACAACAAAATTATTGCTCTTCAATAAAGCAGAATTAGCCCCTGAATGAAGCTCTGTACTTCCACTGCTGTGAGCTGAGTGTTTCTTTGGTAAGAGGTCTTGCTCTACCTGTGCACAGCCCAAATGATCTTTGAACCTCCCATGTTTTTACAACACAGTCCACGCAGTCTCTCTTCATGTTCAGTCCCCAAGAAAAGTCTTTAGAAATAGCTACTTTGGTGTGCTTAACAAAACACTCTGTTAGCTTGTGCTTCAGTCATTTCATTCTTTGCCTTTCTGTGTCATTTCCATTTCAAGCATTGAAACCAGCTCCAGCTGCTCCAGGCCAGCCAGGGGCCACGGCCATCTCCCTGGCATGGTGCTCATCTCCCCTGGCTGCTGCCCCAATCCTGGGATGCTATTGGTGTCACCTCCCAGGGTAAAAACCATCAGTGTGCACCCTGAAGTGCCAGCTGGCACAGCAATAGATGTACAGAATGTGCCATAGCATGAAATACCCTTCAGCAAAAAAGGCAGCATTACAATGTATGTACAAGAAAAAAACAACTAAATGCCAAAATCACAAACAGAACAGGATGTAGGGTCCTTTGCATTATGCAAACTCTTGGGTATTTTCAGTATTATTAACATGAACTCTGTTTGTGTCTCCACTCTGGCCCCACTTGCGGATGGTGGGAAGTTTGCCCTGCTGGTGGGGTCACACTGTATATCATGTATATGTATATGTATATGTATATGTATATGTATATGTATATGTATATGTATATGTATATGTAGTGTAGGGTGAGGTAGGATGCAAAACAAAGCCTAGATCTGGAGGAGAGTAGGATGTTCTGTCGACTGTGTATTGTTTTCTCCAGTGATACCTGAAATTCAACCACTTGTAGCTGCCTTTACAGTTGGATTAATAAAATAGGTTTTTCACCCCAGAGGATTTTATTTTCCAGCTAGTTACCAAAGCAACTTCCAACGTATGTGTGGAAGCATCTGTCTGTCCTCTACTATCTGTCAGAACAATTTACAGTCAAGTGTAGCAAAATCTTCTCCCAGAACAAAATTTCCCCCCCCCCCCATCAACTTGAACCTAATCTGGAATTATCACTGTAACAGTATACAACTTTTCAATAATTGCTCCAAAGATGGAGCTAAAATTAGCTTGCCTGGGAATGTGTTGCAAAACGCAGCTATGTCTGTCCTTCTTTCATTAAGGCATTGAAATATTTCCCCAGAAGACAAGGATTCAGAGATGAACAACTGCTCATTCCACTGAAAAAAAGCCCAACATCTGCTTCATTCTGAGGACACTGGTATTTGCATTTGAAATTACAGTTCAATGGAAAGTGTGTTATTTTCTGGCATAAAACCTAGTTCTAAAGATGTTGCAATTCAATGTGCATTCTTTTTCTGGATTTTAATTGTGCTTATAAATTATCTTCCCATTTTGCATGGAATTGTAAAACTTTTTACAGTATCTAAGCGGTAGTATGTCTCTTAATGAGCTGTCACAAGGACAAATCCACTCCATTTTTCTAAGACACTCTTTCTAGAATAATTACCTATTTTAACTTTGTGTATGTCAGTTTCCTATTTGTTTGACCATGCTCCAAGGGAGAAGGAGCATGGAATGGATCGTATGCCAAGAATGGACCTTTCCCTTGACAGGAAATCAAATAGAGTTTCCTCTCCTGCAAGCTTGTTCAAAAAGCTGTGTGTCAAATCACTATTCTCTTGATTGGCATAAGAAAGCAATGGGAAATTAATGCAAGTGGAAGCTTTATTCTCTGAAATATTTGAAGCTGCATTAAACACATCCTATGAAAATATATTTCTTCTCCTTTGTTGCAAACTTACTGGCCAGTCATCTCCTTGATTACTGCCTAATTCTGGCGTCTGTGAGAAACTGTGAATGTTAAGAATCTGAGTTGTAATACTTTTTTTTTTTTTAAGTTTTCTCCTATTCTATATTAGAATTGATATCCCCTTTGCTGTTCTAAGGTATTAGAATGTAAAACTGTCAATACCGGAGTAGCCTACAAGATTCAGGTAACCCGATGTCCTATATTTGACCGTAACAGATGCCTAAGAAAGAGTAAAGGACACCAGATCTCTATAGAGAAGGCAAATCGATGTATTTGAAACTGAAAAATCCACTGAGGCAAAGTATAATGTCTTTTCTGTACCCATGGAAAAATACTTGTTTTGTGGTTTAGGTCCTGAGGGCTGCAACAACAAACGGCATGATTTGTGTTTCTTAATCTTGCAGAAGCACGAGAGTTTTTTATGAAGATTTTCCTCTCCTCCACTGTCGGTGATCAGTGTGCATGATAAATTGTGATTAAAAAGTGTCCTCTAACTGCAACAACACTTTCCGTAGGGTTTTACTTGCATGTGGGATTTTTCCAGTGAGATGGAGAGAGATACAGAAAAAAAGGTTTTGAGTTTTAGCAGCTTAAACAGTTTTCAAGTAATGGCCATTTTTTAATGAGAAAGTGGCATGCTGTGCTTTCAGTAGTGGTATTTCTGTGTTTGTTTAGTGTATACATTGAATTTTGTAGAGATAAAATAGTTTGCACGGGATGAGGATCTCAGTGATGGCAAATCTATTTTTGTATGTTAAGAACTCCTTCATACTTACCTAGGGCTATTCTTTCACATGCCAACAAACAAAGCCCCAGCTTCTCCTAAACCCTGGGTAAAAAAGAACAGTTGGCATCTTGTCTATTATTATTGCTGGGTAGAATACATTAGAATGTTTATTTTACCCTTTTCCTGTTTTCTTTTCAGTCTATGTGTATCCATTTATCTTGCCCTGCACCTTCATGCCATTTTTGCTCTCTTTTTTTCCATGCTGCCTGCTCTCCTTTTTTTCCCACAAATCATCCTAAACGCACAAGTAATCCAATAATACTTGAGCTTTGAACTTTTGAACGGAAAGTGTGTTCTAAATGCTTCAGCTAGAGACGACACGTTTCCTGTCACTTTTCTGTCCAGAGAGAGTGCACAGGCAGTCTGTAGCATGCATGTAACTGAGATTCTTTGCACTGGGACCTTAGGTGGTCTAAATCAGCATTTCTCTTCTACAGAAGTCAAGGGAAGTAATTTGCACTTGGTATGAGTTGGCAATTTTATTGCAATTAAATGCACTGTATTTCTAATGCAAGGGGAAGTTTTCAAACATTGGTATCCTATAGCGTTCCACAGAACAAGGACTGAGAGCAAAATCAGGGTCTGACCGTTTTTGTAAGGCTTACATTTTAACCCACCCTTTCTACTGCTCCAGCAGTGTGAAAAAGGTCTGTCCTCTGGAGCAGGCTACCTCATGTTTTGCCGTTTGCACATCAAACAGCCACAAACCCAATGTGATTCCCTGTGGCAGTAATGGAGTTCTTATCAGGCACTTACCAGTTATGTCGAGGAACTGTAAAGTGGACATTATTAGTGAAGCATCCTTGGGTCTTATTTCATCTGGCAAACAGCCAGACCTTTACATTAGTGATCTTGGATCAATGTTAAATAAAGAATTATGACTGCTGGAGCTAGCAGGGATGAAACAATTTTTTAATTAATTAATCAACTGAATTAATGTTTGACACGTCTGTTATCCTCTCTGTTCTCTTCATGGTCAGTCCTTTGGACAACTGAACTGAATTTCATAGGTATCTAACTCACATTAGGAGTACAGATGGATAAAAAATAAATAAATGCCATAGTCAGTGAATTTTACCAATATTTCTTCTTTTCACTGGTCATGACCACCATTGTATTGCTCTATTTATGATAACTTAAATATAAAAACCTTAGTCAATCAGCTGCTGAGAAACATTTCATTTAACATTTTATATTATTTTGAGTGGATACATCCTGGCTCCTAGTTTAAGCACCTTAATCAGGTCAATTTCATTAAATTTGCATCTCTTAACTAATACTTTTGACTTGGGACGTGTGTATTTTAGATGGGCTGAAGTGAAGCAGAGTCCAGTCTCTGCTGATAATAGTGTGGAGCAACCATGCTCCTAACCCAAGTGTAACAATTGCTGAAGAACACTCATGTTAAGTGTCACAAAATGATGTGAAGACCTTTCGTTAGATCATCTTTTCTTCACTGGCATACAAATGTAGTCATTCTTCTATACAGGGATCCAAACAAATTATACTTTGGTTTGGAGATCTGCATCAGAATTCTCCACACTACAGAGTGAAGGAGGAGAAAAATCTATACTCATTAATTACTGTCCTGTTCTCCAATCCTCCCTCGCTTAATTTTCTTCCTTCAATATATTTATTTTTTTATTTTGTTGTGGTTACAGTCTGGTGCAGAGAAATCTATTCCATACATTTAAGAGTTAAAGGATCTTGTTTTTGAGAAGTTTATACTTTGAGTCCTTTGTTCATCTAAATACACGGTATTAGCCATACAGGTTATTCCTGAAGCCCCTACTTCTGTCTGAATTAATACTAGCACCTTTTTAAAGAGCAGCTATCTTAACCAGCTGTTGTTTCAATAGGGCAGGTACCTCAATTTATTTTGGCTGCTTTTTTTTTTTTTTTTTTTAAATTAATCTCTTGACAGGGACCATGGCAATGCTTGGGTTTTGATGACTCAGATGGGTACTGAATCCCTTCTCTTATCCTTTTTATTTTATTAATCTATTGATGAAAACCCTTGCATCACAATAAAAGTTTACTGTTAGGACAACTTGATACTGTTGCAATGTTCTTGTTTATCTGTAACAATGTTACTATTTTAAAAACAAGCAGCCCAAGCAAGCTGAATAGCACAGTGAGAGGTTTTGTTTTGCAGATAAGGGTTGTTTGCACAGTTCCATCAGTCCTTACAGAAGCTTCTCATCCAAAGACACCAGATAGAAACGCAGGTATTGGTTCTCAAGCATAAAAATGACACATTTCCAAGTCTGAGAGGTGGAAAATCAAAGCAAAACTGAAGCTGGCCCCGTAGATTTCCCTTCCCAAATCAGAAATGCAAGCAGGTTTGCTTCCTAGGGTATGTGTGCCAAGTGCTCTGCCAAGAAAACTCCTGTCCTGAAAGAAGACAACACATATGGGGGTGCTAATTGAGAGGTCCACTTGACTTGGATTTGCCAAGGCCTGCTGAGTAACTTTGACAAGATTTCTTTGGGGGGATGGATTACCTGAGCTAGCCAAATGCTTTGGCTTGTCTGTCCTTGGCTTCCTGGGAGCTTCTGGTGCCTGCTGCACCAGCTCCTGCAGAAACCAAGAGAGCAGTAGGAGGTAAAGGATCTCCCTCAGGAGCAGAGGACACATTGCAAGTCTGAGAAGCGTTGGGAAGGACTGGGCAACACTTTGTCACAGCCTGGAAGATGCCATTTGAAGTAGCTCTGCAGCCTGCAGAGCACGCGTGGACACGAACACAGAGAAAAAGTTGACTGCTGTTTGATTACATGGCTGTATTTGGAATGAATTTGATCAGGTACAACCGCTAACTCACTTCTGCTGCTTTAGGGATTTCTGTATCCAGAAATCCAATTTCATTGAAGTAATTCCTAATATTTCTTTGGGTGATTGGATAAATAACCAAACAGTAATTAACATTTTAACCCAAACCACTTTTTAATCATTCTCTTCAATTCCCAGGAGGCTGGAATTACGACAAGTCTAAGAAACTGGCCAGCTACCTGGATAAATTCTATTTAATAAAAAACAAGGAAAAAAAAAAAAAAAAGAGAGAAGCTCAGTGTTTATCATAGCTTCCAATAAACTTCCCAGCAGGCAGTATTGTTCCAAATCACCCAGTACCTCCAGCAAAATAACTTCCAAGAGAGGTGTTGCTAGATATTCCTAGACAACTGCTAAACTGGTCAAGAAGAAGAAAAAAAAAATAAAAAAGAAAGCTGAAAAACAATTCAAGGGATTGCCAGAAGCCCTGCTGAACTGTTAATCATGAAGAAGAGGCCAGTACTTTCCAAATAGAAGGGAACACACAACAGCTTTGCAGAAATCACAATTGTCCACAGCTGTGTCAAAACTGCTGGGGGTAACTGGAAAGCCTGAGGATGGATTTAAATGCTCACACACATCCTTTTTTTTATTGGAAGCTTCTCATGGCAACCCAAGTGGCCTTCACCAGGCTAAGGTGGTGGGGAAAAGCCTGGTGTATATCTTTTGCTTTACTACAATTGTTCTTCAAAAAGGAGCATAAACTATAACACAGGAATCTGTGTACTTGATAATTCTTCCTTGCCAAAGCCACAACAATTCTTTTCAATTAGCATGGAGCCTATTGTGTACCGTACTACAGAAACTTGCTGACGGAGGCCACTGGGGTTATCTAATGCTCCTGATACAGCTGCATTACTTACATATTTGATAGAACCTTCTGTCCCAATGTTGAAGACAAAGAAAAAATATTTAGGAGATAAGACATCAGAAGTAAATAAAAAGCTACGGGAAGGTAAAAGAGCACAGCAAATCAAGCTTACTTATGAATAACAGATATTTATACCCTAAAGCAAATGGAAGAGAGAATTCTCAGAATACGAATGGTGTCACATGGAAGAAAAGAGATCTGTCAAAGGCTGTTTACCGTTAGTGAATACTGAGTGGGGTTAGGTGGAGCCAACTCCAACAACTTACATTTTTAGAATAAAAAAAAAAAAAAAAAGTGACCAAACTCTTCGTGCAATCCTATGGTAGTAAAATAGAAAGAGGAAAACTGCAGTTTACTTTCCTGCGAGGAATTTAGGCAACCCTGAACTGCCTTTATTCTACTGATGTTAAAGAATAGCCCAATTGTTTTAGGCCTTTTTGCAAGGCAAGGAAGGGGAAAAGTAGCCTAACAGAAGTCTTTAAAGCTATTTGAAAATTCAGCATGTTAATAGACCAGTGAGGGAAGATATACACAGTCTTGAAAAATGATTTTTACAGCACTCATCCTACCCATTGCAGCTGATAGACACTTTGAAACTCTCATTCTGTGATTCAATTAAATAGAAAACTAGAAGCAAGAGTTTTTTGGCAGCAAAACTAAATTATATCAACTATGTGAATCACTTGTCAGGAATCTAGCAGCTGTTTTTCTGAATTCATGGACAGCCAAGGGAAAACTAAAGCTGTGAGAGTTACAAGCTGCTCACCAATTCATCCACTCCTTTACGCAGGAATAATTTGAAACTCTCCAACACCCACTGGAGAGAAAACTCATCCATGCCAAAAAACTTTCCACAGGCAGGCTTCAATAATCTGCCTGCAAGATCGCACTTGAGGTTCCCTAAAGAGAGTACTAAGAGATTATATTAACAGTGAGCTGATTTGTCTCTTCAAATCATATTCCATGGCTGATGAGTATGGGGAGCAGTGAGGGAGATCCTGACTCACTCAGGGGAATGGGCCTTCAGGAGCAGAGGGGAAGGAGTGAGGGAGGGGAGGGAGAAGCCAGTGCTGGGGTCCATCCAAAATCAGGAGCGCCTAACAATTAATTTGTGCTGTTGACTCCAGTAATCCGCTGGTTGCCCATGAGATAATCAGCCAGCCCACTGCTGCTGTGGACCACAAGGCTGAAAGATGCACACCAGTGGCAGCAGGGCTCCAAGGGACGCCTCTGGAGTTCTGAATTTATGAGCTAGGGCTTACACTGAATGGGGGTAAAGAACCCTTGACTTCCAAGATGGGGTAACTGTTCCATGAAATACAACGAGATAAACTGTATACACCTCAAAACTTCAGTAAAGAGTGGCTTACCTTAGTCTCTAGGAGAGGTCTGTGTATCCAGTACAATTATTCCAGCAACATAAACAAGATTTCTTCAATCAATACCTACTGAATTCTAAGTACCTTGAATTCAGCCGATGCGCATAGTGAAAATTGGCTTCAGCAATTATTTCAGAAAACCAATAAAGATAGGTATAGTTATTTATATATACGCACACATATATATAGTTTTAATTACATTTAAGGACTGCATAAAAAGACCAGGTTCATATTTTCCCCTCTTCATGGAATATACCAAACCTGAGTATGATTCACACCTACAAAAAGCTCTCCAGTGCCTTCAGCAATTTAAAGGGGTATTTCAGCTACATAAATTACAAGAAATATATTTGCCATAAGTGATTATCTTAAATTATGTTGTGTTTTCTTCTTTCATGTGGATTGTACCAAAGCCATGCTGAATGCTGGTAGTTATCAGCTGATACACAGACCATAAAGATCTGCTATGATATTTTGATATTTCTCTAATGTATGCCAAGTGGCTGGATATCACAAATATATGATGCACAGAACAGAAATTTAAAGCCACAATTGCTTTCCAGACTCTGTTCCTGCAATAAATCTGGGGCTTCCAGGGGCCTAATTACATCTTTTAAATGAGGCATACACTTAAATGCCTTGCCAAGTCAAAACCTTTTTCTGTAAGCTCTCTTGCTAGCTATTTTTACCATTTTCTAGCATAATGCAGAATAGATCTCCCACTTGGATGCTCTGATATACAGTGAATAATTAGAGCTGAATGGAAAATAGAAACATTTTTCAGGAAAAATGCCTTCCCTCTCCTCCCCCCCATCTCAAAATATTCCAAGAAGAAACTACAGTAATAAAATTAGCATTTATAATAACAGCAGTGAAAAGCAATATATAGAAATATAAAGCATCTAATAGTAACAATGCAGGAACTATTTTTAATTACCTTCACCTTAAGTAAATGATTGTCTCTGTGAATACTGTTATCAATTTCTACAAGGTAATTCATTAGATAAAGTATATTTACTCAGTGGGAGCAGTGGTGTCAGAATCTGGCACCAGTGGGTTGGTATTCTAATTCAATTTGTTGACTGCCTTTACAGGTAGTATTTTAAATGCAGATTTAGAGTAAATAAGCTGCTCAATGAAAGCTTTGTAATAAATGAAGACTGCTTGCTGATATCAACCTTTTTTTTCCCATTATGATGTATGCATTTAGAAAAAGTTTGGGAAAAAAGAGCACAAAGCAGTAAATTTTTGCTGCATAGGTAATTAGTCCACTCATTAATTTAGTAACTCATAGTGAATATATTTTATGGGTATATCGTGTTCAATCGTTAGCTCTGACATACTATTACCATAAATAAAAAATAAAATTGTATGAAAATACATATAATAAAACTTTGGGGTCTTTTAATCCACTGCTTTTTCTGGCTTGGTTCAAACCCTTCCAAGTAGCATTGAATTACTGCATGCTCCAATGATTAAGAAGCAATAGAAGAGAGACACTGTTTAAGAAAACAGTAATATTGTATACTGATAAGAAAATAAGCATATCTTCCAGGCAGCATAAAATAACCACTTCTGCTCACCAAAGATTCTGATGCTGAAATTATAGTGTTTTAAACAGCCCTTTTTAATTTTATTTCCTTTTTCTTCCTCTCTCTCTCCCCCTCTTTTTTTCTCTCTCCATTTTTTTCTCTTTCTCATTTACCCCCTGTTTTTCACCTTTTCTCCTCCCTTATGTCTTTCTGTGAAAGTTGATTGTCCATGGACAAGAGTTCATAAAGGACATTTAATATCTTACAGTACAATTCCAAATCATGCTCATACAAGTTGACCTTGTAGTACATTTAACAGATTTTTCAAGGGAGGTTGTTTTGTACAGTTATGGTGGAGAACCTAGTTCTTAGTTTCTTGATAGAAAAATAATTCTGTTTCTAAGTGGATGATCTATCAGAAAGGAAAATGAGTAGCTTATCATAGCACTGAAGAAACTAGATTTTGGCTGAAAAAATAAACAGCACAGCTGTTATTACCTTCATACTAGGAGTGCAAGTTAAAACAGACGTCTGATAGTGAATATATATTGAAATTATTGAAAATAGCTGTGGTTTGCTGGCTGAATCTCAAAGGTAGGACAAAAAGTTCAAAGCTAAGAAAGTTGCAGCAAGGAAAAAATGCAAGAAAAGAAAATAAAGTGAGTTCAATAGGTGAGAAAGCAAAGGATGATGGGCAAGAAACTGGTTGAAAAGTGAAGGCACCTTATAAGGCACACTGAAATTTTATAAGATAGGGATGCTTGCCAAGGTTACCATTAAGGAAGGTTGTCAGAGTTCATTTTTCCTTTGTTCTTTTATGCTGTTCTGTCACAATGTTCTGGTGCAGAATGACGTCAAAGAAGATATTGAATGTTTAGTTCCAAAACAGCTGAGTAGCTGAATAGCATACCCAGTGTTTCATCCATTCTTCCCATCTTGTCTTCCCATCCTGTATTTTAATCCATTTACATGCTTTTCTATTCTTTTTCATTTGATTTAGATTGCTGTTTCTTAAACTGCTTTTCTTTTGAGCCTTCTTTTATAATGATTTTTCCAGAGCCTTGTTTTCTTTTCCGCTTTCAACTACAATCTGTAACTGCTCCCTTTTCATACATTCTACTACTGTCCCCATAAACAGTTGACACTGTGTTAATATGAGTTCCTGATGCTTCCACTGCTCACCTGTAGCTTGCCTTTCTTTTCTTTAAGCACTCCAGACTCTCCTGTTACAGTTTTCATGAAGCAATTTACTCAAATGAAGATTTCGGGGACTATTAGAAGCTTTCAGCAAATTATAGTTAGGTGATGTATTTAATGAAAGAAAATATTGTTGGTTTCATATTTTTTACAGATGAAATAAACTAGTATAGAGGACATCCATTTGTGGTTTTATGAACCCACAAACCTCCAGAGAACACTGCTAATCCACATAATGTCCTTGAATGATATATTTTGCATTTAAATCTCTTATTTAGAGGAAAGTTATATAAAATACAAAGTAAATGGAGAACATCTTGTCACCTAAGTTCCTGTGGAGAATCCAACACATTCTTTACTCCAGAAAATACCAAAGAAGTAACTTTTGCCTGTGAAATGAGAGCTGCAGCTACCATTGCTTTCAGTAGCTCCTTGGACCCGCCAGTCCAAAAAGCTCCTGCAAAAGCCCTGTCTTACAAACTGCTTTGAGATGGACTGAGTCTGGTAGACTGGCACCTTAGTTCATTTGTGTTTCTGGCATATGAGTATCTATTTTGTGAAAATGTTTAACTTCCTAAATAAGTCTGTTTTTCTCCTTTTGGGGGAACTACATCTTTCCAAATTCTTTGTGCCTGTGTCTTTGTGATTTGTTTGAGGACAGATATCTCAAACACACAGAAAAGGACTGAGGTCTGCACAAGAAACCCAACCCATCATGTCTGATTACTCAGTTCTTCTAGTAAACCTCTGCTGAGCAAAAGTCATTGTGCAGCATCACTGTGAATGCTGCCAGCAGGAAGAAACAATCAAACAGCCCTGTCAGCAAAGGCATAAAACTGTTTACTATTTCTTGGGTGGTGTCAGGGTTATCAAGGCTAAAAAGGCACCACTGGTTACTGTCTTTAGTAAGTCATGTCAGTGAGCACGAGTTACACAAACAGTTCTGCTCTTCATCCTTCTGCTCTGTACTACTACAGTAACACTACAATGAATATGAGATAGAAAAGCAATGTGTTACAGATAGTACATGCATCAGTCTGACCACTTAAATCCAATATTTTTGAGAAGACAGTGGCAGGAGAAAGACGTAGACTTAAAGTGTTGAGAGACAGTAGTGATGGGCAGCAGAGAGGGGTTGGGGAATGAGGAAGGCTAGAAATATTCCTTTGGTGGAAGAGAGCTTAAGTACGCAGATGCTATGTATTTTATGTTTATATTGTCACAACCAGACAGACTGTCTTGTATCTGGCAGGCAATGTAAAAAAAAAATAAATTAAATCCTTTTTCGAATGTATCACTTATTTTGTAAGTTGTTTTAATACCTTCCTCCCTTCCAATTCTTCCCAAAGATTTATTGTTCTCAGTACAGAATTTATAAAGTTTCATTGTCCATGTCTCAGAATCATGCTCTTTTACCTGCTGACCTTGTGTACATTTCAGACACTTATCAAAAGGAGATTTTATCATAGAGAACAGGCAGAATTCTTCTGCCTGAAAGTAATTCAGGAAGGGGTGAAGGGTTTTGATCATCTTGCAAGTTGGAATGTTTCTGGAGTGTGTTCTAAAGCGTGTCTATCATCAAACTTGCACAAAATCCTCCTCTTCTTGCTCAGCATTTGAACAAATCTGTCAGCTGCCACTAACTACAACCCTCTGAGCTCTGTCTTTCAGCCAGTTTTCAATCCACCACACTCTCAATTTATCTAACCCACATTTCCGAAGCTTACCTATGAGGATGCTGTGGCAGACTGTGTCAAAAGTCTTGCTGAAGTCAAGGTAGATAATATCCACTGCCCTTCCCTCATCTATCCATCCAGTCATGCCTTTGTAGAAGGCTATCAAGTTAGTCAGACACAATTTCCCCTTGGTGATCCTGTGTTGACTACTTCTGATGCTTTCTTTTCCTCCATATGCTTTGAGATGATGCCCAGACCAAGGCATTCCATCATCTTTCCAGGGATGGAGGTGAGGCTGACCGGCCTGTAGTTTCCTGGGTCCTCCTTCTTGCCGTTTTTGAAGACTGGAGTGACATTGGCTTTTCTCCAGTCCTCAGGAACCTCACCTGTTCTCCAGGACCTTTCAAAGATGATGGAGAGCTGCCCAGCAATGACTCTGCCAGCCCCCTCAGCACTCATGGGTGCATTCCATCAGGACCCTTTGACTCATGGATATCCAGATGCAAGTTTTCCTTTCTTTTTCAGTGGTGCTACAGATTGTGCTACAGTGGAGGAAAGATGGCAGAATCAAGAGTATGTTATTTTAAGTAGAAAATTTGTAGAATTTCATATTCAGCACATAATCAGTACTCCAGCACAACTGTCCATGGCTTGCTGCCTAATAGAGACAAGAGTAGGCACCTTTTTGGTTTTTTAAGTCCACATTTAAAGTTAAATACTGCACATATTGTTCTATATATAACACTTGAGAATATAATAACCATATCAGTGATTTCTGCTATACTTTGGCAGAAGGATGGGGATGAATTGAATTTATTTCATCAGCGAATATTTTTGCAATCCCAGTTCACACTCAGAAAATAAAAACACATCGCTGAACACCTGGGGAAATCACCCAAAATGTACATACATCATGGAGTCTAGAATCATGGTCACAGTTGCCAAGTAACTACTTTTTCAGAATATAATAGATCTGACTAGGGGCACTTTTCTTTGCAGATAACTGGAGAGAAATGGAGGAATACCTTTCCTAGAGGTTCACTGTAAATACAGCATGCTGAGTAGTCTTTTTTTCAAATCACTGTGAGCTAGGCAAAACTGTAAAAACAGCTTAAGAAAGAAGTGTTGCACACATTACAGTATATTTAAAGTCGAAGACACATTGTATTTTAGACCCCTAGCTGCAATACAGCTTTTCCTCCCTGTTACCTCCTTGCTCTGAATGAATGGTAAATGAGAGATTGCAGAATCAGCCAGAGAATGGAATTCCCATCCCACATAAATATTGGAATTCCAAGCAATGTTTCAAAAAATGACCAATAAATAGAATTTTACTTCAAACTAAAAGGTTTTATTCCTGTATTGACTTTTCTGCTACACAACACAGGAACATTGACTGAAGAAATATGCATTTTAAAAGGAAAAACTAAATAAGGGAGTAATGAGAGAAGTAAGTTTTTTCTTGCTTTAACATGTTGACATCTGACCAACATGTGCTCCTCTCTTGTACAAATAGGGAAGCGTCATTTGGTTTGTGAGGCATTGGTGACATGGAGTAAAAAAACTCGACAGTAGGACACCACATTAAGTCAGTAACTTCTTGCATCAAGTTATGATTTTCTTATCTCCCTCATAAGTAATTTTAGCTGTGCATCTTTTTTTGTCATACAATGCTGTAAATTAATTCCATAAGCAATCACTAATAAGATTAGAGGGCACAAAGATAACAAAAGATAGACAAAAGAAAGCCAACATTTTCTTTGTAAAAGTATGTAGGGAAATTTATATATAAATGTAATAAAATGGTATTTCAAAGGGTGAAGATAAGCCATATCAGTTGAATAAAAAAAAAATCCAGAACATTTTCTCTTTTATGGTTTTGTTTTTGGGAGATGTAAGAATTCAGTGTTAATGTCTTCTTTCCATAAGAAAGAATTAATGTTATCTATATGCCCTTTTTCGTTTTTGACAACATGTTACACCCCTGGAGGTTTACATGATTTTTTTCATTGTACTGTGGTTGGCAGCCACTGTATCTCTGAGAAAAGAACATCAAACTACTTATCACCGCAAGTAGTATTTAAATAAGCTGATCTGATTTGTTATATTTCAAATCCGTCTTTTTGAAACACTAGCTGAACATCAGATTGCTCCATTCTTTAAGTGCCATGTGTACCTCCTTAATTATTTCAACGGGTCTGTCATGCCTTGTGTTCATATTTTGCTTGGCCAAAACGTGTGAATACAAATATTTATTTTGCAGCCATAACTGTGTCTTTTTAAACAATATATGGAACTTGTCTAATTCACTTTGCTCATGATTCTGTCTTTGCATCAAAAAATTCAGTACAATTCCTTTTTTAATTGTGTTGAGATGGACAGGAAGAAATGAAAATAAAATAAAAGGGGAACAAAAAGAGGTATGGTGAAAATTGAAAGCTATTTCCAATCTTGAGTGCTTCCTGCTCAGATTTTATTCCCCAGAGAGATATGAACAAGTGAAGTGTTTTGATTAACATCAAGAATATTTCAAACAGCATTATTTACAAAAGTATGGAGGGATTACATTGCATAGTAATGAAGTATCATAAAATCATCAGTGTTGATATGGAAAAAGTATTATATCCCTTATTTCTTTAAAATAATAATTCCTACATTCTTTTTCATCGATCTATTATCATGCTGTGAGACAAAACAAAATAACTTTTCCACAAGAAGCTTTAGACAAAGCTGCAAATGAGAGAGAAATTTTTCAAGACACAAACTTAAAGCTGGTCTCATATTTGGGCACTAAAATCAATAAACTAATTTTAAAATACAACCCTGGTGGGAAATTTTGATTCTCGCTTTTTGAAAATGCAGTGATCAATTTCATAGTGGAATTAAAAGACATTAAAAGGGGTGATGATGCCACTTAATTTTCATTATTTTCCTCAGGATACAGAACACAAAAATAATTTGAGTAGCTCTGAATATATGTGCAAGTGTAGATGTGAAGACCTAGCTTTTCAGCTTCTCTCTTGTCCAAAACTAACTGGGGTTACCTGCAGTTGGACAGAACATCCCACATAGTATTCATATGAGGTATGCTTATCCTTATGAGAGGACCTCTATCAGTAACTCTTTCTTTCCCACCATTTCTTCACTGTTAGCAAATCCTTACCTAGTAACCAGAGAATTAACTGGTCATTGAAAGAACAGAACAGAAATGTCAGCTTTTTCTCTCCAAAAATGGCATAGTCAGCAGACCAGCATCTTGCAGAGCTACTACTACTGACACACTGCAGTTCCATTAATGTACAACAGCAACTTGGTTTCCTTCTGACCTCTTCTGAATTCTGTACCATTGGGGTTTTTTTTCAATTGTCCCTACTTTTAAAACTCAAAGAAAATCGTGTTAAAAAAGGAATAAAAATTATACTAGTAATGGAGAAAATGTTCCACAGAGAGAATTAAAGAACCCGGTCTGTTTAGTTCAACAAAAAAAAGCTTATACCCAATTAAAACTAACTCACTGACCTCATCTTAGAGGTAGCTGAGTGAGATGTGACATCTGTTTGGCTTCATATCAAACAGTTAAGGGATGCCATCGTCCCTGTCGATCTCAAGAACTTGGGATCAACTCATGCCAGCTTCTTTCTTTTCTCCAGCTGCCATAGTGGGAGTATTCTTTGTAACATATTTCCTAATATAGACTTGTAGAGATGAAACTTATCATCTGCATGCCAGTTAGATTTCATTCATTCTTTCTGAATCTCAGACCATTAGCCATCAGAGCAGTTTCCCCTGTCGTAGCATGCATATGCTACATACTCACAAAGTTTCCTTCTCTGATCCTCCACCCCACCGTGCACCTTGTAATCGGTTCTGTGAATCGCTAGCATAGTTGTGTTTCTGCTGGGTATAATCCCAGGGTAGAAGTGGTGGGGTGAGGCTGCACAGTGGCAGAAATGCTCACCATTTCTGTCATGACTACTGTGGTGTTGGGACGTCCATCATGTAAGACTTAACATTAAATAAATATGTTTATGACAGAGAGAGGCTGATCAGAATCCAGTCCTTAATTAATGATTGTCTGGTATTACAGTATTGCTTATAAAAATATCAGTAAGAGATAATTTATCATGTAAGAGATTGAAAGGTCTGAGAAAAGACCAAGAACAAAATGTAGCATCGTCCTGTAGTCATTTGTGTTAAGTATGCAAATCAATAGTAAACCTCTGGAAGAAGGTGAATCTCTTTATGCCAGTTATTCCCAAACTTGATGTTAAACAAGTGTCACTCCAGTCAGTGAGGTGCTCCTTTCTCAAAGGAGTAGTCCATATAAATATGTATTTTTCTTACAGATAAGTCTGTATGCTTTTTTGAATTACATGAAGATGCAACTTTCAGACACAATCCAGTTAAAGCTCTTCGATATATCACCTAGTCAGAGTGAGCTCACTGAATGATTTAATATGGACACATTGTAACACATAGAATTAAAGAACAAAGGGAAGAAATCAAGCTTCTTATTCAGCTAAATTTCTTTCCAACCACATTTAAATGATAGTTGTCCTCAGAACTTGAAAATTTAAGAGCTGAAACATAGCTATTATGCTCCATTATGGCAACGATACTAGTCAGAATAGGTTAGCTAAGGAGTTTAACGTTTCAATCACTGAGGGATTTTAAGATCAGACTATCCAGTCATCTTTCTGGACTGTTCCAGGTTAAACATTTCACCCTTCACTGGTTATGTGGAGAGGCTAGTGAGACTAGCTTCAAAGCCTGTTACATACTAGGATTAAGTACTGTGATATCCCTGTCAGGATTAAGTACTCTGATATCCCTGTCATTGCAACTCTTAGTTTCTTTTTTGTGTTCTTTATTTTTTTTTATCTGAAAAAAAAAAAATCTCACTTTTTTGTTTTTTTAAATATTTTCATTTGAAAAACACTGTATAGTTCAAAAAAAATCACTTGCTCATTAAAAAAGGCCCACAAAGTAGGTCTAATCAGCTAGCTTGACTGAAATTGTAATCAAGGTCTGCACAAGGAAATTAGATGAGCCAAAAGGTTTAATGCCACATAAGAAATCAGTGAAAATGTGGGAAAGAGAAACCAGCTCTGAGGGTTATCTGTCCTTGAGCTGTTTGAGCATCCAGAACCGTAGGATGGTTGTGATAAGCAGCAGATCAACTGGGATGGAAGAAACTAGTTGGAGTTAGATGTGCAAAGGGCCCCGCAGGCCCACACATCAAAAATGCCCTGATACGGCTTTCTGGCTGCCCACTGTCAAACATTTCTACCTTTTCTGGCTTGGAAGAGACCTGGAAGGGCTGAACACTATGAGAGACCCTGCTCCAAAGTAACCTTACTACAGTGTAAACATATTTTCAAGCAAATCCCACTAAACAAACAATATATATCTGGAGAGAATATTCTTGGAAAATCGGCACTTTAAGTATTTTTTTTTTCAGTTTGCTACTGTAGGCTTTCTAAAGTAGGTATTTCCTTGATAGGTATTTCTCCTTCCCATTGTTTAAATAAAATATGATTGTCTTTTTTATTTTAGAAATAATCCAATTATGGAAACCATTGGAGTATGGAAATGCAAATGAAACAGTGGCTAGAAATTTAATTTTCCCCCTCAAGAGCTTAGAAAATTCTTTTGTGGGAAAGGCATGATTCAAATTAGCTCAGTAGTAATACTTTTTTAATTACAAGCTGCATTTTGAAGATGCTACTGTTCAGCTTTTAAGCCTAAACTCAGTCAAATGCCAAGATCACATAGAGTAACTACTTAATTTTCATTCACAATAGTCTTGAATATATAAAAAATGGAAAAGAGAATATTGCACTTTGTCTTTTCATGGCAAATTCATTATGTACTATAACTATGTTTTAAAATGTGCGCTGTTTTAATAAACACATATTCTCACTCAGTCTTGTTGTTCTAGTAGGATAGAAGTATTCCTGACTCCTGCATCCTGAAGACTGACGTGAAAAAAAAATCATATATACCAAGCCTGGTAACTTGTTAACAGCTGATTTTCTAGTTACAGCCCTTCAGTCTTTAAATTATGACATATATGATTCATTTGAAAAATGCGTGCAATATATAATTTTTATGTCTGGTTAAAAGAGAAAGATGTTATCTCTGATAGGAAAGAAATGGGTTATCTTGTTTACGTACCAACCAATATAGTAATGCTGTAACAAATACTAGAAGCTAACCTTCTCTGATACAGAAATGTTGATGTGCTTACAGTTATTTCATTATATCAGGGTATTAGATTAGACCTAAAATGACTATCCAATCTTTGGATTGGTTTGTGCATGTCACAAAAAATTCATAATTACACAGATTTTCAATAAGCAATTTTACATGGCTTCTTTTAGCTTCACTCAAAAACTAACTGTTCAATAGAGAAAAGATAATTATTTAATACAAACAATTGTTTTGAACCTCAAAAAATCATTAGACTGAAGGAAGACTTTCTTTTATATAGCAATTCACTTGTTCCAGCTCTTATAATTTAACTATGCTATCACAGAGTAAGTTAGAAGGTGAAGGAGAATTTATTAGGGTCTTCACAGATTGCTAAATGTAATTGGTGTGACTGCATTCATATTCAGAATTCATGTTTTCTTGCATTTTCAGAGATGAGATGTTCTTTAATGACTTACTCCACATATGTACTGATTTGTGACTATTTCTGAGAGGAAGAGTTCATGGAAGAAAAATACTCAAAGGCAAAAATCAATCTCACAGCTGATGAAGAATATCGCAAAACACATAGCTGGTATTTTGCGTTATTTAGAATACAGACTGAAATTCTGCTGGAATTAATTTTTTACAATTGGTGTACTGGTGATAGCCATGACTGGAAAAGGATCCAATATTTTTATTTCTTAAACTTAAGCCTCTAAGTATGCACAAAATAACAAGAACCACAAAGTTAGTATTTAAAGTCTCACCAAAATTTTTGCAAAGGCATGCAAATATTATGATTTGAATTATCACATTATTGAGGCAGATTTCATTTACTCAGGCTCCAATTCTCACTGCTTCCTGGATTTTCCAAGTCTGAGTTCGAGGCAGTTCACTTGACTTAGAAACTTCAGCAGCCAAATCCTACCACTGAGCCCAGTATCATAGAATCATAGAATGGTTAGAGCTGGAAGGGACCTTAAAGATCATCAAGTTCCAACACCCCCTGCCATGGGCAGGGACACCTTCCACTAGAGCAGGTTGCTCAAAGCCCCATCCAGCCTGGCCTTGACCTCCAGGGATGGGGCATCCACGACTTCGCTGGGCAACCTGTTCCAGTGTCTCACCACCCTCACAGTTAAGAATTTCTTCCTAATATCTAGTCTAAATCTCCCCTCTTCCAATTTAAAACTGTTACCCCTTGCCCTGCCACTGTACTTCCTGACAAAGAGTCCCTCTCCAGCTCTCCTGTAGGCTCCCTTCAGATATTGGAAGGCTGCCATAAGGTCTCCCTGGAGCCTTCTCTTCTCCAGGCTAAGCAACCCCAACTCCCTCAGCCTGTCCCTACAGGAGAGGTGCTCCAGCCCTCTGATCATTTGATCATTTTCGTGGCCCTCTGCTGGACCCCAGTATGTTTCAGAGCACATAACAGTTTGAGTCATGAAGGTTAGATCCTCAAAGATCTTCATTGCCAGCAACGGTAATTAAGATACAAACCGCTTTTGGGAGTCTGCACTTCAGTTCCTCAAAAGTACTCAGCCTCTCTAATGTAGAGAGAGGTTTTCCCCCATTTACTGTCTTTTTCTGCTGTGTCAGCATTACAGCAGTCTTAAAGGTCAATGACTGAACTGAAATTGAGAGCAGCTGACCATTCCTAAAACTGCTATTGTATCTCCTGGAAGAGATGAAATAAACTGACAGGCTGGTCATTTGGTTTTCAATAGCGATTGGAATAAACATGCAGAAATTTATGTGTGTTTGCTGGGAGGGGTATTAGCTAGTTCTTTCAATGCTGGAGCTTTTGTCTTTCTGGATTTCCTTTTTTATTAAAATTCTAGGAAAAAAACCCACAGCTGTGCCATTCATTCACTCTTATTATCTTGTTATCTCTTGCTTGTTTGTCAAAATGCAGAGATCACCCATGCCATGGCAGCAGCGAGTAGAACCCGTTGAAGCTAAGCAGGACCAGGTCCATAACAGCACCAGCAATGGAATGGCCATTCTGTTAGGGAGAAGCTGGCTGCTGGTCTCAGCTGGAAACTGATGCTGTTTCATTGTCAAGGTCAAGCATAGGACAGTGTCCTAGCAGCAAGTGATGGTCAAATGTCATTGGAAGAGTTTCCTAGTTGAAGATTAAAAAGGATAAGGATTAGGAATTAGGATTAGGAATTTAGGTATTCTGGAGAAATATGCATGTTCCAGGGCACCAGGACAGCTTTGGCTTCCTTGACCCATTGAGATGGCGTTCCACATACTCTTGTACGTTGAAAGAATACCCCTGAACATGGAAAAGAGTTTATTTTCTATAAAGGGACATGCCTATCTAATAAGAAAGACTTTAAGCAGAGATCGAGGGGAAGAGATAACCCGAGTGACAAAAATCCATAAGTAAGCATAAAAAGTGAAATTTGAATAAGGGTATCAAGATTGCTAGGGTGGGAGTGGGTTAGAATTATTCAGAATAAGATCCAAAGAAAGACGAAAAAGGAAATTAAAGGTCAGACTGCTTACTTATGTACACTAATGCACAGTATACAGGGGGGGAAAAAAGTGATTTGACAAGATAATTAATATGACTGAAATACTAATACTAAAAGAATACAATTTTTTCAGAAAGACAAAGAATGGGCAAAGAACTCTGTCTAATGTAATCTTGAGAGAAGGACAGGGTTATATAAAAATTAAGTAGACTTCAATGCAGAAAGAGAACTTGTAGACACTATCTAATGAGAACAAGGATTAAGGGATAAAGGAAAGGGATAGACACTATCTAATGAGAACAAGGATTAAGGCATAAAGCAAAGCCTAAAGGAAAAACACTAGGGTCATAAATTAACCCTAGGCAGAGAGGTAAAAAGTGTTAGAGAAGATTAATTTGGTTAAAGTATAAAATCCTCACCGACTCCACACACAAGAAGGAATTATAAATACTGTGGATAACTTATGAAAGATGAAAATAAAAAAGCAGCAGGAACATGCAACCACATGAAAAAAAAACCAAACCAAAACAAACAAAAAAGCAGCAAAAAGCTAGGACACAGAATGAGGTTCAACAATCAAGCCAGAACTTCAGAAAAAGAATATACTCTATTATTAACTTACTATAATAATTTCACACTTTGAAATAGTTCTTTAGTTTTCTCTGTTAATTGTAAAAGAGAAGATCAAGGACTACTCTACACAATAGAGAGGAAAACAGTTTTTAGGCAAATTTGAGCATGAAGGTATTTCATGCCTTTTTTTCCCTAGCAATCTTGACTAAACAAGCCATCTGTGATCAAAAATTAAGATGGTATCTTCCCAAAATATCCTGAAGGAGACGATCAAATAAACTGTTGACATCTATCTGAAAAAATAAGGGGGAAGTAACATGCAGATGGCAGACAACATTATTTTAATATCTTTTTTTCCTAAGAATATATTTTGTCAATCTAATCTAATTTCCTTCTGGAAGTCACTGAGGTCATTTATCTTGGCTATAATAATACTTTTGATATTTTTGCATGATCTTCCCATTGATTATACAAGAGACAGAGTCTTGATTAAATTCTTGTAAGGAGAATACAAAACCAGTTGACTAAGCAGTATGGAAGGATACATAAAGTGAAGTCATGCAAGTTCTCCCATTGCTTATCTCCTCTTCAGTAGCTTTATTAACACCTGAATTTTGCAATGGAAAACATGCTCATTAAATTTGTATATTGTATGAAGATATAGTCTGAAAGAACAACATGGCCAAATACCAAGTACAACATCTAAGCAGGCACAACCAACTTTTACAAATGTAGGATGGAAGATAATTAATTAGATGACTCCTGCTCAAAAGTGGGACTGAAGAGGTTATAGAGTATGATAAACCGAGGGAGTTTCATGCTGTTGTTTAAAAGGCAAACATCTTGTAAGGAAGTATAAACCGGACCACATCATGGAGCAATCCTGCTGTACTCACCACTGATAATGCTTCAGCTGAAGTAGAGCACTGCGTTTCCTAAAAGGGATGAGCACTAATTGGAAATAAACCAGAGGTCACAGTAAGTCACAAAGTAATGAGTTTAAATACATCAAAGATGATTCAAATTGGATATTGTGAGGTGTGTGGTAGCAAAGATCTCTTACCATTATCATATACAGAGATTGCCTAGGAAGTCTTGGTAAGAAGAGATTCAAAAAGGGATGTTACTGGCAGAGTTGATTATGCCTTGGAGCAACAGGATGAACAGGGGGAACACCAGAGGTCCTTTCAGCACTGTGCTTCTATGATTCTCTGTGGTTTTCAGCAATTTTCTCTAGTGACCTGAGTTTCTCGCTCTACCTGAGCTTGACTCTGAAAGTTGGGTGTGTTGGCTTCAGCGATGGTTTACCAGCAAGCTTTGCATAAGAGTAAATAATTCTGACATCTGCAGTTTTCCATAGGTACAATGTTAAAATTGGTTATTGCAAAGGGATATGCATGAACTGAATCTGCTTCTTCAGGCAGAACTGGGATGTGTCCTTCATATTTAATGTCTTGAATTGAACGCACAACTATGTTCTCAAATATTTACTTTCCATAAACCCATTTCTAAGACACTTTCATCTACAAGCTGCAACAAGAAAAGCAGAAACCTAACCCTATTGATTTTAACCCAGAACGGATAGCTTGAAATTGTGTGCCCCAAGGGACTATTAACAAAGATAGTATTCAAATTAGATTAAAGCTTGCAGACATGTTGTGAGTAATGTACCCATTTCCCACAAGATTAAGCTTTTCTTTTGTTTCCAGTAACGTATGACAACATAAATTAATGCAGGTATTTTATTACATATGTGAAAAAAATACCAGACTCATCATTTATCTGCAATGGAAAATACACAAGATCACATTTACTGGTTTTGCAAGCACTACTCTAGTTATCATGTCACACACTAAAATAATTTCTCCCAAAGGCTTATAAGTTAATTAGATCTGATTTTTCTCTCTTTCTCCTTTTCCTTTTCTTTAGCTTTTTTATGAGTGGAATTTACATCTGTACTAGAGTAGTACAAATGCAAAAAAATGAGGAAGTATTTAAATACCAAGTACAAACCTATTTCCTACTCAAATTCAGTAGGATTGTAAATTTTCATGAAATTTTGATCATATTGTTGTTCTCTTTTTACAAATGCTAGATCACTATTAATTACAGCAACTACGTAGTATTGTCTGTAAGAATGTATATATTCTTTCCCAGTGTGTTCTCAGAAATAAACTGTAGAAAAGTATTTTAAGAAAATGAGAGTGAGTTGCTTTAGGCAAAGCACCATTCTCTTCCCATTAATCAATTTTCCTACAAACTGAAAAGGAAAGGGTTTTTGTATGCCAGTTAATACTTAGATGGATACTTGTTCCTTGTATTATAACAGCATCTAATAGTTAAACTCAATATTCTTGATAAAGTGCTAATTATAGCTGATTATTCAGGCAGAGCAGAACAGGAATCCAGATTTTAAAACCTTGAAAATTGCTGCAAAATGTAACAACTTCTGACAGTGAAAGAAAAGAAGAAAATTTGAAAAAATGAGGAAGTAGGTCAAAAGGACTGCAGCATTTAGACCAGGAGAACTAAAGCCATAAAGCTCTGCAGCATGAAGGTTTTTAACACTTCTTTCTAGAGTGAAAAGCTATAATTTTGCAAGTATGATACGAAAGCAAACTGAGTATTACATCAGGTTTTAAGCATGAAGGAATTGGATCACGTATAATACGAAAACATATCAGCTGCAAAACTGTAGGAGAAAACTGGTCCATCCAGCTTCAGCCAGTTCAAAATGTTTCAGAGGTAACTGTCAGATACAGAGAACAAATGGCATAGACCACATGCATAGGAAACTCTATTTATACTTCCTGTCTTGTCTCTTTGCCTAAATCTGATTTAGACCCAAGATGAAAGTATAAGCTTTTAATTTATGTCCACTAGTAATGTCTTGTACCTTGAAATTCAAAGGCTTCAGTAATAATTCTTGATGGTGTGCAGAGAAAAGAGCATCCCAGAGCTGCTCCTGTCTGTGGTTCCATAAAGCAAGAAAAACTTGGTAGCATTTATTTGGGAAAAAGTATATAACTGAGTGGGCTGGCGTGAACCTGCCTTTCAGCTGCATTACAATTTTTGGAAAAGATCAGATTTGGTTTATATTTCAACTTGGGAGGTATTAAAACAATGACTGAGCCATAGCAGGACCAAGAAAATGGTGTGGAATGTGCATTTAGGTTGTCCTGGCACAAATTTCAGTCCCACACTGTGTGGCAGGTGAGCTGGCAGGACTAGCGCCCTAGGTCCTCATGGTGAACAGATACTTGATAGTATCAATTCTCTTTGATACTATTGATACTATCATTCTTCATATGGTACTGACTCCTTTTTAGAATGGTGGTGCAAGAACAGGGTGGGTTTTTTGCAATTAAGTGATGCAGAGATGCATCGGGCTGTGATACCAGTGATGTAACACTAAGAGCTTTATGGTGAAACTTCACAAAGAAGTGATTCCAGCAAGGCCTCCCAAGACAATACTGAATGCAAGCTATGATTCTTATACCATGAGAAAAATTACACTCAAAAATGAGACCTTGCAGCACTTTCACTGGAGTTAGTCTGGGCCAAACTGCTGACTCTGCCTACCCAAGACAACAAAAACTGATTGGAAACACAGAAATAGAGGAGCAAGGGGGAACTAAATTTAAAACAGTTCTAAACTGCGAATGAAAAAAATCTAACTGAATAAATCGATAGATCTTGTTCCCTAATAAGTACTGTCTTTCCCAAACAGAAATGTTCAGAAATATGGTCCAAGAACCTGGCATATGAGAAATAATATTTAGCGAGGTTATCCCAAAAGATTTTGGTTTTGTGTATTTCTGTGTGGGATCCCATTTGTTATTATTTCTCACATTTTCAGAGTAAAATCTTAGATAAGATTTGTAGTTGGTAGTATCTAGGTGAGTAGTAATGTAAATAACATAGGCTTCTGAGAATATTCTATATGAATTCCTTAATTACGCTTAAACTTTCAGGGGGGTGAGGAACATAAATTTAGAAAAAAACCCACAACAACCTGTCATCAAAATTGAAATAATACTTCTTCTTTGTTCAGTTGACTGTTATATTATATTTTCTCAGTGTGATACATTGCCTAGTAAAAATAATAGATCAGCTTTTCTCTTCCCTTCAGTTAGATCAGGCTGATACCACTCGTGATGCAGTGCAGGTTTCAAATCGAGTGCCATCATAAGAGGCTCATGAATGTCAATGGATCAGATACCAGCCAAGCTCTGCCTGAATTCCGGTGAAGCTGCGTAGCTTACACTAAAATATTAAGTTGAAGATTGAATGGTCTTGTAACAGAGTTCATCTCAGTACATTCAAATGAAATGTTTTAATGTGCAAATACTGAAAGGTTCCACTCGGGAAAAAACTTCCAGATAAAATATGTAATCATTAATACACTGAAATTTTTAGCAATTTAGAATTGTTTGGGCAAAGGCTATCTTGGGGGAAAGGGAAAAGAAGCTGCAATTTCCCTCACAAACTATAGGTTTTGATCATTTCCAACAAAGTGCTATGCAAAATTCATCAGAATACTCCAGTGAGGCATATTTACTGCCTCTTTGGGAAACATAAACACTGAGTTATTATGGAAGTACCCGGCATACTGATGGAGTGTGTCCTAACAACTGGCAAAAGCAGATCACTAAGAACTGGCAAAACTATCAAAATTTTCTATTCACCCGCCATTTAATATAAAATTTTGGAAAGCAATACCTGATTCAGCAGACGAGGTGGCCGAGTGGTTAAGGCGATGGACTGCTAATCCATTGTGCTCTGCACGCATGGGTTCGAATCCCATCCTCGTCGGCAGGTTCCCATTCCCTGTTCTGCTCTGGTGAGGCCACATCTGGAGTACTGTGTCCAGTTTTGGGCTCCCCAGTTAAAGAAAGAAAAACTGAGGGGTACAAGGAGCATCTTTCTTATAAGGAGCAGCCGAGGGACTTGGGTCTATTTAGCCTGGAGAAGAGAAGACTGAGAGGTGATCTGATCAATTATAAATACTTAAAGGGAGGCAGTCAAGAGGATGGGGCTGACGTTTTTTCAGCGGTGCACGAACTTGAACGTAGGAAGCTCCACCTAAACATAAGGAGGAACTTCTTTACTTTGAGGCTGGCAGAACACTGGAACAGGCTGCCCAGGTGGTGGAGTCTCCTTCTCTGGAGATGTTCAAACCCCACCTGGATATTTTCCTGTACAACCAGATTTAGGTGGACCTGCTTTGGCAGGGGGGTTGCACTAGATGATCTCCAGAGGTCCCTTCCATCCCTGTTTCATTCTGTGATTTGAAATCATTTGACATATGAAAGAAGAGAGAATATGAAGAAGTAGTTAATACAATTAGCAGCAGATCTTAGGGCTTTTAAATCACTTAAATCTGTTAACAATTTTTAGCATGAGACTGTCAGAGAGGACAAATATTCAAGTTCATTTACTTTGTCTGTTCCCATCGAATACGTCCACATCCCTACTGATGAGTAGCAACATTCTAAAGATAGTAGGAGCAGCTGTGAATTAACTGCCTGATTTTTAAACAGAAGAAACTTTTAACAGCCAATGTATTTGGTAAGCAAAATCTAATTTTAAGGGTTATTTTTTCCCTCTTTGTTATAGCATAACTTTAGTTTCACTCTTCTAGACTAATTTCAAAAAGAATATGCCGATCTCATAGCTATGAATATGGGGCCATATAAAAACTGTGGCATTTTCTGCAACAATTCTGACACAGCTACATTTCTTGAGAAATTTGTTAATTCTGTATGCATTTAATGCAATTTCCATATCATAATAGGTTTCAGCAAATAGGAAATGTGTTTTTTTATGAGGGATGCTGGTCATGTATATTCCAGATGAAGAGTATCTGAAACTCAGTAGCCAGAATAATTTTCCAGTTAAAAAAGAGCACTTTGGAACAATGGAATAGCTGCTGCCTAAGGAAAAAATCGTCTACTCACTCACTCTAGGAGTTTGAAGTGATTAGCTGAACATCCCCAGCAGAAATAAGGGAACAAAGAACTAGAGTGTCAAAAAGTGGTTCTTGTGGACTCTGGAGCTCATGGGTAGCAAAACACTGTTCTTTCAATGAAGGAAATATTATGAATGCTGGACATTGGTAAGCTCATGGTAGCATAGTGTAAAAGCCAGTAGATTTGTTGAAAATCTAAAGAATGCTCAAGCTTAACAAAGACTCAGAGGAGAACAGCACAATTCTTTTCAATATTAGATTTGACCTTGATGTATAAAGGCAGGGAGCTACATGGCAATACAACAGCGTGAGAGTCCATGCCACGTAGCTCTTGCTGATGGTCACTGCAATCTGTACTTGCTTTCTTTTTTAGAATCTATGTATCTCTTGCACTTTGTCCATGACTAAAATAGGGCACAAAAGTTCACCTACAATGTGTGTACCCTTACTGTTTTCCAACACATGTTGCTTATGTGTTTGATTGTTAAATAATGTGTTGGATTGACCTTGGCCAACTGCCAGATGCTCACCCAACCACTCTCTCGTTTACCCTCCTCAACAGGACAAGGGAACAAGATGGGAAAGAATATGGGTCAAGATAAAGGGAGGAAGGATCACTTACCAATTACCATCAAGGCAAAGCAAACTTGACTTGGTGAAAAAAAACATTTTTTTGCCAATTAAAATAGATTTGGATAGTGAGAAACAAAGACAAAATTAAAACAACTTGCCTCCACCCCCCCGCCCTTTTTCCTAGGCTCAACTTCACTCCTTCCTTCCCAACTCTCTTTCTCCAGGTGGTGCAGAGGGGATAGAGAATGGGGGTTGCAGTCAGTACATGTCAGGTCCTCTCTGCTGCTCCTTCCTCCTCACACGTTTCCTGTGCTCCAGTCCAGGCCCTCCACAGGCAGCAGCTTCCTTCAGGGCATGTCTACCTTCTTTGGCGTGGGGTCCTCCATAGAATGCAGTGTGGATATCTGCTCTGGTTTGGTCCTCTCCACTGGCTGCAGAGAGCCACCTGCTCCATTGTGATCTCTCCAGGCTACAGGGAAATCTCTCTTCCAGCATCTAGAGCACCTCCTCCTGACTTCTTCATAGAGTTCACAGGGCTGTTTCATAGTCTCATATGTGTTTATGTTTCTCACACTTTTTCCCTCGCTCCCTTTCTACACAAGCTTTCCCCAAGTTGCCCCACCTATGGCTGAGGGACACAGCTGTGTCATGCAGTGGGTCCACTGGAGCTGGCAGGAACCAGCTGCGTCCCCCATGGTGCAGCCCCTGCTGCTCTTCATAGAGGCCACACTTGTAGCCCTCTCCTCATTGCCAACACCTTGACACCTACACCCAAGTGGCCATTAAATGGCCAGACATCTCTGGAGGAGGGTGTGGCTTGGGAAGGGAATGAGAAGGCTCATTGGTGATGGGTAAATGAGCAGCAGCTGAGCTTCAGCACTTCAACAGAAATGGGATGCGTTCAGGCAGTGAGACCAAGTGGCGCAATTAAGAACTATGGCTGGAAATCTCAGAAGCACCAACTGCCCACATTAAAAGGCTGGCAAAGAAAGGAAAATGATAACAGTAGAAACAGAAAGAAAAGGAAAAAAGAACTTTAAAGTTCTTAAATTCCTGTTATCTTCAAAGCCTTATTTACTTATTTTTTGTGTTTCCAGCAGAAATTATAAATACAATGTATTTCAAATGTTAAAATGCAGGATTCAGACAATGAAAACAGCAGCTTTATTTTGAACTCTACTAATCCCAAAGCACAATAGCAATCAGGGATTCCCTTGTATTTTTTTAATCCCCTGCACACTTTTGGTGTAATAAAGTGCTTTGTTGGCTTGTTTGTAATACATCTTGTGTTACATTCCACAGCCTGAGCATTTACTGAACTCATTTAAATTCTAAGATAAGCTACTTTTCTCCCTTTTTAAGCTTGGGGGTCTAAAGGAGACACTGTAAATACTGGGGATTCTGAGGGCTTGAAAGCTTGGCAAGTTTTCTGAGTTTACTAAAACTTTCTTCCATAATTTAAACTCCTTTCTTCAAAAAGAGCATTCAGTTTAAGCATAACCTTTTTTTCCCCTAAGTGCTTAATCCAAAGCTCATTGAAGTTAATGGAAAGACTTCTGAATGCTGCATCAGACTTGAAATGGATGTCTATGCCCTCTATTACTGACGAAAGCTCTGCACATGCAGAGCTACCCAATGACAGCTATTTAATGTACTTCTCTTTCAACAGCATTTCACTGGGTATGCTCCACTCCCTGCTTTTCCCCACCGTCTCTGAATTTGTTTTCCTCTCTGTCCGTTCTTTTCTCTTTCTCATCCTGCTTTTGTCAGATTTTGGTCTATTCACTCATTTTTCTGTCACCATATCTCTACATGGGGAGCAAACAACACATTGTCCAAAAATAATTTTCAACTCCAACTTTCCAGGGCTTCAGCCAATTCAGGAACAGGCAATACAAATTTGCAACACCTGCATCTTAAGGATTTACCTCTTGTGAGTAATAATGAAATCATTTAGAATGGTTTTAATCACAAGCCAGGAGTTTTAAACTCGAGTGTCTAACCATAGGCTTCTAAACCCACATTTAATTACCTAAACAGTTGCTGATTTTCAAAAGTCCTGAACATTCAGCAATTTTAAAATGTGCTCTTACTCATAAGTACCTAGGTATATGTAACCCAGTGTTCATCACCTGGGTTAGATTTAAGAACCCAATGTTTATTACCTAGGTTTAATATTGATGGTGATTCTACCAAGCCTTTTTTAAAAGAAATATCTCTATTTATCTTTTTGAACTCCTTAGAGAAATTATTTATATGCACAAAGAGGAACTGGAAATTTATATTCTGAACTCTGACAGCAACTTTATTTTTTTTTAAATAAAGTTCTTTGTGTGGCACGTCATATTTAAAGCATTACAAAATGAACACAGCAACAAACTTTTTCTGTGTTTCAAAAAAAAAAAAAAAAAGGAAAAAAAGTGAATTATCAAACCATCCTGTATTCATAACTATGCAGAGGAAGTTCTCAGATACAATGAATCTCCAGAAGAAAAAAAATTTCTATACTAGTTGTGGTTCTGATTAAAATATTTGAGTTACATTATTCATTTTCTTATTATTGTTTTCTCTTAGTATTTCAACAAGTGATCTAAACAGCTGTATTTTAGTTTAAAAACTATAAAGTATATACCAGAGAGCATGATGTAATACTTTCATACTCCTTACTTGTCTTAACAAAATGCATATTGATGGATTTTTCAATGCCTGAATGCTCATTTTTCTGGGGGGTTGTGGACCCCACTTAGTAGTCAAGCACCACAGAAACTCACAGTTAAAATTATGGAAGAAAGAAGTTGGTAGAATTTGCTTTTCTTAGTCACCTTCACCCTTTACATCATAGAGAGATGGAGACTATAGGTTGCAACCACTGTCCTGGAAGACAGGATTTATTGTTCCTTTATGAGCAACTCAGGAGTAGCACATTCCTGCTCTAAATGTCGCAGCCTTTCGACCCTGACTAAAAGACATCCTGTGATGATAAGTGTTACGAAGGTACTATAGATTTTTATTAGGGAAACGATGTGTCCCTGTGTGCTGCCAGGGGCTCTGCAGCCTGCCTCAAACACTCGGGTTGTGTTGGTACACATGTGGATGAGCACCCAGTCCTGCTGGGGGCAGCCACAGAGCCTGAGGTAGATGGCCAGGATGGGGCTGGGTGGGACTGGTCTGCAAAACACCTTTGGAGGCCTTCCGCCTCACTTGGAGCTCCTCTAAGACATGTCATAACCTTCATGACAAAGCCACACCATGCCTGGCCATCTGCCTCCCCAGCCTCAACTCATCAACTTGGCATCCCAGCCAGGCCTCTTGCCAATCACTTTTCTATGCCTGTGCCCAGAATTTGGCCCCAGTCAGGTCAGCCCAGGTTCCTAGTTTTAGTGGGCTCACCCTGGCAAGCAGCCTTTCTTGTCTTGTACCATGTAAGTAGCAGAGACAAACATAAAGATTATCATGAAATATTCCTAACTATGGTAAAGTCATACAAGGATAAGATAACAATAGACTATACATTTCAACAGCAATGAATGATGACAGGTTTTACACTAAATAAGCCCTGTGAAGAAATCTCCCTCTGAAAAGGGAAACAAAGTGGAGAAGAATTTCTCCTTTATGTATTCTTTTAATGACAGTTGCTAGATTATACTCATTAAATAAGACACGTATTTCAGGTAGCTGGTGGACAAGTTTCTATTCATATATGCATAAATCATGTTGTGACATTTAGCTTTAAAACATTCACAATACTCAAAGATATTGTTTTAATTCTATAAGTGATTTTATATTTTTTTTTTAAATCTGTTGAGGCAATCTGATTAATCAGACACAAAACCAAGAGTAATCTGAAGGGAAACCCGCCAGCAGTTAGAGCTTATATTCAGCACAGAAGCAGCTGAACAGTGATCAGGAACAAAATGGCCAAATCATGACTGGAGATGAGAAAGCAGTTTCCAAGAGAACATTCCAGCAGTGACTCCCATATAGAAGATGAACAAAACAAAGGTGTTTAAACAGGGAAGGGAAAGTAATATAAATTAGTGCATATAAATTATTTTACAGTACACACACAAATTACTAACCTATCTTATTTTTTGAAGGTGATGATAATCTTTCTGAAGAACTGCTGACTTCAGAAAACACTGGGATAGTCAGCATATCTGAAAAGGTTGTGATAAAAATAGGTATGAAAATTGAAAATTCAATCTTAATTTCTCTGTCCCTCAAAGCATATCATGTAGAAGATGTGTAATCATTTTAATTTGTACCCTGCAGATTACATAGAGGCATACTTCAAAATGTGCATACTACTGCAAAATAACATAGAATAATAAGCAAAAGAAAAGTGTAGAAAACCACTAATAATGAATAATATCTGATCTAGTGTATCCAAATGGGAAAACACTACATTCCATGAGTGAATACAGAATAGCACATTAAATAGGAATAAGTCCAATTGAACTAAGTGAACACAGCCCAGGAGTGTCAATGCTTGATAAAAACAAGTAAATAAATATTTACTTTTATAGAAATTGCTCTACTCTTTTTGGTATCCAGTACTGCTGTAGTGGTGTTCTCTATTGTGGAGGGCTAAAGAGATAAAGATCTCTTCTCCCAGGACAGCACCTCAGGGTCAGAACTTTCATGACCAGGTGCCAATGGCTACTTTCAATTAGCATATAAGGAGAGACCTGTGCTGATTAGCAAATCCTAATGCCATTATCCAGTGAAGCTGCCAGGTGAAGTTCACCTTTGTGCAAGAGCTGTAACACAGTGTGAGGATGTGGTGAATATATCTAAACTGCATTGACAAACAGATATCATTAATCACAAATAGAAGTCTCATTAAAAATATCAGCCTGCATTTGTTTTTCTAACACATGAAGAATCATGAGCCCTTCAGTCTTGTGCTTTGCTTAATTTTGCTGAAATTTATGAAAGAAAGCTATTATACTAGATTTCTCAAAACATGTTTGTTATTTTTTACACACTGCTTTTTCCCCTATATTGTAGAGAGAACAGGAAGATTACAGCCCAGTTCAGCTGGAACAAGATTGTCACTATTGTTTCTAGTAGAAACAACTTTGTCTTGTAATAAGAAGATAGATATCAAATACATTGTATTTTATGAATTTGGGGTGTTATTTTGTGAGAGCTCGTGTGTGATCGTGGGAAGCTTATTTTTATTCTGTTGTCATTAACATTTTGTTTTGCACTAGAGAATTAAAGAAAATATATGTAAATGTGATTAATTTTTGTTGTCATTGTTTGATTCCTACCAGATTGCTCTCAGTTACAAGCCAAAATTTAGTATTTCTGTACAGTTAGGTATTCAGCAATGAACTAAGAGAAACGTCAGTTCTTCCCATCTCTGGAAAGTAAAAAGACTCCAGAGGCAAAACATAATTCACCTTTTAGGCTTGCTTGTCTTATCAGCCACAAGAATATGAAGGGCATTTATTATTTGTCTTAAGGAAACTTGTTATTCTCTGAAGAAGTAAAGCTTTGCTGGTAAGTGATGTTTGCTGTGGAACTGCTCACTTGTAAAGCTCTGGGACCTGGCAAAAAAATAAATTAAAAAACCTCAAGTCATTTCCCCCGTTTTCTTTCTTTAAAAGCAGTTTTTAAGTAACAAAAAAGAAAGATCATAGCTATGCTGAAAATACTTGGAGGCCAGTGCTTTGAGCATCCTTTACTGTAGTTAATCTCTCAGACTGTTGCTGTCACTAGCACTCTTTCTGAAGCATTTCCTAATTGGGTCCCTGAAAGTTCAGCTTCTTGCCCTTCAGAGAGCAGCAGCGTGGCTGCTGTCAAAGAAGGAGACACTTAACTCTTAATAAAAATTCTGCCTTTCCAGAAGCATTATTGCACATACCTTTTCTTTTTTCCTCCCCATGTTAACACAAAGGACACAAGAGCTTGGAGTCCACGGAAACCTTCTAAAGAACTCCTGTTTAAAATAAGCAGTCTGGCTCTGCTCTCTTGGACGTTGGTGTCATGACTACAGAACAGTGATGCCTGAGGTGGGTCATTTCTCCCTGGGAACAGTTTCATGAACCAAGCGCAAGAAGAGAAGCAGGGAGGAGCTATGAGCAACTTTTCTCCTTAGGTTACCGTTTAAAGCATAGTTTAAAGCAGCTCCAGACCCAGTCTGGCTTCACCAGATGTTAGCATTTTTTATTATCAGAAGGGACTGTTATGATTTCATATGTGAGGAGAAAGAAAAAACACTTCTGTGTCTATTGTTATACACCTGCCACAAAACAACTCCACTCAATCTACCCCTGAGTTTTCTGGTTTGATTTTAGATGATAGTAAGAGGCAAAGTTTTCTATCCTATGTAATTGCCCCAGTGTTGGTTGGTTGTGCAAAAAAAATTCTCTAAGAAATATAATTTCTTAAAAAACTCTTTCCATGTGAAATTAATAAAATTATTAGGCATGTGGCTAGTTGCAAAGCATTTACCTAATAGCCAAGCATGGGAGAAGATGAATTCTCCTTCTGAAATAGTTCCTCTTTGTTCAAAACACTAAATATTCCTTAATATAATGAAATATTAAAACAGAGTGTGACTCAGTGATTCTCTTGCCTATAGGTTGGAAGATTCATGGAATCATAGAATGGTTTGGGTTGGAAGGGACCTTAAAGATCATCTAGTTCCACCCCCCCTGCCATGGGCAAGGACACCTCCCACTAGACCAGGTTGCTCCACGACTTCCGTGGGCAACCTGTTCCAGTGCCTCACCATCCTCACAGTAAAGAATTTCTTTCTAGTATCTAATCTAAATCTCCCCTCTTCCAATTTAAAACCGTTGCCCCTTGCTTCCAGCGACTATTTAAAATACAAGGTGGAACATTATCACTAAAAGGAACTGAGATTAGCCCAGGGACCTCTATGCAGGGTATCCAACCTTTCCAATCTGGGGCTGCGCGTGATTCAGAAGCAGATCAAATAGATCCACCTCACAGTTAACAGCAGGGGGACTCTGTTGTGGGAGCTGCTAGATGATCCAAAATCCCAGCAACGGGAGAAAGCCAGCCAGCAACAGCTACTAAGTCTCGACTCAATGAGTCACCTGGAGTTTGCAGCATGCACAGCGTGCACAGCAATAAAGCAATTGTTAATTTGCCTTAGCAAATTTTGCTGTGTTGTTCATAGCACTGGGAAGACCAGACAGCCCATAGCACAATAGTTTAAACATGATCCTGTGAGATGGGTGATGTAAACCTAATTCATCGCAGGTAGACAAGAGAATTGTCTCTCTCTGATGCAGGTGAAGTGCCTAATTAACTGGGTTATGGGACAGAAAAACATTGGCGTTTCTCTGTGTTTTACGAGCTGTAAAGGAGTGCATGAAAGGGAAGGTTTTCAGTGAAAGGTTTGTTCTACTCTATATATATATATTTATTTTTTTTTTTCTGGATGCTTCTTTTCAGCAAGAAGTGTCAGATTTTGCCTATTTGAACCGTCTCCCACTCTTCCTTCCCACCTACCATTTGGCTACTGGACAAACAGAGATTTTTTTTCCACCTGTTCTCAAAAGAAATTACTAAGGTACCGTAGCTGCAGTCCTGAAAATCCTGCTGTCCTGGAGGCTGAATGCAGAATCGTTTTGAATCTATAACACTGGGTAGAGAATGAGAATCAATTGACTTTTTATGTTGCTGGAACAACAGCAACACAACTGCAACTGAGCAACATTGCTCAGTTACCCAGTCTGTACCACTGAGATTAGAATGAGAAAAAACATGTTCATTTATGGCATGTGTGAAATTAATATCTCTGCACAAGCTTTTCTCAAGAGTAACAGGCAAAACTGCTTTGAACTGTGTTAAATAAACAAAATAAAAATAGTGTGGATTTTGTTTTGTTTTCAAATAACATATGTACATTCATACTTTTTGCATTTTCTCTTTTACTAAGACAGAAAAGCTGGATCCCTATAAATTCCTTAAGCTATACTATGAAATCTCTGTCAAATCAGCAACAGAGAATGAGCATCTTCTCCTACCAAATTTTCTTACACTAAATTAACTTCAGAAAGATCCTTTTTAAAAGAAGATTAAGAACTGTGAAAATGAGACATTTGTATTGCCTGTGTAATGGCTATACATATATTAGGCAAATCCTGATGGAGCAAAAATTATTCTCTGATTTCTTCCTCTCCTTTCATTACTTGTGGTCTTGTTTTGCACCTGTTCAGCACTTGTCCTTACAGATGCATTTAGCTATCGTTTAGGCTCTTGCAGGAGCAAAATGAGAACAGATGCGTCATAAGTACAAAATATGTGCTAAAAGGACATGCCGTAATGGGAAATCAGAGCTGAATGGGAGGAAAAACAAAACACGGCAGGATATAGAGGATGCAGACCTAAAATTAGCATAGGATAGATACATTGGAAAGACAAAATTCAGCAGATAAGGGCTCCTGGTTTATTGTCTAAAATATGCCTATCTGCATTCCAAGGGAACAGCATCAATCTGTCTTGATTTCTGAATAAATTGAGCTCTCAAGCAAAATCCCTGTAAAGAAGGCAGCTCTATTTTTATCACTGTGACCTTTTTAGAAGGACTTCAGGGAAGAAGGAAACAAACTTATCTAAATTCCTACTACCCAAAGTCCAATTCTGCTTTCCTATCTGCAAAATGTTGCTTGCCAGTGTTTTATAGATATCCAGCACCGAGAGTCTTTGAAAATTCACATATCACAGCAGGCTTGCTTACAAGTTTGGTCTTGTCTGGTCTTCAACTGGTCTTTGACTAATGTTAAAGCATTATATAAGAATCTAGCCCCCAAATATACTGACCTTCATCAGTGGCTTTGGTTAGCTTTGGATCAATATCTGAATTTAAAGAAATAACTTTATTAATGTGTAGGAAATTGGCCAAAATTCATAGAATTAATTTCTTACTAGCTATCTTCAATATATATAGCTGCCACAGTTAGGTTTTTTGCCTTATTGTACATTTCCCAGGATGATAAAACCCTGATTTAATTAGGAGCTTTACTGGGACTGTTAATACCTGGCTTGAAATAAAGAGTGAATATGTATTCAGGGCATATGTTTTAGAATGAGGGAGTGGGTGCTACGGATAAAGGATTTTTATACAGAGAGTGTTATGTAGGGCAGGTTTTGGCATTTGTGAAAGCACTGTAGGAAAGTTAGATAACTCACTGAAGCAATCGGAGAATTTTTAACTTCTGTCTGTAAGGGTGTGATACTGAGATTGGTAAAGGCAAATATAGTGGTTGTTCTTAAGAATAAATTAGGACATAATGACTTGTAAACAATTCAGCTTAACTTCCCCTTCTGGGAAAATTCTGAAAACAATCAATTAATCTACTCTTAAGAAATGACACAATGTTCAGGATATAGCTGTGTATAGCAAATCACATCAAATCAGTCTACTATCTAGGAAATGTTAACAGGGGTGTTGACTAGAGCAGGAACAGATTAATCATATACATGTTGATTGTATTAAGGTTTTTGATGCTGTGTTAAACAACACTTTCCAAAACAGGTTTACAAACCATAGCTTTCATGGAGCTTCTCCAAGGAGTGTGCAAATATATCTAAATGACTATACTTGAAGTATAGTGATAAATGATATGCCAGAATGGAAGGATGTACCAAATGGGTCTTCATGGGGATCTGCCATGAGTATGAAGCTATTCCTATTTTCATTGGAAATGAAAGAGTACTGAGAAAACATAGTTGTTTGTGCATGTGGCACAAATGAAGGGAGAGCAGGACAAGAATTGGAAAGGATCTTGCCAAACAGAGAGATAGTCTGGGAAAACAGAATGAAATTTGGTAATACATGTGTAAAGTTTATACTTAGGTAGGAAGAATTGTATGTACTATAGGATGCAGAACACTAATTCAGGAGCAGATTTTCAGAATGTGATGTATCTCAAATTTCAGCACGTGGTAACAATGTCAGATACTTGCTGTGAAAAACACAGGAATGAAAATTGTTAAACAATGAGGAATGTAGTCCTGAATACCTGGGAAGTTATTCTTCTCCTTTACTCAGCTCTGGCAAGGCAGGAACTAGAATGACCACAGGTTAGGAAATGGAACATATTGGGTGAAAGGTGAAAGAAACTGGTTGGAGAACAGAGAGGAGTGCAGAGTAACCAACAGCCCAGTGGTTCAGCTGCACATCACCCAAGTCTGGCTTTGTGTAGCATGTCCGGGTGACTTTGGTTCTGCTTCACTAAAAAGATAGTTGTTAAACTGTGAAAGCACATAAGTTAAAACCATGCAAGACAAAAAATATGATTTTACAGAAGTGACACTCTTGAGATGGCAGTGACTAGTGACTCAAGGACTCAAAGGGGAAACAAATGACATAAGCCTGAGAGAAATTTAGAGAATTAGGACACAGCAAGCCATGCTGTTCCAAGAAGCAATGGACGTTAATACTTTCCCACCTGACTGATAGCTGCCTAGCTGACAGGTTTGTTAGGCATGGGGAGGATATTAGCTTGGTAATTGCATGTAAGAACCAATAAACACTTTTTCTAGCCCATGACATGACGTATATCCTGCTTGCAGAGTCCTCCTGTGCACAGTAAGAGATGCTCAAGTAAAAGCAGCCCATTACATGGAAAGTTACAGCAGGAACACAGGAACACCAAAGGGTTGGTGCAAAGAAGGGGCAAATCTCTTCTCCATTAGCGGAGCAGCTGAAGTGGCTTTAGATTCTCTATTGCTAAAGGTCTTGGCAAAAAACCTTAGGCAGACATCTGTGAAGAATGTCATAGCTACAACTGATCTTGTCTCAGAGCAGAGGTGACATGAGGCTGATTTTCCATGAGCCATTGGAACTTCAGGAAGCTTCATAAGCTAAGACAAAGATGGGTGGAGATTAAGTTTAATGTGATGTTGGGAACACTGCGTCAGGAGTGATGTCAGTGATTGTGTACTTTTCCAAGGGCAAGGCATGTCTTGTCTTGTGATAGTTCAATGTCTAGCTCATCTCAAGAGAAGGAGGTGGAGAAAAAGGTCACTAATTGCAACTGGATTGTAATGCTCTATTCCATGCCTTCCCTGACTACTATGGTTCATTTTGGAGAGAGGCAGAACAAACAGAGTAGAAGTACCAGAAACAGTCATGCTGTGGAAACATGAAATTTCACAGAGGAGAATTCATTCAGGCTTTCCAGTTACTTGGTGTGGACTGTACAAAAGCCTGGCTGCTGGTGACTACATGGCTTCCTGGGCGCAAACTGTTTTGGCTAGTGCTAGATCAGATACACAGTGTAGTATCATGCAGTAACCAGATACTAGATTGTATCAATATAATTTGGTGAATTCTATTACAATCTGTGGAAGCTGAACAGTCTTATTATTTTGAACATTGTGTCAGTAATAATAAAACAACCTCTTATCAAAAGGTCTTACCAGGGGAAAATAACTGGCGAACACCTCAATAGAGTGTGTGTGAATCAGCATGCTGTTAGTTCAGTAGAGCCGTGCCAGCTAAAGATCTGTTTAAAAAATTAAATTCCTGACATAAATTACAAGTATTGCCTAATCTTATTTTAAAAAAAATGGTAATTAGGTTTCACTCCTACAAGCAGTAGGATAATTGGGTCCCAAAGGTCTGGGATAAGGTTAAACAATTAGACTGTATTTGCAAATGAATATGTTCTGATTGGCACTTGAAAGGATAAAAGGTTTATTTGAAGTCATTATGATTTTAACCCATGATTTCATGAAGTCTATGTATATCAGGCTTAGCGCTAACTTGAAAACATTTCTCCAGATACCTCCAGCCCTTGGATAGATTTTGAGCAAAGGTGTCCATCTAACTGTAGCAAGGAATGCAGTGAGCAATCCAGCTGACTTCTTTTTTCAGTGACCAAATATTAGGATTTATTATTAGTTGGTAAATTATTGATTATTGGGTCAATATATGTTGAAATTCAGCTCAACAGAACACAACATTTATTTATCAAAGCAATTTTAGAGACAAGTAAACTGAAACAGAGAGAGATTTATGAATTCACCAAAGGTCACACAAGTGAGTTAGCAGCAAAACAAAGAATAGGTCTTCTATATGCCAGCTTCCAGTCCAGCACCTGCACTACTGGGTTTAAAATGAGTAGGACAGAGAAACAAGGTAGCCTGACAGGACAGGAAATTGATGGTAAATGATACAAGAAATATCTTTATAGAAGTAATTTTGTTTCTTGTGAGTGGCAAAGTCCAGGTTAAATGCAATTCAGAATGATTTCTGGCTCAACTATGCAGAAGTGTTGTCCAAGCCAGTAGTCTATGCCATGATACACACTAAGCCATAAAGTGATGAGGCCAGTGGAAAAAAACAATGGAATTCAATCATATCACAACTGCTGATCTTTCAAAATTTCTTCAGCTATATATAGAGATTTATCTCCAATACGGCATAGACATTAAATTTAATGGCATTCTTCCTCACTGCATTAGCTTGATTTAAAATGGCAACTAAAATATTTCTTCTAGCAGATAATTTGAGTTAATCTGTTGAATTATGCTTTCAGTAGTTGTAAAACACTGAACAGTATGGAAGACATGGCAGTGGATAAACTGAACAGTTGTATTAAAAAATCTGTAACTATTCCGCATTACTGAAACAGAAGCACATGACACAGGTTACAGGATGTTTCCTTCTCATTGATTTTGATACCTCAGAATTTCTAGAACTGGAGAACATACCTTGGAGCACAACCAAAGCTACACTGAAGTCTGGGCCTAGATCTTTTTCTACGACAGTCTACAAGTAGTAAAGGAAGAATTAGAATTGCTTGAGAAAGGAAGAAGGGTTTAATAATTCACAGAGAATTATTTCATTTCTGTGTTTCATAACCAGCAAATCTAGAACATTTTTAAGTTCTCATTAACTCCTTATATAGAAGTTAAAAGATAAAAAAACACTGACCTTCCTGGTTGCGCGGAGACAGTTTTGTGGTAAATAGTAATATTATGGATGCAAAAATCTTAAACAAGATTAGAGGAATTCTTTCATATCTTGGAGAAATTAATTGTCCACACTGATGGTGTTGATACAGCATGGACTCCTACAAAGAGTACAGTAGGATTTTTTCAATAAGCAACCTAGGAAAAACTCTTTAGAAAGTTACCAATTTAGTTACCATGGCTGTTGTTAGGTTTTACCACTAAACATGGAGATAGAAAAATATTTTGAGTATATATCACAGTGTGAATAGTGAAAGCAATAGGTAAATTTAGACTTATTCTTACCCTCTGTGATGCCTTCCTTCCTAGTTCATAGAAACTAAATCCTCCTTCTATAATAACGTTCTTGGAGGTTTATGTATTATTTTCAGCCAGAGACCGATGAATGTATGTGCTTGCTCTGTGTTTGGTGAAATTCGGAATTAATTCTCATGGGCACAGCAGCCAACCTGAAGGACTACCACACTGCTTTTGCAGGGACAACACTGACGGGCAAGGCCTCGTCTCCATTCACCTGACACCAACCATATGCACAAATCAGCTGTTTACACCCAGTTTATCAAGCAAACTTCTTAACTAAGGTAGAAGAAGGCAGAGCCTTTTCAGCTAAATTGCACATTTGAGTACAATATCCATTCTTTCAACAGACAAATTCATCAGGAAAGAATCCTAAAAATATCCAGGAGCTGGCTATGATAAAGCAAAACCCCTTGTTTCATCAACCTGGTAGTGCTGCTTAATAGGCCTAACTGAGGGCAGTCAATTCCACAGACAAGCATTTGATGGGAGAGCTGCAATCCTTGGCTCTAGTAACAACAGTTATTATTGCCTGTAGTTAATTAGTCCATGTGAGGGAATTGTGGTAACCTGCTGATAAAAATCAGTGGCCTCAGAGCTTGTTCTGGAGGCATTGACCATAGTTCTCTATACCTGAATTTACTCACATATGGTGTGGTCATCTGCACACTGTAATCCTCCTGCAGTGCTGCAGCAGATATATGTAAGGGAGTTTTCTATGCAGGCCAAAGGAAAGCTGTGCCCAAACTGTAGGAAGTTCCTCATGACTTATTACAGGAATTGATAGCCCTTTAGCTAAAAGGTGGGTGAACAAGTGTTAAGCAAAAAGGATTTCAGGTGTAACCAGTTTAAATTGGAATGTCTGTCTGCTTGACTCAAGAATATTACCAGGAAAGCTGATAGCCTGCCTCATGCGTGTATGCTTCAGGGGTGTCATGGACTGAAAAATAGGACAGCTGCTGTGTTATTACATTGCTTCTCTATGGTGGTTACAGTTTATTTTCAGCAGAAATTAATCAGGTCTTTGTTCTTTATAATTTGCTGTCTCTCTGTGCTATTTTCCCCTTGGAAAATGATGATTTAATAGGTACAAATATCACAGTGAGAAATGGGACAGTAAGAGGAACCAAAACCTATTACGCTAGTTGTGTTTTCCTTCTTCAGCCTCTAAGCAATAGGTAAAGTGTTCCTGGGCACCGAATAACTTGACTGCCTAAGGTCTGGTTTTGGGTTTGACTTAAACCCTTGTATGCTATTACCTTTAGTAAAGTTGACTTTCCTAAGAGCTAGTTTGGTAGCAATTCAATGTCTAGATTGGTTAGCAGGCACGTGTCACCCAGGTTCCTTTCTGTTGGATAGTCCTTTCAAACCTTGAGAATGGTCAAGCACCAAGAAATATGTGAGACAAGTCTGGAAGAGATTCCATCCAGAGATTCACAACATCTGCTGTGAGTTTTCTCCTTCTTCCTTTAATTATGTTTTTGTCTTCTTTAAAAAAAAAAACAACCAACCAACAAACAAACAAAAACAAAAAACCAAAAAGACACAGTTAGTGAACTTTTTTTGTTTTCAAGAAAGAGGTAGTAGGGTGGGGAAACCTTGTAAAAACAGAGCCTTAAGCAAAAAGCTCACATTGATGAGAAAAAATCTAAATCCCTCAGTTTGTATTTATCTCTAAAGAACTGTACCAGGCTTGAAATAATTCCTCTCTTCTCTTCCTTGACCTTGGCAGGTTTCCAGGAAAAAACTACACAATCTGGAGAGCTGTAATGCAGGTCATGTAGGAATAATTCAGAGTCTCTATTTAAGGAACATATGCTGCATCCACTTATTTCTAAAAGGCATAAAGATAAAAATTTAACATTTGAAGGTAAAGAGAGAAAAAGTATGACAGAGAAGAGCAAACTGAAACTTTCAGGAAGCACTATGTCACATTAAATTCCAGCAGATAGCAATTGTTTTCTTTTTAGAGAAAACGCTGCTTAAATAGCAGTAGGTAGTGATTTATTATTTTCAAAGATGACTACTGTTCTTTCTGTTTGGGAAACAAAAGTTCTCTCTAACATAAAAAGATTCTGATCCTTTGTACATATAAATAAATTGAGATCAATTGCTCACCAGGAAATAGCCATGCCAGGTTTACACCACCATATTTAGAGTTCTGTTTTCTGTTCTACATATCTGTTCTGTTTTCTTCACTGTCTTGAACTACTAAGGAATAGTGAATACTTACCCTTATTTTTTTCATTAAGTGGTGTTAAAGAAGTGTAATTCCAGCCACTACTGGTTTAGGACAAGGATAGTATGGGTAAAAGCAGCTAGAGATAAAAAGACCAATATCCATAAAAAGCCCAGATTTGTAAAGCCTCATCAGAAGGCTTGTGCAATGAGCTGCATTCTGTTGTGTGTGTGAATGCATCCTGCAGTAAGGGTGTAACCTGTATACACAGAAATCTTAGAAAGGGTGGGAAAAATAAACTGGGATTTTCCACCTCGGTTTTCTTACCTCTTGGTTCTATGATTACAATCTCACCATGTTTCCATGAAAGCAGGAATGCCTGCAGGAAACCGTGCAGTCTCCAGACAGCTGGCCAAGAGACTCTGTAGGGTTCAAAAAGATTAGAAAGCAAGAGAAAGTTTGAAAGTAAGTTTCGGAAGTTACCAAGTACAACAACAACAACAGCCTGTGCCTGAGAGAATTCTGTGATCCATGCAGTGCTCCAGCAGCAAGGCTTGGAAAGGCAGGCAACAGAACTGAGTGCAGCGAGGAATGTAACGTGTTTGGATGCTACTTAATGCAGCTGCCTTTATTCTGAGACACAAAGGCTTTACCTGAAGGCGCTGTAAAAACCATTCAGCAGTATCGCTGCTGTCTGTCACCTAATCTGAATCATCACAGTCATCAGTGACTCTGTGCTGTAACTGGTACTTAATGGGCTGGAAAAATTGAGGGAAGATTGGTAGGCTCATTCTACCTTTTCTTCAAGTTCATGCAGAACACAAAATGCACAATTTTTCATCTTCCAGTTGCTACTCTGTATATTGCTGAAGGACAGAAGCAAGTCTTACTTGTTATATTAATTGTGTGGCATATTATTTTCTCAATATCATACATGGCAAATAGTGTTGGTAGTTGTTTTTTTAATTCAGTCACACATTAATCACTGTGTACGTACTTTGTTTTTCAGTGGGAATGTGCACACTTTCATGACTAATTTGCAAATTTGAGATGTCTAAACAGACACGCCATTATGGAGACATCATTACTAGCTATATGACCTTTGTAGAGTCCCTTGAGGTCTTTTTTTCCATCATAGCCAAATGAATACATCTCTCATAGCAGTAAGGTAAGTTCAGAATGTGCACAAACTTTTCTTGTGTAGTGTACATATTTTGCCTCTAAAATGCTTTATATGCACCACAGTTAAATTTTGTGGTGAAGAAGAGTTTATTTTCTTATCTAGAAAGATTTTGTGCCTGGCTGGGTTACAGCTGGGTTATGGTCTATTAGTGTGATGGATATCGTGCTCTAAGGTTAGTGTCTGGAAACCATTTGTGTAAGTTTATGCAGTGCCTAGGGGTGACAGTTCAAAATTTCTTAGCAAAACAGCAAATTCATCTTCCCAAAGTATGCTCTTTAGCCTGAGTCACCTTGTCAAACAGGTGACAGCAGATGAAAATTCACTGGTGTTCAGTTCCTTGCCCAACAAAATCATTGGCTCGTTTTGCTGTTTCAGAGTTCAGAGCAAACAGGCTATTTCCTTTTTGCAAACCTCTGCAGTCCTGCATGGTGACTGGTAGTAACACCTTGCTCTTGACCATCACTGGGTTTCTGCCATGTCTGCCTGTTGCCAGGGTCTAGAGAGAGCACTGGAGGGAGATAAATCCATTATTGACATAGGTTAACAGTGAGGGGGAATTAAACATAAATCCAAAGGCATTTAACAGTGAGTGGGAAAACAGTGCAAAAGCTTAAGACAGTAGACACAGAAGAAACCTAATTAGAGAGGTCTACCTATAGATAACCTATTTTACTAGCCTTTCAGCTCAATTTTTCTGTTGGGGAACGACACATTCCTTTTATTACAATTCCTTAAGCAACCTTGTGAAAGAGAATGCCTATTTTTTAACACAGTCAGAACCTGCATGTTCTATAACCTCAAGTTCAAATTGAAATGAAATTGGAGAATTATTTGTTAAGTCTGGTCAGAAAGTACTTGACTTCAGTTTTGGCTGTGTTTTCTTAACTTGGGCTTTCTTTTTTGTAGGGAAAAAAAAAAAAAAACAAACAAACAAACCAAAATGTGATTTCAGTAGCAAAACACTTTACTCTCAGATATGACATTTTTTGCAGAGGACAGAAAAACTATGTGGATATTTTAAGGGAAATAGTGTGCAGAACAAAAGCGTGATCCAATACATTTCAGATATTCTTGAGACAAAAAAGCACAATAACCTTAGATGCTCTTTTTGCAAGGTGCCTGTCTAAGAATGAGATGCTGCTTTTTTCAAAGTGTTAGAGATTTCCTCAAACAAAATTGTGGACCAGAACTTGCTTGTTTATTGAAGTGCAAACATGTCAATCATATAGCTTCCATTATGAATTATAAAGCCATATGTGGGATGGATTCATCCACAAATTTCAGAAGGGCAACTCTGTTCATCTGGATGCTAATTCAACATTGTATGAAGCCAGAATATAAAATGATGGTATTAGGAAAAGTCAGTAGCAATGGGATATTTCATCTTCTCGTTTCCAAGAGATTTTTTGCTCTCTTATAAATCCCAAGCTCGTTTGAACTGAAAGTTACAAACATATTGAAAAGTTAAAGTATTAGAATGTGGATTTGCCAGATAATCAAAAGCAGCTCTTTATGGTTTAAACAAAATCAATGAAAGATACTTTAATAAGCAGTCAGCAGTTTTGCTTTCAGTAACTTGCCAGATGTTACTGCATACATATATATTAGCAGCCGGAATAATTCAGACACGTAAATGAGCATTTGCCACAGGCCGTATGGAGAAGCCATGCACTGCAGACTACACTGTTATGGTGGTCTTTGCGTGCCATGATAAAACAAAAAGAGAAAGTTCCCCTTCTCATCACCTTATGGGTACACTGTCCTCTCTTGGCCAAGATGCATGAAATTCTGCCTTCCCTTTCTGTTTCAAAATCTAGAAAGTGCATGTGTGAGAGTAACCACACATGAAATTTATTACTGTGTAAAAGTAATTTACAAACCTAAAAGCCCTGGTTTCCTACTATAAGTAGAGCATGGAAGAGACTTAGAGGTTGACTCTCCCACTTCTGTGGGGAAAATTTTGAAGTGTGAAACTCATTGTTAGAAATCTTTTCCTTTCAGATTAAAACTGTTGACTCCAGGAGTATGACCATGCATAATAAATTAAATGCCTGTTCAGTTTTCTACCTTTTTATCAGTTCTTCTTGTATTTCTGCCAGAGATAGTTTCACTGTAATGAACCTGTGACGAAGGAGAAGTCTCCTTCCATCTTGTCATTTACAGCACTTGCCTCTGATCCATGCGTGACACAGGACATCAGGAGCTAGCTAACAAAGTCAATGCAAAGTGAACAGCTGCTTTATCATTGTAAGATTATAAATAGTCACAAGAAAGGTCCCTTGATCTCCTCACAGCTGACCTGGGATGAGACACGGTTTAAGAGGATAGGATTTTTTTTTTGTTTATCTGGGGGAAGGTGTTTAGTAGCCTGAATTGTTTTTCAACCCATTACAAGTGTTATGGAAGTCTCCTATCACTCGTAGGGATTAGAAAGCAAATATTTATCTCTGTTGTTTCAGTTTGTTTACTTTGCATTTGACTGAACTTTGGATATTGCCAATTTCACAGCAAATGACTACCCGCTGGCGGGATCAGGAAGCAGAGATAATAGTGATTCCAGCTGTCACAGTTCTTCTCCTGGGAAACTCTGGGACAATTAAGTTGTTTTTCACCCCTTCTTATGAGCTGAGCCTAGCACATTAAAGAGCCACTGGGATTTCCGTCACTGGTTTCTACAGTTGCATGAGCAACCCTCCTCAGGTCTCACCACTGGGATTATCTGCTCTATGCTCAAGCCTCATACAAGAGTAACAGCAGGTGAAAAAGATGGTAGGAGAAGTCGGGGGGGGGAGGAAGGAGGAACCCTACAGACTCTCCTAGAAGAATGGCTAACATCAGCACTGCTTCTTTGCCTTCTCGTCTTTGAGGAGCTTAATGGCTATTTTATTCCAACAGAGCGAAGCACTTTTCACACAGACTTAACTCTGGGTGCTAGCATAGTTCAGTGGAAATCAGGCTACTCATATAAGGGGACACTTGTAGGAAATAACTTAGAGATATATTTGTGTCAAACCAAAGTCAGGATTCTCGGTCAGCCAAATCCTATTTGAGATTCTGAAAGCCTTGTAGGCAGTCACAATGGCAACTGCTCAAATGTCATTTAGTGTGGCACAAGCCACGTAAAAGTGCCGCTGTCTCGGAAGCAAACAGGAAACGGGAGGTTTTCTAAAAGAATTAGAAGTAGTAATAAGTAACATCACATTCTCAGGATACTGCAAGGGCAAAGAGGGAGAATGAGTCACTTCCCATTTGCAGGAATTATTGCAAGGAAACAGACTCGTATCTTCTTTTAGAGTCTACACAGTCCTGTGATGTTCTTTATGTAAAGAATCCAAAAGTGCCTACTTGCAGTAGTAAAGCTAGATGTGGCTGGAAACCTTGGAAGGATTTTGGATGAAAATAGAAAAATCTTAGCAAGTTCTGCAAAGTATTTCAGCTGGAAACTCCTGGAGCCATACAGAATGCTGTATATTACAGACACCTGGCCCAAGCCCACCTAACATTCAAACCAAGCTGTATTAATCAAGAAGGAATTAAATTATTTGATTCAAAACCCAGAATATTGAGCACCATGAAATGAGAAAACAGGCAGTTATAGACACAGCTGATGTCTTTCTCCGCAGACATGCAGTGCTTGACTTCAGTGAAGCTATTAGAGAGAGCAGCAGGTTTTAGATATATTGCCACATCTCAGAGTGTTGTAAATTGAGGCAGCTCCATTGAAGTCAGGCACCACGTAACCGTAAGGTGAGAAAAGAGTTTCCTGCCACATGCGTGATTAAAAGACAGCCACCCTGTGGGTATTGAAGTCCTAATCTAACACTACCCTCAGCAGAGATGCTGGCAAATATGACAGACGTGGAGTTTTTTGAAAAGGAACACACAACTGCTAATTACTGTCTTGCTGACCCTATTAAGGTGCTAGAGCTGTGCAGAAACATGAGCAAGGCCTTCAAACAAATGCCAGAGAAGTATGCTTGATGCACATACAGTATTGTTAATAGAGATTTATTTTGCTGCCTATTAATTGGAGTTCCTTGTTTTAAATAGAAAATAAGCGTGCATTTTTGTAAAATTAGGTTTGGGTTGTTTACTGGAAAAATATCTTTTTTAGTTGTAACAAAAAAATACCAAGGGTAATAGAATAATGAATGTTGATGTAAGCTTAAGTAAAGTGCTTGAGTTTGCAGATAGGAATTTTACATTTATTTATTAGCTGATTTGGTTAAGACAGGTTTAGGAAGTGAACAAGATATTAAATAATATATGAGGCAAGCACCATCCCTGAAGGTGTTCAAAAGACAGGTTGACATGGTCCTCAAGAATATGGTTTGGTGATTTTTTTTTTTATTGCTCATTTCTTATTTATTTTTTTGTCAGAGTTAGGTGGATGGTTGGACTAGATGACCTTTATGGTCCCTTCCAACCTAGACAATTCTATGATTCTATGAAATAAGACATGAAAGGATATTGAAGGCACAAGTTCTTTGAAACATTTGTCAGTATGGTTTCCAGTATATTAATTCATTGTATTTCTCTCTGATTATGTTTAGATAAAAAGGCAAACTATTTTGGTTTTTAGCAATAAAAAAAGCTTAACTGTCCTTCTCAGTTCCTACTTAACTAAACTTTTGACTTTATATAATAATGGCAATGTGACTGGTCAAAAATAAACTAGAAGATACAACTATAATTTAGCCCAGTTGAATAGTAATGTAAATGTGGCAACTAGGAAACTTTGTTGATGCAAGTTTATTAAGGCTATAATAAAGATATATCTCAGTGTACAAGAAAGCATGAACAAGGTGATGAAATCTTGTGCCAGTCTAATTAAAGACTGAAAATAATATATTTTTTCCCCTTCACACAAATATTGTAAAAATAATGAATTTCTTCAAATCAGTTGTTATTAAAATTAACTAAGAATCTAGCTGTATTCCTTCTCACAGTATTCTCTTTAAAACAATTACTTCTCTCCTTCATCGGTGTATTATTTTTACAACACAAATAAAAAGACAGGGGTTCATAAGAAAAAAAAAAAATATTCCGAATTATCTTTCACCCATCGTCTGGGTGGAGGAGGAAATAAAAAGCAGTATGTTATGTCTGAGATGTTCATATACTCAGCCTGTTCTGAGAGCTGTGCTCCATGATAGCATCCTGTGTCTGCACAGCACCAAGGCAGAGAGAAGTCTTATGTAAACCCAGTGGCAAGGTACTCCACGTGACATCTGCTGGGACTAAGCCATAGCAAGCAAAAGTGCCGGTATATAGTTTGGCATCTGATTAAACCAAGAGCTTAGAAACCACCTGAAAATCCTAACAAGACTGTGGCCTTTGTCAAACAAAAACTTCCCAACAGTATTGTCCGTGCCTCTCCTACTACTCCCCGGACTGATGCCCATATCTGTTTCTACAGCATCACTGAACCGTAACAAATGACAGCTCTTTGTAAATAAATAATGGCAATACTCCAAAGGCTTGCCTAAAGCCAGCTGCCACTGTGAAACTAATATAGCTCTGCAAGGAGGACTGCGAGACCTAGAAAACATGCTGAGATGTAAAGCTCATCCTAGCAAAGAGAAGGTTAAGAGGTGATTTGATCACAGTTTATAGATATCTGTGAGGAGAGAAGACCTCTTGCCAGACAGCACTTTGATTTAGCAGATAAGCTGGAAGCTAGATAAAATGAAAATGAGACAAACTTAAAATGAAAACACATGCACATTTTTCACACTAGTCTAGGAACAGATTTGGAGGTATATGACAGTTTACCCAGCTCTCGAATTCTTTAAATCTAAGCTGCCTGTCTTCCTATGAGATGTGATGTCATTCAGGTGAGCTGCTTTTAGGCAGAATGCAGGACTCATTCTAAGGATTATGCCATGTCTTCATGATCTTCAAACCAAGTGATCATAAATGTTTTTCTCCAGCACTAACATCTGTAAATGGAATTTCTGCCCTGATGAAGACGACAGCAAATTTCACCTCGCTTTCTGTGGGAGCAGGATTTTATTTCACAAACACATAAATGTTTGCAGTTTGTGCTCTTGGCTCCAATGGCTTAATATCACCTAACTATATTTGATGATTGCTTATCTGCTAAATTACCAAGTGAAGCTGGTGATTCCTTTTAACCACTACGGAAGCTGATTGCCTGTATGCATTGCCCATTACAACTCATTCCTTTTACATGATGTTCACTCTCTTCCTCTCACCCTCCTGTGATAAATGTCAAGACGTAGGTGAAGATAAGAGTGGTTCATTGGACTTCATATAAATATCTTGTAATGGAATAAATTTTACCTCAGAGCTTTTGAAATTGTGTTGCTATTAAAAATGAAACATGCCCATTAGTTTTACTACCTTTCTGGTAGCTTCACTTGAGATCCAGCTAAATCTGTGAGATTAAAACTTCCCTGTAGTTGGTTTCCTCTTGACTTTTATCTCACAGTTCGTGTCATTTGCTGTTCTGTGAACTTTTGAAGTGGCTTTTATAGAACAAAATAGCCCTTCAAGGCAAAAATGAATGCTTGAAATAATAGACCAAAATATGCGTATGTGAAGGAATATCATTAGAAAATGTAGGATGCTTGTGAATGGAATCCTTTCTACCATTAAGACTATTATTACTGGCAATTAGATTAACAAAGCTATTGACTGATTACAAAAAAGGTCTGGGGTTTTTTCTCTCCTGATAACCAGGTACATGATGGATGAGGCAGGCGTGCACGAAGTAAAATACATCATTAATCTTTGGGTCTAATGGGGTTATTAGTACTGTGTCAGTACATCAAACTCACACATCCATCTGCCTATCAGAACAGATTACACACTCTACAGCACTCAAGAGACAGAAAACCAATACCAACTGATAGGCCATCAGGACATCTTTAAAGTCTGGCATAATTCTCTTACTGCCACTTAAGTTATGTTAACCTGCAGATTTATTCCTTTAGGGATTTGAGAGGAGTAGAGAAAAAAATGAAAAATTCCATAAAAACATGAAGTCCATTCCACCTAGGAAAGGAAAAATCCTCAGCCATATTTTTTTTATTATTTTGAGGAAAAATAATTCTCAGAGGAAGTTCTTGCAAATATGTAATGAGATACATCACAGACATACAATATAAGCAGTATGAATGCAATGCCTTGAAATATGGAAACAATAATTACAAGATAAGCAAACAAAAGGAAGAAGCTTGTATATTTCCTCACTTCTATGTTTTACCATGTGTAAATCATAGAGGTGATGATTATACTTAACAGGAAACCTTAAGATACATTTTTATTTGATATTTTACGACTGTTCTCATTTCACATGCCATGTAAAAATAAGTGTAATCTGTTTTAGGCTTCAAAGTACTATTGAGATATTATACTGAAATATACATAGTCAATTAAGTTTTTGTATGTACTTTAGGAGAGATGGGGTATGAATTTAAAGTGCAAGACAACACAGCAAGACTTGAGGTAGAGTCTCTTAGAATGGTGTTAACAGTGCTCCCTGGGAACAGTGCCATAACTCGTAATCATTTTGCTTCCAGTTCAGCAAGCTGGCTTAAGCTGGGCCTTTGACTGCTAACTCATGTTTCTATATAAGACACTGCAATGTGCCATGAGCTTTAAATAGAAACTGCTAGACATTGGAAACGTAAGAGGAAAAAGGATGCTAGGTTAAACATAAAGCAGTCACAGCATTGGGTCTGCTGAATAGAAGGTAAAAAAGCTGACCAGAAAAGTAAGTGGAAAGCAATATTTATAAGTAACTAATTTCTATTATTCTCTTATTACGACATAAAACCTGAGTATGGAATTTTTTTCATTGAAATCTGATATTTGTTTTTCTTGAAAATAAAATTGATTCTTGACTAACATCGTTTTTTATTTTGCCAATTAAAAAAATAAATTTGATCTTCTCTATAGATCCCCATGCTGTGTCAGAGATTACAGGTGTGTAACCTCTGTGTATACTTTTTTGGGTGACACTTATTTTGGAGGATAAAGTTATACCTTCTTATCTTACTAGGTATTCTCATGCTGAAATTAACTGATATAGAGTTTACTTCTTATTGGTCCATTTTAACAATGCATAATAATTTCAAGTGGTTTTCTTTACTTTAAATAATTACGACCAAAGAACATTTACTTAGGTCTGGTATTTTGTTCTTCTGGATCAGATATCCAACATAAAATTGATGAAGATGAGTGTCCTTTAACTTACACACATGCATTCTAAGTTCTGCAAATAAATCTAGTTGAGATTTGCTTAATATTAAATATTTTCACCCTATTTGCTCCTGCTTTTTTTTTTTTTACTTCTTGTTTTGCTTGTTTTTATGAAGTCAATTCCTATACCATGCACCATCTGGTTTGTACATATTTATACATATTTTTCACTTTGTGGAGGTTACTGAACACAAGTGAAGGATACAGATTCAGTCTTAAATACTGACATTCTTCCCATGTACAATTTTGGAGACACTTGTTCTGCTACACTTGCATTTCAAAACTGCTTCTCTGGTTACTCAGTGCAGTGTGTCAAGGTTTGACCAAATTGTCCTACGTCTGCAGCAGATGCTCTCCCCCGACTTCCTCGCTCCAGGAGAAAAAGGGGGAGAGACAGAGATTTACAAGTTTAGAATGAACTAACCTACTTTAATGAAATACTAATATTAAAATTAAAAAGGAAGTAATGAAATAGATACAACATATACAGAACCATATCAAGCTCCCAGGATGATGTCACCAGCAGGCACTGGGAAAGTCCCAGACTGGACTCAGTAATAGATGGGAACTGGATTCCAGCACTGGAGTCAGGAACACAGGGATCGGGGTCAAAGGCAGGTTAACAGACAGGGTCCTCTTCGGATGTTGGCCATTGAAGAAAGAGAGCTGACCTTTCGATCCCTCAGCTTTTATACTGAGCGTGGGCCAGATGGGAAGGAATACCCCTGTTGGTCAGTTTTGAGTCACCTGCCCTGACCACTCCTCCCCACACCCTTTTCCATTTCTGACCCTCCAATGGGACTAATAATTAAATCGGCTGACCTTGGTTGTTATAGCAATAAGTATAAGCAGGAGCCTCTCTGCACACCGTTCCTTGGCATGAAGTACAAACATTGGCTTTACCACCCTGAGAATGAACATTTTTCTCCACAATATGCTGTTAATTTCAGAGAGTGAGAAGAGGCCTAGCTTAGATGTAAAATTATTAAATAGAAATTTTGTTCTGTTTTACCTCAAACTGGGACACAGTGAAAGCTGTGCATATTCTTTGCTGCACCGTATTCTTCGGTGCACCATCTACTCAATATATTGTGTCCACTCCCACCAATATTGCAATTATATGTTTCCTTATTGTGCATATAATAGTAAAGATACATGGGAATGGCATATTCTGTAATATTTGCCAAAAGAAAAAGTATCTCTAATAGTCATTTCATCATAACTGTTTTCACCAATTATTAATATTACGGATCCTGAATGGTATATTTTTTTATTGCAAAAAGCTATTGTACCTAGAGCTGCTTTTAAAAAAAAAAAATATTGAGACATTTTCTGACTTTATCTTCTTCACTTTGAGCTGTGAAAAACACAATCTTTACAACATTGTCACTTGTCTCCTGCTGATCCCAGTTTGGGATATTGACTAAAGACAGGTAATGTTATTCTTATTTTACAGAAACCTAAAGCAAATAAAAATTAAGTAAAGTGTCAGAGGATGACTAGGGAGAGTTAAAAACCATAAATCCTTCAGAACCCAATGGCAACATTCACACTGAATTCCACAGTCTCTTGGATCTGTGTTGTAAAATCTATTGACAAATCTATCTATTGACAAGCAGTGTATTGGAACTGCAATTCCATGATTTCATTTTACTTAAGTGGCAATTTAAAGAAATGTATTCTTGAAAAAGCAAAACAAAACAAAACCTGCCTTCCCTATGCTGCCATCTGAAAGCAATTTTCTAGGTTTCTTTAAAATATTTTGAATTGCCGCATGGGGAGTATTTTCTCTCCTGTTATTTCTTTAAATGAACTCCGCTGTACTAAGCCAGGAGATGATCACTTCAAATTTCCCAAGTAGCCCAAATGCCTTTAACACAACACAAAAAAAAATAGAATAATACTTTCCTTGCTGCTGTCTCAAAGCCCTTTGCAAACACTGAAGTCCAAACAGTTCTGTGTGAAAGAGATAAGTACTGGACCATAATCAACACCATTACCTATAAAGCTTTACTGTTCAGCTCTAAGTAGAATATCTACAGGCCAGCAGCTGCAAATTAAAGGTGATCTAATTTTTTATTCTGTGGATTTCTGTATACAGCATGTGTGACCTACTGACATTTAACTTGCTTTTGCCCATGATTGTGATGTTACTTTAAATTATTACTTGTGTTACACAGCAGCTGGTCCCCAGACCAGCAGAGAGTACATTTTCTGGTGACTGGGTGGCAGAACTGAGGGATACTGAACTTCCTGTGGTCATCCCTGGCCTTTCCTGTATCCATTAATCTCTATGAACATCAGTCTCGACAAACCCTTTCTTCCTTTCTTTCTGGCCTAATAGAGAATGCAAGTCAAGCATGATTTTCCTTCCCACACAAGTTTCATTGTAGCTAACAGCTTTCTCTTTTTTCTTTGTTTGTTTTTTTTCTTTTCTCCTCAAAAATTGTTGCTGAACCATATTGTCTATTGAAAACTGCAAGTATGGTTTGATCAAAATTATATTTGAATAATGCAAATTCAGGGAAATATAAGAAAAACCCCCACAACTTTCAGTGTTCCATTTTGACATTTTGAAATGAAATTACTTTTAAAAAGTAAAATAAATATTGGAAATTAAATTGAAAGTCAGTCTAAAAATACCTAATATTTAAAATCCTGCTAAGAGTATCATGAACATGATACCTTCAGGTCAAAGTGAAGTGATCCAAGGGGGGAAAACGTCATATTGTACTTCTGTAATATAGTACAACATATCATAGCACAAAACAATAAGCTCTGTCTACTCAGATAACCTCTGCTTGCTTTATTCTTTTGTGCTGGACTCACTACTGTAAGGTTTCCAATCTTTGTAACTGTAATTCATTTGTCCAAACTTTAAGTCTATTCAGTAATAGAATCAGTGAGTAATAAAAGTTTCCTATTATGAGTATCTTCTTCTATCTTTACTGATCATCAAAGTGTATATGAACAGAAGAATTCCAAGCAATTCATCATATTCATCTAATCCTCTCTTGTGCATTCTGACTTAAAATGTTAAAAAGAGAGAACAATAACCTTCTGCTTTCTCACTCATTTTAGCATCACTGGTCTCATTGAATTCCTTTCACATTTGCTTGTGGCATGATATCCGGAAGTACAGAAAAATTCCCAGACTTTTGTTGTGGTTTCCAGTCAGGTAAGGCTTTCTTTATCCTTCGTGACCCTGGCAGCCAACTTGTATGTGCACATATTTCTTGTTTTTACTCTTGTACAATTGTTCCTGGTTTTTCCTGTCTTTTTCATTAATCTGGAAAACAGGAAATCCATCTTGTTGTTTGGTAGGTACATGGAGCTTTTACTGTTTTCCATTATCCTTTTGCTGTTTCTCCATTGCCAAGTCACTTCTATCATGACTGAAGTAATTTCTGATGGTTGCAGAGAAAGAAAACAGTTTATGGAGAATTAAATTGTCTTTCTATTCAATCCAATAAAAATAAGCTGATTTGGAAGAACTGCCAACACCTTTCCTCTTTCATCACATTCTGCCCCTCATGCTTCCAACTCGATGACATTTCTCTTAAACATTTGCATTTAAGAGAATTTGGAGACAGCTAATGGAGGTGCCAATGGCTTACAGTTGTGGTCCCTCAGGACTTCCCCCACACAACCTCTTGCATAATAAGCTGTCTCGTAAGGTAAATGCATGGCACTGTATCTGCAGTCAAAAGCTATCCAAAGTCTCTTTATTAAAGGCCAAAAGAAATAAATGCACATAATACATTTTTGGAAGACTATCTCAGGACCATGCCGTGTACAAGAGTGTTCATATGCTTAAATCTCTCCTATCATTCCTTCCATACGAATACCTGAGCTTACAGAGCGCCCTCTAAGGGATATGGGGCAAAGGACAGTGTTACTGAAAGTCACGTTACTGGTTAAGGGTGGGGAATAAACCCGGTTCCATAGAGGGCATATTCTTGTGAAATCATTAATTGTCATTTGCATTGAGTCAACACCTGTTGAAGTCAGTGGACAGATTTCCATCACCATTAGTAGGCTTTGGTTCAATTCTGCATTATATACCTTAAACTTGTTGTGATAGACATAAGATTTTTTATGGTCTGGGTTGTTTTTTTTTAAACTAGGGATTTTTTTAAATCTGTTTTTCTTTGTTGAAGCAGCCTATAATCTCACCCCAAGAAGGTTTGTGTGCTTTCAAGTTCACACATTATTAAGCACAGATTCATTTTAGTTTCATAAAACATTAAATAGACTTCCAGATAAAACTGGTTTTGTTTCCCACATGTATAGAGCTGCTTGGTTGTCATAACAATGAAAGCCAAAATAAAGCATGTGAAGTGTAATGAAATCACTCAGTTTATTTGTAGTGCTAATGTCATTACTTGGTTCAAAGGATTTTATTAAATCACTGAAAATTCAGGAACAAATGAGGAATGATCTAGGAAGACCTGTTAAGTAGCAGATGCAACTGAAAGATTGACACACATGGTGCCAATTAAAACACAATACTATAGCTCACTGGGGAAAGCTGAAATAATGATGAAGCCCAAACCTAGATTTACTCAACATACTTTCAGCAAAACAGCTTGTGAAGCCAATGGGATTTTTGCCTGTGCTAGATCCTTCTCAGAATGACTCATATGGTCCCAAGCTGACAATGAACTTGGAAATAAGACTTCAGATCAACACTTTATTCATGGTGATAGTCTCACTTCTTTCATTTATTAGTGTATTGTCCCTCTGAAGTCAGTGAGATTTTTGTCGTTTGGTTTTGGCCAATGCTCTGTTTCTGCAGCCCAGCTACTGAGCAGGCTGGCCCCAAATTGCCAAAATGTGTAAATTTGTGAATAGACCCATTGACTTCACTGACATTGTTGATCTGCTAAAAATTATGAGGAACAATTCCTTCCCGGCACAAACCTTGCCCGCCCATACCCTTCCTGGCTCCCAACAAGCACACAGCTTACCTTGCAACATGCTCTGGTGCACTGAAGAAAGCCAGGCTGGTATTTTGTCCTAAACATTCACTGCTCAATTGAAAAAATGAATTTTCTCATAAAATGTGACAAAAAAAAAGTCTGCTCCCAGGTGCTAACTGTATTCAGTGACAGAGCAGGAGGGGACCAGACTGCAGTGGTCCTTGCTGAAAGTCAGGTGTGGATAGTAATGGCATATAAGAGACTCCCTCAGCTGTTATCCTTACTCAGGGATGGCCTGCAACAAGATGTTTTCCTTCTGCTTCCCAAAAAAGGTTTGTGCTATTTTTACAAGGGACAGTCTGTGACTGGAAAAAGAGGAGTAAAGAGGGAAATTCAAAAGGAACGTAATAGCTATTTTATTCAAGTTATTTAAACCTGAAAAAATTTCTACTTGTGCTCTAAGTACCTGATATAAAGCTCACAGAAATCCATTATAATCTGTCCACTGACTGCTGTAGCTTCAAACGAAGCCATTTTCACTCTTTTTAAACTCATTTTCCTATCTTCTTTGCCCACCTCCAATTCAGCTGTGAAATCACATCAATTCAAGTAACATCAATCTAAAAGTGTAATTGCCCTACTGTGGAAAATGGTGAGAAAAGATTAATTAATATCTTCATACCTTATATTTTATATAAGGATTTTGTCATAACTGAAATTTTCCTTCTCTTATATTGTCGTTTTCTCCGGGTTTTAACTGGGTGTTACACTTGAAAAGGTCAATTACGGTAAGTTTAAAAAAATACATGAATCTGAAGATGAACAACTGACATTTAACCTAAGTGATGATGCTCTGCTTTTTAAGTGTGAGTCTGATTCATTTAAAACCAATTTGGATCTATTCTTTGCTTCATTGCTCGTGCAGTGAAACTCCAAAAATTTCACCCAAGGGAGTATAATTCAAGATGGAATAGATGCTTAGTAGATATATATGTCTCACTCTCATAAATTCTCTAAAGTACTGGAGCAAATGCAATTAAATTAAGGAGTCCTTTTTAAAAAAAAAAAAAAAAAAAAGGAAAAAAAATAACGTCTTTTGTCACTGTGTGATACTTCTCGGTAGAAAGAAAACCCAAAGCCTGTTTCCTGAAGAACATCTCTTTTTGATTTACTGACTGCTTTGGCAACTGTTTGCTTCCATGACAGTCTACTGCTGTAAGTGTTGGTCCTGAGTAAACTCCTTTTAGTAGAACCATAACATATTCTAATTGAGCCTGAGCTGGAATGACAGCACCATAACTCTGCTTTATCCACTGATGATCTATTTAAGTTTTATTCTAACATCATTGACTGGGAGTAGTACCCTTGCTGACATCAACTGAGCTACTTGCAAGGTAAGGGAGTGTTGGAATTTAGGATTTTTAGTGTTTTATGGTTTTAAGCAATGTACAGGTATGCATCATGGCGCAGTAGGCCTCAGTTACTTTTCTTCTCCACTATCTAGGCCTGCTTAGTTACTTTCTCACTGACCTCTCATCCTAGACCTGCAAACAAGTCCTTCAGCTTCTCTCTGTGTCTTTCTGCATCTTCCTGGCATTCCCAATCCAACATTTCTCTTCCAGATAATACACATTGCACAGGAACACTTCCTAAGGCATTGATATTTCCTCATTAAAGTCCATTTGTCTTCGGGTCTCTCCTCTCTCAGCTACTGAACACACACTGTCATCACTACCCGTCAGGGCTCCTGTGCAAGCACTCTCAGCAAGTTTCTTCAACCTGTCCTCTTCCCTGTTTATGGCATGATAAGGGACAGTACACTCAAACACCCACCCCCCTATCAGCAGCAAAACCATGTTAGCTTTGAACACTGGCCTGTGGGAGGTGACAACCCAGCTGAACACTGAAGCTGAGGTGTGTGTGTCTTCCTTATAATGAACTTGTCACCTGGAAGTTACAATGACAGGATATCCAGCCATGTTCTTATAGGAAAAAAGACCACTTCTTACACAAACTGACTATTTTATTACAGTCTGACATGACATTCAGCTTTTGTTCAGAGCCGTGTGCAGGTTCTTCCTGTCCTACCAGTTACCTTGGTCATTGCCTCTATGGGCAAATAAACAGAGTAAACAAGGATAACAGCACAGCTGTTCGGTTCTAGGATATTATGTGAATTACTTTTCTTCATTTGTGTATTTATTCATACCTATGTCTCCTAAATATATCCCAGCAGTGAGCTGCCTACATCTCATTTCAAACTTTCTCGCAATTGCAAAAGATTATATGTCATTCAGAGCTGCAGCTGTCCCAGCTGTCTTTTACTGAATGACCCGCAGTCTCACCTGTGGTAGATTTACTGTGTGCATGTGAGTTCAAGCTCTCCATCATAAGAAAATTATGTAGCAAGTCTGACTCAGATGCAGTTACTCCATCTTCTGTGTGGAGAGCTTCTGTCCAGATATTCTTTAAGAAATTGCAGCTTACTCTCTTTTCTCAGCTCATTTTTTTTTTTTTCAGTGTCTAATTTTCCTCTCTATTTATCTGTATACTAATGCACTCCAGGATCCTGTTCCCTACTCTTGTCTGTCTCATAGGACCACTGCTTAAGACTACAGTGTCACAGAGCAGCTGGTAGTATTTTGTGACCTCCCGCTCTATTAGATGGAAATTGATTTTCCTTTTCCAGGAGAGTGAAAAATCCATAATGTGCTCCATCAACTTGGTTTGTGCAGCAGCACTAGCAATTGAAGCTATAGGGGAAGACACAGCTCTTCAGATTTCATAAATGGCAGTATCTTTTCTGAACATCAGAGTGAGCAGACTGCAGTAATTGAGTTTTCAAGCAGTTTGCAGAAAAACTAGTAAGGACTTCCTAGATAATATTTATTCGGTAATGTTTGTTGCTGAATCCCTCCAATAATGTTTTGTCACTGTGAAGTCACTTCCATCTAGTTATATTATATGGCCACAAATAATAAAGTCTGCAAGTACTTGCAAGCCATAGCCCGCGAAACTTAATTGAAGAAACACTACCCAAACAACAGTGCACAGGTGTGCTTCTACGGGTAGAAAACAGAAGCTGAGATCTTCTTTTGGTAGCAGCAATTTATCTACTCTGCCACAAAATTAAGTCATATAAAAAAGGGCATTTATGACAAGTATTTGCAAATAAATATTCAATACAATAACATCAAGTAGTGCCACATCTTTCGGAACTTTCAATTACTATCAATCGGAGTAGCAGTGCTTTTTGAGAACTCCCTCACCCTAGGGGTGCTGATCATGAGTTCAGGATGCGTATTTTCATCTCTGTTTTCATCTCTGGATCTAAAACTTTGAAATTAATTCCTGTTAGATATAGGAATGACCAAAAATACCAACTTTCCAGCATTACTGTAAAGCTTCTTTCCTTGACCTTACTTTTCCTCGCAGCAGCTCAAAACCAATTAGTAGCTAAGGAATATGTGCACCTAGATCCAATATAACATACTTTTATGTGAGGAGAGGGAATGAAGTGGAAACTTGGTCGACATAGCTCACCTTGATGGGTACTTAGTTGTACAAGGTGTCCAGACACCACAGTCTTGGGTGCAGTATAAGAACCTGCATAGAATACAATCAAGCTAAAAAGGAGTCGAGTGTATAGCACATTAACACCAAGGGGAAACTTTTTCCAACTATACAAAGCACATATTTTCTGGGAACAATGTCCTCTTTGTTTTTATAGCAAGCTGGATTGAAATTTCCAGGCAAAAAGCAAAGAAATCAAAAGAGACATTCACATGATAACTGCTGATGACAGTCACAAGATAGACAGACTGTAGTCACAAAACAATTAGAAGTGTTTTTTAAGCATAACCAATTACTTATTTTACCATAATTGCCAGTGAAAACAACACCCACTAAGGGATAGAAAACAATACAAGAAATTGGTAAACTGAAGTTTCAATTCATTCAGTTACTTCCCATGCAGTGTAGTTACATGATACAGCCTCAAGACTGTTAACAGTGCATTTGCATGTAAAATGAGAATATGAATATCCCTCTTCTTTATCTCACAGAAGAGTTATAAAACATCACATAGCTGTTACTTGCAGAAGAGATAATAAGAACAAACTGTTATTAAGGTACTATCACCAGGTCTATTGTGTTTTCATTTTATCTGTTAATGACCGTATTTTCTTAAAATGGACAGATTGTGACATTGTGGGAGTCAGGCTTTCTCTCAAAGCAGGACACAATATGAAAGGACTGCAACCATTGTGTCATTCTAAGTGTTATATCTTTGACACTCAAGTTTTCTGAGGAGGCAGAGTCCTGCAGAGCGGGAGAAACCCTGCAGAGCTGGTGGTTCTTATGAGGGACACCCAGCTCTATCATTCTGGATTTGCAGAGAGGCAACTACACAAGCATGACTGGAGTGTTAAAGAACAGACAAAAACTGGAGAGGGAATTCTGGCAGGCATGAAATTCACAGACTCTCCTGCTTTTTATTGCCCACTATATCACCTCCAAAGTTACTCTTTAAAATGTGTGTGCTCATCAATGTATTTATACATCTAGAGATGAGTATACATAAGAGATAATGTAGGCACGGACTGATTAAGCCTTGTGTGTATCTGGAAGGGCAAGTCTATCATTCAGAAAAAAAAGATATGTCCTTTACTATCTGAATTAGCTAAAAGATTAAAATAATAACAAAGGATAGATTATTAGGATTTTGAAATGGGTTAAACTTTCAAATTCATGCCTGAAGAAATTACTCAAATTAAAAAGGAATATGTCATTACTTTTATTACCCGTGAAAGTCAGCAGGAAAATCCCTACTCAATGGTACTACAGTCATTCATCTAGCCGAGCATTCTGCCCTGATGGTAGCAAAAAGAGCTGCTAGTCACCAGGGGGAAACACAACAGCCATTGTATTAGTCACGTCAGGCAGTACATGCCTCCATATTCCCTTTATTATCTGCTTATAGACCAGTTCATGAGTTTGTTCAAACTCTTTCACAGCCACACATTCTTCTGCCTCTACAACCTCCTGTGGCAGGAATTCCTGAAGTTCATCAATTGCTCTGTAAAGAAGTATTTTATTTATCTGTTTTAAACTGATATCCTACTAGTTTTAACAAGTACCCCTAATACTCAAGATGGGGTGAATAACAGTCCTGCAGTCATGCAATCCACCACTTATATCATCTTGTAAACCTTAGTCAACCTGCCTACATACCTTCTCCTCATCAAATTTAACACGTTAGATGCTTTGTCCCTTGATCATGTTTGTTGCCCTTCTCTGCTTCCAACTCTGCTACACCTGTCTTGGGATGTGGAGACCAGGACTGCATAAAATATTCAAAGCATGGGTAATAAAGTTTTTATAGTGGCAAAACACAACTCTCTGCCTTGTTCTCAAAGTTCTTCCTGACGATGCTCAATATTTTGTAGGGTTCTGTTGGTTATTGCTGCACATGGATGTGATCATTTCAGAGAACAATCCGTGGTGACTTCTCAGCCTCTTTCCTGAGTGGTCCTAGTTTAATTTCAGCAGCAAATGTTTTAGATAATTTAACTGTTGTTTCAGATGGACACTTTCCTTTTTACAGCTGAGATAGAACTAGCGAGTGTCCTGGTGTGTGTCCTCTGCTGCTCCCACCTATCCCAGACCTATGCAGATATTTTTTCCCTCTTTTCCTGATGTGACTATCTGGAGGAAGTGGTCCTGGTCTCTTTAATCCCCTGATGCTAGTTTTGTCTGCTTTGCAGTTCCCCAATTCTAGTACTCCCACAGAATGGGAGAAGATTAAGCCTACTGTTACTGTTGCATACAGCTGCAGTTGGGAGCTTAAATTGACCTTTCTTTTCATTAGCCTTTTTCCTCTCTATTTACTGCTTTTCATTTCAAGCACAAATCTGGAGTAAGTAGAAAAAAAAATATTGTCTCTTCCAGAGTAAAAGCTGTGGGATAAGTGCTCTCTTCTGCCCTCCTGCCATCTGGCCAGAAGTCACATCTATTCTGGTTTGTGTTTTCCACCTGCTCGACACGCAACAAACACTGTACTTCCCTGAAGTGCACTCACTCTTTCATTTACTCTTGGGAGAATGATGCCTCAAACCAGGACACTAATGGAAGGTGATGTTTTAAAGGTCCTCCCTAGCCATTTAGAGCTACCTGTATTTTTGTTTTTAATCATATCAAACACATTACTTCTGTACTGCAGGAATGTAATTTGAGGCTTCCACTTTTTAGACTTTCTCTTCGAGCTTGTCCCAGGTCCAGTAACAACAACACAATAAGTTGTGTATTACAGCTCTCTCAAGGCTAAGATGCTCATTCCAGAAATCCTGTTTTGAAATGTCATGATGTTCTGTTATTTCAAGCAGTACAATGCAAATCCATGACAGTACCTTTTAAAGGACTAAGTAAAGTATATTATTTTTTAAAAGGGTGGTGAAAAAAGAAAAGATTTCTACCAGGAAGTTCCAACAGGCAGGATCTGTAAAAGTCTTCTCAGATTTCCTGAAATCATATGGAAAATGCCTTTCCTATTTGTGATTCTGCTCAGACAAGAAGAAAAAATCATTCTTGTTCAAGAAAACTTGTATAAATAACAACAGTTATGCTACTAACAAAAATAATGGAATTTAAAGACATGAAGCTTCATCAAGATGAATTCAAAGTTGCAGTGTTTTAATACACTTTTCCATATAAATAAATATATATTAAAAAGTATTAAAGGTTTTGTAGGCAGATCGGTTCCTGCAGTAGTCCCCTATATAAATCAGATGTACTAATAGAAACAAAGGGGCAAAACTACATTTTAAGTAGAGTTAACTCTGCTAATTTATAACATGTATCAATCCAACCTGTCTCCACATGATACAAAAATTCACCACATGTCCTCATCCACGTTCTCTTCCTTTCATTTCAATTTTCTCATTCCTCTCACTTCCTTCCCCTGCCAAGGAATAATTTTAATTTTAATATAAACTTTGAAGAACTTTGAAGAAAATCATGGTTGCTACATGAAAACACCATGGTTTGAAATAGAATGTTGGTTCTATTTTACCTCAAACTGGAACAGTTTTGTAGCCGTATGATGGTTAATAGTCAAAACGGGTACTTTTATTATTGCATGAGCTGAAAGCCATGCAGTAGGTAAATTCTGACTCTGTTGCACAAAAACAACAGTAGCAACTACAGAAATTAACCAGATTATTACAAGAATTTTCCATACTTATATAATTTTTAAAATGGTTGTTAAGTTGATCAGGTTATTTAGATAAAATACCAGTGATTTTATGTCAACAGTTATCTGGACCTTATGCTTGTTGGTCTCTACTTTGCAAACTTTTCTTGATTGCAGCACAATTTCAAAACCCTTGAACTTCTGTAAAGTTGCTCATTTAGGCAATATTTTTGTACAGGTTTTTGGTTTTAGTGGTAATTGTATTATTTTGTAATGTGATCTGCACTGAAATGAGAAAAACCTCAACTTGGTCTATCATCTGGGATGTGTCATCATGCCCCAGTTTCACAATACAGGTGACCAGCCTTTCAAATCACTAAGAGACTTACCACATGCATCAAAGTACTGTTGTCTCCATCCCATTCAGCAGCCACGCAGTTCAGTTTCCACACACAAGATGTTCTGACTCTGTTAGAAGGGAGGGAAAAGTATGTTTGATTCATGAGAAATTTACATTTTCTTGCACACCACCTAAGTAACCATCCCACTTCTGGAGGTAAGGGCACATCCATGCATCGTTACCTCGATGCCGTGTTCCAAAAAAAATGCCGCGCATGTTTATCTCTAGGTGTAATGATGTATCTTAGGAGAAAGACAGGCAGGCAGACAGATAGTCAGAATGAACAAACAAGGCCCAGCCAGTGCACAGAATTTTGAGACACCTGCCACTTGTCCTGTAAGGCAGAATAGATAAAATAATGAGTGCAACCTGGAACAATGGACCGAAGTTCTGTACATGGCAAAATCAGTCTAAGCCTATAACAAGGCACGTAGCTTCACAGCTCCAAGGTTTCTTGAACGACATTTGAAAGCACCTTAAATCTGAAATTCATGACTTTAACCCACTTCTTTAAATTATGTGAAGTGGTCAGAAAAATCAAACACTTTCTTCTTCCTTCCTGCCTTTGAAAAGAAGTCACAGGCTTTTCTTATTTTTTTTCATAATAAAAATGTCTTTGCAGATGTCTTTAGGACTCGTTAAAACCTGACATTTGGAAATCTTGTCCATCAACCCAAAAGTCATTTCCAAAGTGTTTTATTCAGACAGAAACATGTTATTTTGATAATGTTCAGTTCCTAATTACTAGTTAAACATCCAAGCTTTGATTTTAAGACAAAGTTAGCTTAATGAAAATGATATATTCTTCAAAAACTATTACTCTGAAAAACTAACACACACTGTTTCTTTTTATTAAAGTCCCAGATGTGCTAACGTTAATATATAAAGTAAATATGATATTTAGTGAAATCACTTCCTTTTTTAGCTATGAGCACTTCAAGCGTATTTGTTGATCAAGTATTGCTCCTGTGTATCAGAGCTACTTGAATTAAAAGCAAGGTGAGCAGTAGATTAATAAGAACCAAGAACCCAGAATTAATAAATATGCTTGTACCTCAGTTTAAAAACAACTTTTAAATACTTATAACATGCAGGTGACCTGCTCAAGAGAAAATCCAACAGGTTTTATGAAAATAAATAATCACAAATGTAAGAGTCTAATATTTGGTGTGAAGTTGTGGAAATGGTGGTATTCTTTTTCCTTTCTTTTTTCCCCCTTTCTTCTGAGTACTCTGAATATTCTTACTCCTGTCAGATAAGAGACTGAGAAAAGGTTTAGGAACAGAAATGTAAATGTAGTCTTTCACTCAAAACCCACTCAGATTTTTCACTTTTACAGAGGTAAAAAATAAAAACTGAATCTAACATACTACTATTTCTTCATTATATTTTTTCTAACATTTTTGGTGGAAGTGAGTAGGAGAACCATTTTGCTAATGGAAGATGAGGGCAGTTTAAAACATGAAAGAAAGCAGGATTTTTTCCCCATTATTTCTTTATGAAAACAGCTTGTCAGCAGGTTTTTTTTGGCTGTATTAACTAGAATATTGATATAGAATATTTTCTCAAGTGATTTTTATCACTTTTAAATTTATATAATGTTGCTCAGGATATGTTGACTGTCATGCTTTTATGCCAACTGAAGAGCATTAGTTCTTAATTTAATTCTCTTAAGTTAGTTCTTAACTTAATTCTCTTTGTCAACTCTTCAGAAAACCCACAGTCCTAAATGAGGCTGTCCAGTGTGCAGGGGTCACAGAGCACTTGTGCAGCGAGAGCCCGACTCCTTCCCTTCAGGAGGAGTCAGAGGGCCATGGCTCTGCCCTCTGATCAGGTTTACTAGGCTGCTCTAATTTATGAGCACAAGCACTGAGACACCTGGCCTGCAAACAATTCTGGGATTGTCTTTAAACTACCTTTTTATTTAATTGTAGGCTCATGGGTATTTCAGCAAGGAATCTTAAAATCCTTGAAAAAAAGCTACAGCTGAAATGGAGATTTATGCACTCAGCTAGAGGCAGTGCTTTTTGGATGCAAGAATGAAATTGATAAAGGCTCAGTATCTTCTGAAGGAAAGATACAGTTTTTCATGAAGTTTTAGTATATGTTTTGCAATGTTTGTGGACTACCTTTGCTGACCAGATCTAAGACCAAGCCCTACACAATTTTTTAAGGCACATGGTAATTTTGGCACATATCAAAAAAACAGAGAGCTTTAAATGTTAAAGGATTTTAGAAATGTATTTATTCAATAATATGTAAAGCAAGTGAAAAACTCTGCATGGAAAATGTTCTGCTCTGTATAGTAGGGCTGCATACATTTTTCAGAGTTGCACAAGATTTTGCTGCACGATTTCTATTCAAGTCAAAAGGGCTTGCGCATGACTAATTCCCAGAAAGCTCACAGAAAAATTATTCTAGGGACAGATTATACAGTAGAACTCAGCAGCACTAATAAAACCAGAGTCATTAAAATCTGTACTCATAGTTTGGCATCAATTTTTCATTTGGCATAAGACCTTGGACTGTCTCTGTTTCTGTTGGAAAACATTATCCCTGGTCAAAGCAAAAAGCTTCAGCATGATGTATTTCTTGTCTTCTACAATGTGAGCTTGTTAACTCTTGTTACTGCTATATGTAAGGCTTATATGACTTTTTTACTGTTTTTATTCAAAAACCACAGCTTAAGGTTGTCATGTTCTTTGCTTCAAATGGATTACCCTTATAAGTTTTCTTTCTGTGAGCACTGACAAGCTGTTGTTTCCACAGGTGGGCTATGGTCTATTTAAAAATAAAGACTCTAAGATCCTTTGAAGGTGAGGAAAAGAGAACTCCTCCTTATATTAGCTCTACACATGCATCAAAGCAACAGCAAACACCTGCTTGCAAGGTAGACAGTTCTCTGTAGACTTTTCTAAGGCTTATTTTATGTCAGAAGACACTGATAGCCCTTTTTAGGGCACTTTGTACCCTAGCACCCACAGGGCTAGTGGTGTGGGGAGTGCAGAGGTCCTCTGGAAAGATCATTGAAGAACTGAGACCTCTCTTGTTCTGGCCACTGAAGATATAAGAAGAAATGTCTTGGTAGCCCATAACATTACTTGTGTAAAAGCACTCATTTACAACATTATGGGCTTCTCTGGAACATATGCTCTTCATAAAGCAGAGAGGTACAGAGGATAAAGAAAACATGTGTCTCCTTGATCCTGTTTTTGCCACCATTAGGAAATTCACCTGCCAGCTTCAAACATGACAGCAAAAAGAGTGTGCAGATAAGGCAGAGGAGGCAGTTCATTTGTTGAAATAAACAGAGTAGGGAAAATAATATCACCTTAAAATCTTAGGAAGAACTGAAGAATTCTTAGTTTTGTTTTTTAAAAAAATTAATGTTATTTCTGCTTCCTTGTCCTTTTAGTCTAAAGTCATGGCTAGAGTGGGAAAAGTGGGTTTGCACTGAACCTCTGAAAACTGGTGACACTTCCAAAAATATATCAGTTCTGTGCAAGGATAACTTTAATAAACATGATGGCCTGACTCTTCCACTGTCTCGTAATTGCGTCTTCTGTCTACAGTGTATTCTAATTTATTCTGTGCAAGATAGGCTCTTTCTGTGTAGCTCTGAATATGTAGTCCCTACTCCAAGTGATTTTACTCTGCACAGGCAATGGGCTCAAGGTCTCCCATTAATTAGATTGATGGTACCTCCAGCAGTTCTCCTAGGAGGCAGTGAGAGAAGCACCAAAGAAATGTGGTGATCAGGAGCAGGATGACAGGTAACACGTGGTAGGTAGACAATTCGCTGATCACAGCTAATAGCATTGTGTTAAAACTTCAGTAAGGATTTTAGATAGCTCCATGTGAGTCTGGCCTCTGTCTGACACCACCAGAACCTCTGATCTCAATCTTGTGTATTCAAATGCCCTCATCAGCAAAAGTTATTGGCTAATTTGAGATGAAGAATCTACTTCTTATTTAAGTGAGTTTAAGCTGATCGCCACCTGATACTTCCATGGAGAATGCTAAGTTCAGAGTAGTCAAGTCTCTTGACAAGATTTCATTTTTGTTACAAACTCTACAACTAAACATAAGATGGTATATATCTCTCTAATGCGTGACAGCTAATAAACCTGATTATCTTAGTGGAAAAAAATACAGCTGGGGATTGATTACTCACAGAAATGTTAATGAGAATTGAGTTTAGCACTAACCCAATTCTATGAGTTTTGGAAATCTGGTAATCTCAACTCAGAAGCCAAACAGCCATTGAGTATGGGTTGTGTATCACCTCCCACAAACCCCACAAAGTGTGTAGAATATCTCTGCTGCCACTGAAACTCTCAGTAAGCCTGAACTCTACCTGCGGCATATACAGGATATTCATTCTGACTTTGCTTTTTTTTATTATTTCTTTTTTTTTTGTACGTACTCACGTCATTATACTAATAACTAACCGTTTTCGAGTAAAACAGATTTAGGTTCCTTCATCTTGATGCTAATCAGACATGTTGCAAAATTTTGTCAAAGAGAAAGAGATAATTAGGATGCATCATTAGCCTCTGTGATGCCAGTATTCACTGAGCTGTTATTTCCCTCCTTCTTTACAAATTATGGCCTTATATATGGATGTGTCTCGTTCAGCTTTTCTCTGTGATGTTCTCAACACATCCCATCAGTTACAAAATACTTTGAATTTCTGTTGATTTTTCAGTCTTGAAAGCACTCAGAATCTCACAGGATACAGACTCCAGAGCAAAGTGTAAAAAAAGATCTACCTTGCTGAGCTAGCTAAAGTCGAGCTAGCTAAAGCATAGCGGCCTGAAATCATTATACCATGGTTCAGTAGGTACTTAGCTCCCATTTTCTCTACAAACAGTGCCACAAAATCCAGATATGATACATGCTGATCTTTATGCCTCAAGCAGCCCAACCTGCAACTCCACAGCGGATTTTGGAATGTTATTTCTAGTCAGAGGGAAAGAAGGAAACAAAACCAAACATAGATACCAAAAGGATTTGTAGAACTGCGTCTCTTAGAATGAAACCTCTTTTCTGAAGTCAAAAGTATTGAAATTCACAAAATCCACAGACTACTTTGTTAACAGTCTCAGAGCTTTATGTTCCAAGTATTCCAAGAAATCTCCTGCTGTCAAAGGAGTAATGCAGCATTCTCCTGGTGGCAGATTTTATTTTTTTTACTGAAGAAAGGGATTTCTTTCATGTTAGAGACTTTTTGCAAAACAAGGGACAGTCCTTTCCACAAACAACGTAAATCCAGCCTCGACTTAGTTCCCTCTTATACTTTGCTTCTTTTAGTTTACCTTAGGCAAATAAATCTAAATAATGTAGTGGATCAATATTTCTGAGGAAAAAGGCTGAGCTTGACTGAATCTTTGTGTATTGAATTCCACACTGATTATGCTACTTGGCTGTAAACAACATCTCTTTTATGATGGTAAGGCAGAACATGCAAGTTTAGTTCTCTTTAAAAGTAAAACTTGAAACCATCTTTCAAGTATTAATGTAATAAAGATCTTTGAAAATTACTAATATAAATAAATATAATATAAAAATATGTAATTGTGAATATTCATGCAAGTATGTGTTCAAGAAAAGAAAAACAGTGGAAAGAAAGTGTTTTGGGGTGGCTTTTTTTTCACAGGTGAATAGAGCCCCAAGGAAAGCAAAGTCATCTTTTAACTCTATCTTTTAGTTCTACCTACTTAACACCTCCTATTGTTCAGTCTGGTGTCTTTTTGACACAAAAAGGAAGTGAATGAAAGAGGGATGAGCTACAGAAAAACTGCTGCCTCCTCTTCATATGCCATAGATCACGCAAGAAACAACCAAGGGATGCAGGTTAGGCACTGGCACTAGGATGAGTGGGTTCCTCTAAAGCATGGATGAAGCACGAGAACCCATTTCCCTGGTAGGCTGCAGAGCTCCTGTCAGTCAGGGTCTCTAACAACTTGCTCAAAGTCAGCCAGAAATGCTGCTGCCCTAGGATGGACTCACTGACTAGTTGAGGTTCCTTGAACCCAGTTTTCTTCCCTTCCCTTCCCTTCCCTTCCCTTCCCTTCCCTTCCCCTTCTTTTCATGCATAGCTGATCACTATTGCAGGCTACAACCTTATCTCTGCTGTACAGCAGAAACCAACCTGCCAAAGTTGGAGTTAAAAATCATAAATGTTACAGATTAAAATTTTCCCTTTCAGTGTTTGGACTAAAAATAATAATTTTTTAAAAATTAAAAATAAGTATTGAATTCTCCAAGTTTTTTCCAGAAACGTCATCTTTTATAAACAAGCCATAAGCCAAAAATTTGGGGAGTATTCATTACTTTTTCTCTGCAAAACAAAGGCTACATCCATTCCCTCAGTAGGACAGAGAATAAAAGTGACAGCAAGACTTAAGTGGTGCTAACTGATTTGACGTGAAGGAGGGACAGATCTTTCACAATGTGCAACATTTATGAGACTTAGAAAGAGACAGGAGGTATTGGGGTGGGGGACAAGCAATTAAAGAAACACAAGCCCAGACAGAGATGCACCTGACAGAGAGAGCTGGAGTTGGCACTTGTTAGAAATAAGAGAGGATGTGACGTGACATAAGGTTTTGCTTCTGGTGCTTTTTTTCAAGAGTTCTCCCAGTCTTCATTCCTGCTGCAGCTTCTCTGTCCAGAAGGTGTTCCTGAGCAGTAATTGCTCAGTTACTTGTGCAATCTCCTCTTCCCTCTAGAGTTTTCAACAAAACTCAGGGCATAACAGCCTGAACAAGGCATAGGGAAACCTTGCAATAGAGCAAATGCCTACAAACAAGATTCATACAGGCTAAACATTTATACTCTCTGCCATAAGAAGCAGCAAAACTCCACAATGCTTACATATTAGGAAACGAAAAAGTCAAAACAAATGAAGCTCAATGATGAAAGTAATGTGGGAGTGGGACTGGGAGAGGAACACTAGGATCAGTAGTGTCGTATTTGATTTATGATTACAGTAAAAAGGCATAAAGACAAAAAGACCCAAGGGCAAGGAGGAGAGTGGGAGTCTAGACAAAAATAATGAAGGTCAAAGGATAAAGAATATGCAAAAAAGTAGAGTTCATATATTCATTTTTTGTCTGCTATTTACTTAGATATATTCAAAACCTCAGCAACCAGCTTCTAAGCTGGTCCTGCTTGAGTGGTGGGGTTAGGCCACGCAAGCTCCAGAGAATCCTTCCAACCTAAATATTTTCATTACTATAATGAAACAACTGCAAAAGGTATTATCTGTGTGTTTAAAAACATACAGCTTCTCTCTTCTCATAGTTACTGGCTAGTGCTCAGCAAGTCCATAACATTTACCTACTAAGTCTTCTTTTTCTTTTCATGTTCAGCTACCATGTTTAGATGTTTTTTCCACTCCCTGAAGCCTGCCACATATGTTAACATCTGCAGAAGAATGATGCTAACCAGAACCTAACCTGATTTGGCCTGGTGAATAGGACTGATCCCATCTTACAGCACCAGGACACAAGACGGGTAAGTGCAGACACTATTTCCACATCACTAATGTGTGACATATATTCTTGCACAGTTGCACAAGGTTCATGCTGAGGGGAGTTTGGAGGGAATTGTTTTTGATTCACCCTCCCACTGAATTTGAGCAATGTGGAACACCCTCATTTCTTGAAGTATGTTCAAATCCTCACCTCAATCCTTCTATAACTAATGATTATGAAACTATAACCTGTGGCCATTATTGCAGGCATGAAAACGAATGGAATTGGACATGTTCTTATTTCTTTTGTATGAACAGAATACAAAAAATGTTTTAAAAGGGTCGTAAGTTCTTGTCAAGGGCACCCTGTGCTTGAAAAAGGTTTCATTTTTCTAGTGTGAGGAAAGCTGGTGGCTTGGAAGGATTCAAAACACATGGGTCACAACAACCCCTGTGGCAGGGGCTCACCTATTACCCTGAGGGGCATAGTAAACCATTGCAGGTGCAATAGAATGCTGACACAAAGCTCCCATTTAAAGCAAGTAGCGGTAGGAAAGCAGTTGGCTTTGCACTGGATTTATTCCTCTGAAGTACGAGAATTTTTATCACTTCCTGTTTCATCTTGGAAAGGGGGGTTAATGTTTCATGAAGGAGATAATGAAAACCACCTAGGGAGTCATCGGACAAAGAAACTTCTAGAAGCTGCATTAGAAAAATTTCCATCTCTGCTTGCCTCTTACACGTGTGAATCACCTTTTTACCACCTCCTTTAGAGAAATGACAGATTTAATGTGTGCTCGATCTAAGCAACTGAGGTGCGTGTAACAGAGAAAAGTGTGGAGGGAGATTTCTTTGAAATAAAACTGCTCTGTAGAACAGAAAATATTTGAACATAAATTTCAAAGGCAGGTTTCAGCAGATAATGATTTTGGGCTTTGCAGGCACAGCCTACTAGTAATCATTATTGTTAACTGACACAATATGATGTAGGTATATGGAACTGAAAAAAGGTACATTTACAGTTCAGATGCTGCTTTAGTTAAGGTATGCTAAAATTTTCCTTTATATTCTTCTGTTCTCTAAGTTGCATATATATTGTTTTAAATAGTGGTAGAGGGTGAGAAACAGAAAATTTTATTCCTAAATAATATTTAACATTTTAGATAAAGAGCATAATTTTACAAGGCAATCAAACTTACTTCTGCAGGAACTTGGAAAATCTAGCAAAATTTTAAATTCTTGAATGTCTTTAATTTCTGATGTGTCTCATAACTAATAAATCATAAGTTTAGACTCTAATTTTCAGACTAATAAACCCTTTTATTTCAAACTTCAGTTATACTTTTCAGGTCAAATATCTACCCTTGGCAAACAACCAGTCAATTCTTGATTTAATAAGAAAGAGATTTAGTATTTCTGACGTTTCAATTTCTAAAGAAAGCATTTGGATTTAGATGTCTGAAATATACATTATGTGAAATCCTGGGGAACTCACTTGTTCAGTGTTCCGGGTCTTTGTTAGGATGTAGCTAGATTGCTATGATTGATCTGACTGTATGATTTCCTCAGCAATCTTAATTTACATTCAAATATTTGTAAAAAGCTTATGACCAAGGATTAACTAGTCAATATTTTGCAGTCTGTTGATTTTTGAACCAATAGTAGCCACTGGGATCAATTTTTTCAGAAAGATATTAACTAATAAATACATTGATGACAACAGTAATTTTGCTTTTTTTTTTTTTTTTTTTTCTGACTGCCTTGTTCTTGGTTGATCTTCTACCACTGCCTGTAAAGTACAAAGATTTTTCATGCTACAAAAGTTGAGATGTGAACTCTCTTCCCTGAAAAAAAAGTTAGGAAGCTGCAGGAGATAACATTTTTCACCTTGGACAAATTCTGTTGGCTAAATTAAGTTTTCAAACAGAAGTACACAGTAACACAAACAACGATATGCTCCTGTTCACATCCTAAATGGTTGTTAATACAACAGTATTCTATTGAGGAGCATGTTTTCTTTTTCCACTAGAAAATATCAAATTTAAATAGCAGATATAGCTAATCCATTTGGAATCCAACACTGCTTTTATTTGTTAGCTTATACAGTTACCTCAAAGCAATTTTTTTAAGTTAAAGGGGAATGAACGGTCACATTTCTTGTGAGGTCCAGGTTTCCTTGCATCTGCCATGGGGTCACAGTTTGTGGTGTGGTGGCAAAACTGTGGATTAGGGAAATGGGTGGACCTCTGTTTGCTTCCCTGGGAAGCTATGTGTGCACTGACTGTGTGTGTGAGGGTCACGCTCCTCTGAGTAAGAGAGGGAATGGGTCAGGTGAACTTTCATGCTGAGTATGCCCAGGAGAGGAAAACCTGTAATCCCCAAAATGTGGTAGCAGGCAGAGTGACAGCCTCAGCACTGAGGAAACTTCCTGGGAAGTGGCACAGCAGATATTTTTCCAACCTAGCTGTTGAAGTTGGAGAACCTGAGAGAAAACAAATCTGAGAGAAAGAAACTCTGTTGCTCCAGTGTACAAGAGAGATGGTTATAAATTTTATTTATTTCTATTGTCTTCAGTCTTGCTGGATTTTTTTCCAAATTTAATTTTTTCCCTTCACTTCCTACTCTAACAATTCTTGACTTCTGAGTTTAAGAGTGTTTTCTTTGGAGGACTTGTAGTGAGAAAATCTTCAACAGATCCACCATAGAGTTATGGCCAGCTCAGAGGCGTGTCATATCTGCATAACACAATTCAGAGTTGTTTGTGAACAGATGTGAACAGTTTGGTGACTTTCAAGCTTCAGGGGAGCATGTGTGACTTATAGGTAAATTTCTGTTCCTATTTATTAAAATTACTTGGCTTTCACTGGGGTATGTACCAAGATTCTTCCAGCTTGGTGGATATAATGGTGGATCTAAGCAGATGAAGACTAGAAATAGTATGTATTTTCAGGACATTAATAAATCTTTTTCCTGTTAAATCTGCCAAATGTGGGTAAAAGTACACTCTTTTCTATCACAATGCCTGGAGTTATGAGTCACATGAAGCCACTGCATTCAACATTGAAGTTGAATATATTTGACAGTCAGCTGCAAGGGAAAACACTGGTCCAAATACTGTAATGTTGAAATCAAGGATGCTTCCATTGTGTTCATTTTTATAGCCTTTTTTTTCTCCCTCCAATCAGCAATGACTTCCTTTAGGAGTTCTGCTTCAGGAAAAAGTCACACTCTTTGGGGTCTTATTATCTAGAATTAACTTTAAATAGAAAAAAGCCACCTGCAGTGTCACTACTCTTGAAAGTTCTCTGTATTCATGTGGTACAGAATAAAACAGTTCATCAATTCAACCTTGTTATTCCTCGTTAAACCACTTCCCTTTATAACTGTACATGAAGAACACTGTATTTCAAATTAACATTCAGAATTTTGAGCAGACATCCCACAAAGCAGTGCTCGGGTGTTAATCTGCATGTGTCTGGAGATGAATTCTTTTTCATGCTATACAGGTAATCTCCATGGAAAGCACTGAAATTACAGAGTTTAATCATTTTAAAGCCTAATTCCTATAACTCTTCCATCTTTACTGTAACATCTATCTTGCTAATTTATGGTGCCATTTACACAGTGCCAGCAGGTAGTGTAGAGGAAATATCAGCCAGTGCTGCAGTCTTTACAATGCTTTGTCCAAATGTTCGATGTTCAGATGGATTTTCCTGTGTTTATTTCTTGAAAACAGTCCACACCCATTGCCTCTTGTCCTTTCACTGGGCATCACTAAGAAGAGTCTGAGCCTCTCTTCTTCACTCCCAACCATCAGATACTTGTACACCTTGATAAGGCTTCCCCCAAGCCTGCTGGGCTGTACAGTCCCAGCTCTCTCAGTCTTTCCTGAGGCAGAAGTTGCTTCAGTCCTGTAATCATCTTTGTGACCCTTTGCTAGACTTGGTCCAGTATGTTCATATCTACTGAGGAGCCCAGGACTGGACCCTGCACTCTGTGTGTGGCCTCACCAGTGCTAAGCAGAAAGGGCGAATCATCTCCCTAGACCTGCTAGAAACATGTTTCCTAATGCATCTCAAGATACTGTTGGCCTTCTTTTCTGTGAGGATGAGACCCAGTTTCAGGCTAATAGACCTAGTGTCATAAATGTGGCGGAGACATGATGTTCCACAAAAATGTTCATTTTCATAGTTATAAACATAGGCAAGACTGGCCAGATTAAAATACCAGAGTAGCTGCCATAAAAAGCCCACTGGTGCCTATCTTTTCCTGCCTCTTTCCCACATATCTCAGTCTTTCAGGTCCATCAGCATAAAGCGTAATGCACTGTGATGTTGAAAACCCTTATTGATGGAATATTTCCATTTAGGGCATGTTACGATTGCCTTGAACTGGGCAGGAAGGGGTTAAAAATCCATTGGTTCTCACAGTTAGATGGGCTCTTAAGAAAATTTCAAGGCCATCCTCCTGCCCCAGAGCTATTCTTCATAGCTGTGTCACTCCTAATGTGCATTTCTAATCTTTTTGTAAAGACCTCCAGAGATGGAGACAGGAACATCCCCCAGGCAATCTTAACTACTAGTGCTTCAAAAGCATTACTGAGGTCCAGCATCTAATGAGATTCTTCTTTGACACATCTTAGGCCCATTATTGTCTGTTCTACCAATATCACTTCCTTGACACCAGGTATGCTAATGTATTTGTTTACTTGAAAAGCACATATTTATGTTCTAGGTTCTCTCCTTGATACTTCATTTAAGCTAAACAGTACATATGGTCCTAATTAGCTTTGAACTAATAGGCTCAGAGATCCATCAAGCTCATAGTACCTACTCACACAATAGCATCTGTCCTAAAATAACATGCAGTCTTTCCATCTGATAGAGACGTCAAACCATGTTGCCATGTAAACTATGTAAAAGATTAACTGCCCTCAGTCTATGGAAAAGAAAGCAAAGGAAAAAAGAATGTATGCAGTATTTCAAATCTGAATAAAGAGCTGAAGCAAATCAAGTACGGACTCAAGCATTAAGTGTTGTCTTTAAGACTTGTGTGTAAATTACGAAAATGAGGAAAGGGCTGGAAGACATGAAGTATCAGCTGAGCACCTCAAAGTGCTAACAAGAACACGGCACTAGAGCCTTTGGACTACAGAAGCTGGGAAAAAGTTCATGGGGTGGGAAGTAAAATGGGAGAGAAGGCTTTCTTGGCAAGCAGGAAATGATAGCATCTTTGTCGTAAGAATGAATGGCAATAATAGAAGATCCCACATTTTTAAATGGAGTTAATTTCTAAAGGAAATGGTTGTGAGTTAAGAGATGGGGTTTCCTGAGCTTATGGGGTAGAAGTCAATGTCAACATTCAGATCACTCAGGGCGCTTAAACTATCTTTTAGCTTAAGATAAAAACAAGCAAATACTGTAGGCAAATGTGTGAAAATTTGATAGAGACGTTAAACAAAAAAATCTACTTTAGCAATTTTCAAATACTGCATGTGCTCTAGGCTGAGCTATCTGTACATGAATTTATGCTTACTTTTGTCAGCCAGACTTCTACATGGTAACTATTCCTGAAAGGAAGGATTGCCTTCCTGTAGATTTGCTGTAACCATCATGACTATATTTTTATATACATATAAATATATATCTGTCTGTTCTGTAGAATATATTATTTGGGAAATGGCCTTGTAGATTTACAATTCTGCTTCAAGAGAAATTATGCTGAAGTAAGGATTGCATCTTATTTCATGAGTGTTACTTTCAAAGACCAGACTATAGTGTCAGATAATATTATTTCAAATACTCAAGAAGTTTCCACCATATGGGAGAATACGTCTGTGGAATTCTACTTCTAAAGAAGCAAGGAGAACAGATGTGTAGACTAAAAGCAAATAGGTCTTCAGAGGAAAAAAAAATCATTCCAAAATTTGGAACTAAGACAGCCTCTAAATACTTCTAATTCCAAGAATAGCTCTTGTTCTAAAAGGTTTTTGTGCCTAGAAGCCAGTGTTTTAGACAACATGAAGTACCTTTCTTAAAGGAAATGTCACTTGTCCTAAAGGATATATAATAAAAGGGAAAGTTCTGATTTTAACAAAGAGGTACAGAAGGGCACAACTAGGCAGTATGACAGTGGTGCTAACAGGGCAGATGTTGCTTTTTGCAGACACCAACCCCAGCCATTACTGTTGCCTCTGTTGATTTTGCACTTGACAGCAGGACGGCATGTGATGAGCAAAATTGCTCCTGGCTTTTTGAAGCCTGTGTTGGAAAGCAAGGACATCACAAAAGAACTAGAACTGTTTCACATTATGCATAGATGAATTCAAATAATGCAAGTAGAGCAATTACAAGACATAATCCAGCCAGCTGAAAAGCTGTATCTGAACTATGCAGTTCTAGCTGAGGTATTCCAGTCAACAAGCGTTTAGCTAGAGGCAACTGTGCCTCAAAACAGAACGTTTTCCAAAATTAGTTTTGAAAAATAGGCCCTTGGGAGGTACTTTTTTAGATACTTCTTGATTTAAATAAGGCAGCTTGTAAAGGAACATCTATTGCCTCAAGATTTGCCTATACTCACAAAAGACAAATCTGGCCTATTTCGGAAACTGGAGCCTTTGGCATATTATATGAGTTATACATAATTTAACCTTTTAACAGCATATTTTAAATCATGAACATAAAAATGTACAGTCATCATAGAGTGGTCACATTACTTCTATAATCTTTAGACCTGTTTTTCTTTTATCCTGTTTTCTGTAAACACTAATCTTGATTTAAAGCCATTACAAAACACCCCATTTGAAATCCACAGTAAGGTTGTTTTCACTGAATCATTAAACCTTTCCTAGTAATTTTGGATTTTGGATAAGATGGAGAGATCTCCACCTCATTTCTTATATATTTACCAGAGAGACCTGAGTAAGGAGCACGAAGGGCAAACAGAAAGAGAACTAAAAAAATGTTGACTTTGTAAATATTCTATACCTTATTAAATTCTGAGAGCACAGACTATCCTGTACTTGTTCTCTCTCTGCAGATCATAATCTGTTTTCTATGTTCAAATACCCAGTTTGGTGGGATTATGTTCTTCCAGTTAGTTCTTATATGCTACAGGATGTGTTTATATTAACATTTCAGCTCAGATCAGGATCTTACTTTTGAAGCCAATTTACCAGCTGCCCCTGCTTGCTATGCTTTGCCACAGCACGTGCTGTATTCCTTTAAGAGGTGACTAAACCGTAAGGGGCACACTTAATTTACTCCAATTATTAAGAATATTCTAATTTGACACCACACCAGTTACTCTAAAATAAAATCCTTTGACATGCATTGGATGTCTGCAACAACTGTTCTGTTCTACAGAACTGCTCGAGTTGGGCTGCAATGTACAGACCATACAGCTAGCATAGATATAGCCAAAGGTTGAGCAACATCTTTATATTATGTACCACTGCTCATCCATAGTTTTACCAATTTTCTATGTATGGTTTCAAATTCTTGCTACGTGTTACGTGTTTGCCTCCTGATTCCTAACATAAATTACAAGATAGCGGAGTGTGTTGTTGATTCATCCCCCCATGACCTGGATTTTGACAGAAGGGAGAGCTATTTAAGGATCAAGTAAGATCAGAATCACTCTGTTGTTTCATGAAGGAAATTTACCCTACGTGCCCCAATATGCATGAGTGAAAACAAGGAAAATGGGAACATATTCTCCTGCCAGATCTTAGAAATATTTTTCCCACTCTCAGTTGCTATGGAAAGCTACAAATTAACAGGCTGGCCCCAAATATATTGAGGGGGGAAGGGGAATTGCAGGCCACTGGGCTTATTTCCATGTAACATGTTTGGATTTCAGAGATCAGAGAATGCTCCCGAGCTAAAGACTTGTGGACTGAGAGAAGGGAGGAAGGTCCCAGTTCACCATCTTCTGTCACAGTTCTGCTTCTCAAGCACTATTTGCAGCAGCTTTCTTTTGTATGAAGTGTACTGTAAACAAAAAAAAAGAGCTAGTAAAACTTCTATTTCTAATCTCTCAAGGACTGCTAACCTCTAGCTTTTAGGCAGTTTAAGCCAACGCTCTTGTCCAAACAGAAGATGACTGCCAGGACATTATTAGGTGTGAGTTCCTTAAAAGAACCTTTCAAATTTAGTGCTGGAGTAAGATATTAATTTTGCAAATAAATATGGACCATCATTACTGGCCAAATAGCAAAGTAAAGAGAAAAGCCTGCACTTGATTTTAATGAAACATGTAACAAACCATAAAATTCCTGCCTAAATGTACTCAGTGAGAGATCAGAATAGAAATTTTTCTGTCACCAGATAGTTTAATTTTTGGTGATCTTGTTTCTTACCTGTTCTTATGTAAATATGGAAAAATGGTAATTAGACTTAGCTATGGGAACAGGCTGAAGTAGCTCCAGTTGAAGCTCTTTTTCAGGTGGGATAGCAGGTTACAGTATTTCTGGCTAAAAATCAATGGCATTATACCATGCAATGCAGCAGTTTCTGACATCATCTATTTATGAACATATTTAAATACTTAAATTGGATGACTTGCGCCCATCTTATAATAATTTTGATCAGCTGAGAACTGTGGACAAATCTTACTAACTTTCCAGGTGTTGTCAGGAATTTTGTATGTTATAAGAAATTTTCATGATTCTGTCATCTCCTGTGTCGTTTTTTGCTCTGGTAGTCATTCCTAGGAGCGCATCCTCCAGAAACAGCACAGTAGCAACATGATTGTTTTTATTGTTTATTCTGTAACCTTTACATTTCTAAATATGTGTATTGGCATTGCTTTCATATGACTTTATTTCCCTAGGAACATTTCATGTTGAAGGTTTATTCCATATGAATTACTTTACTTTGTGGCCAGAATCTCTATTATGTCCAAGATGTCTTTAGTGGTAGAACCAAAGCTTTTTTTGTAGAACCAAAGTTTTTTTTTTTTCCCCCCCGCCAATATTGGAAAAAGAGTAATCAGAGAGGATGCATGCCATCACAATGCCTTCAAAAGCCCAACCAGACTCCCTTGTGTTAAATCCGTTTGGCCCATTTTTATGTCATGTTATATAAACCTGTATTTGGGTCCATGCAGGGTATTATCACACTTTAGATTTACTACATTAAGCTACAATTTTCCAACCTTGTTCAGAGCCAGCCTAGGAATCTGAGAAGATTTTTAATGAATGTGTGTTATTAAGACCATAATAAAAGTCTGTATCTTCTTGTTTAAAAGTGCTTAATTACACTATTATTTTAGAGGAGTTAATTTTTCAATAACTGTCTTGCCAGAAATACTGCATAGTTTCATGCATTAACTCTGTGTAATGGAGGCAAAGTCACTGCATTTTTTTTTTTACTGTGCATAAATGAAAGCTCTACACTTTCTTTTAATCTGTGTTTTCTCCAAATACTTTAATCTGCAAAGATCCCTTCAGATCTGCAGAAGCTCATGCACCTGTCACATCAAATGATTTTGGTCGGGTTTTTTTGAATAACATGAATCCCCCTGACACATGCATTGCAAATATGAATGCAGGAAGGGCTATTCTTCTGGTTTTATTCAACAATTTCCATTCTTACCTCCCAGGGTGATAAAGTACTTTGATATCAAACTTTAATTCTTTTTTTTTTTTCTTCTACCAAATGCTTTCATATTACTGAAGCTGATATGTTTGTACTTTGGGACACCAAAAGACTTGCTAATCCTGTTGATGCTTTATTTCTTGGGATTTGAAAGGCCTTTACATGCCTCCTGCAAAATACAGTATTATCTTGTTTATTTAAATTTGTGTAAGAAAAATAGTTTTTAATGATGTGATTTAATAACGGACAAGTACTAAACAATTTGGATCGATTTGCATAAGCCCCTAAAAGCTCTTGGACACCTGTTCAAGTTTAAATTCTATCATTATGAAATGGGAGGCTCTAACAAGATAAGATGTTGGGACATGCTTGAAGCCATTCCTTTTTAAGCTAAACTGCTTCCAGCAAAAAGCAGATTCTAATGGGTATTTCTGTTGCTGAAACAAGACTCTGAAATATTCTGGTTTTCCTGAGTGCTATAGGATTACCACTTTCATGGCAATTGGGGCCTAAATTCCCAGCACAAATCTGGAAAGACAGAATTGTGAAGGGACTTAATCCTGAACAAATAGCAAATTTACCAAAATTTGCTAAACATTTTCTCAAATGCCTGAAGTGGTAGGTAGTAATTTCCTACTCTGGTAACTGAGCTAGATAAAAGCAGTTAGCCTAGATCTTGTTTCTTTAATGTTAGTTAAATCTGATTTTTCTTATTACTTTCTAAATGTATATACAAGATGTAAGTGAATGAGGAAATTTGAGGGGAAGTGTGCATTTTTTTAAGGTATAGCAGCAATTAAAACAACTGTTTATGTTATCAATTAATGAGGCTATAAGAGGTTTTCTGTGTATTCAAATTCATTTGTCTTTGTCCTTTTCTATGTCTGAAGTTTCCTTGTGGGTGGTAGATACATAACTTTGAACAACTCTTGAATCTTCTTCCAAATATCTCTGCTCTTGCACATATATCCCTCTGCCCAGAGAGAGACAACCTTAACCAGGGAATGATGTCAACCATGCCTTCACATAAATGATGGGATTTAGGTAATCGCTTTTTAGTATATCATTAGGACAGTAAAGCAGTTCCTTGGCTGATAAATGACAATTTAAAATAAAAGCTACAAATACGACATCAAAATATTATAATACATAAAGACACAGAAGTTCCCAAATCTCCCAAAATTAGAAGATAGGGCAGTTTTTCCCTACTATAAAATCTATAAAATCCCTACTAAAAATCTATAAATAATAATAATATAAAATATATATAATGAATAATATAATAAATATAAAAAATATAAATATAATAAACTACTATAAAATCTACTCATGCGGTTCATGCACATTTTATTTAATGAGCCTTCTGAGTTTGAGAAGTAAGATTCTCTTCACTTGTTGATTTGGAAGTGATTGTATCCAGTTACTAAGCACAGTGAAAAATTCATGTTTGCCTAAATACCTTAAGGTTAAATAATTCATATTATTTCATCTATTTTATTGAACTTCCTAGTAGACTTGCTACTCCTAGGAGTTTAGGCTTCAAACCAAGTTCGGATCAGGAGCTGCTGTGTTTAATTGCTCTTTGATGGCCTCTGCTGTCCAGGTGTAGAAATAGACAAATTAGAGGCAATATTAGTGAGTGATCCAGCACAGGATGTGTGGTGTGTAGGTGTTGTTCATCCTCTATCTGCTGCAGAGTAGGGGCGACATTTAGTAAACCACCAGCAGTAATATCACAGTAATGGAAGGAAAACTCAGAGTTAGTCCCGCCAACCTGCCTGGCTGGGCTGGATCAGATCCAAATGTGGATGCAGGGTTTATGCAAAACAAAACCAACTTACTGATATTCAAAGTTTTAATTCTCCCTGTAAGCCAAATGCTGTCTCACTTTCCACCAGCCATAGAAGTTATGAAGAGGATTACAGCCATTCTCGAGAGCATTGCTGCTGCATAGATTTTTATTTGATGATATACTGATGCAGTTCATTTCTACGTGATGTCCATGAGCACTGAGAAGTGCACTGAAGTTAAAGGGCTACTCATACACTTAGCTTGGCCTCCTGGACTGAGGTCCTTTCCTTTCTGGCTTGCTATTCATAATACCTTATTTAACTTCATTCAAAATGTGTTGCTCTTTCCCAGCCTTTACATGCTTTCCAATATTTTTCATTCAGTTTGGAAACAAAAGAGGGATAAAAAGAACTCTGATAAAGTTCCCAACATTTAGACTTATAGTGCCCTGTAATAACTTAACATGCTCTGCTTCAGGGATGAGAGAAAAATAGATTTCAGCTCCAGGTCTTTAAAACACACAAATAGAAAGTGTGCACATTCACAAAGCCTTTAAGGGAGTGAAACTGATTTTTTGCAAGTCTAGTGATTGCTCACATCTTTATAGCTCAGCTAAGAGAATCTTAATGAATGGATTCATCAGACACTACAAAGATATTTTCTGTTCACTGAAGTGCTTCACTGAAATTGTTTATAGTTTAATTCCTTTGCTTGCAAGGGGAATATGGTCTCTACAGTATAGCTTAAAAGAATATTTTACATTAAAATATCAACCTTCCATTTCCAAATATTTAAATTTTTTTGGTGACTGGAGGACGCAGAACAATTTTTGCTTTAATAAATATATTTCAGTTAACATTTAATGCTGGTGTGGGGGGTAACTGAAAGAAATTAAAAAAAAAAAAAAGCAAAGAAAAAGGAAAGATACACAAAGAGCAAAAAAGAAAGATATGTAAAGAGCAAAACAAACTCTGTTATCATGCACCGTCTAACCTTGATTGGCTCTGCTGATTGACTCTGTCATTAACATGCTCCCTCTGCTCATGATTGAGTCTGTTCTTGCAGTCCTTGCTCACACTGATATTGTCATTTGTTCATCTAAGGAACAGCAATGCACTAAGGATTATTTGTGCATTTGCTGCTGGGAGAAGCATCTCATCTTAAGAAGGACTTACTTTTCAATCTTTCACTCACCGAGAATTGAATTTTTTAAGTTTAATAATTTTGATCGGATTAGTGGTCTAAGCATTCAGATCAATGGTTTGAAAGTTCATTTTTCAGAAAGTGCTGAAAATGTGAAGTCTGGAATTAGGAATATTTTTTCAAGGGGACAAATGGGTTGCCAAAATTATGGCAAGTGGGATTCCTGATTACTTGTTTGTTGTTTTTTTGAAAAAAAAAAAAAACTCACAATTTTTTGGCCAGCAGCCTCTGTCAGGTGCATAGGAGAACACAGGAGAAAGAAGTGTCCTCGTGAGGGATCTGTGCTTTTATATGTGTTTATCTAGCATAATCCACTCAAATTACAACAGATTACAAACTAGTGCTGCTAGATGTATGTTTAATTCTGCTATTGTTTTCCAACTCAACAGTGTTTGCAACAACATTGGACTGTTAGGAGAGAGTAAAATCATCTGCAGAACTGTTAGTTTTATTTCATTCCAAATAAGCCTCCTGAATTTCTGATTCCTATTAAAAAATGTTTACAAAAATGTGTTAAAGATGGTATAGACTTGCAAATTTTGAAAGAAAGGGAATTTAAGGAGGTGGGTGGGTATAAGAAAGCCTGAGCCCTTTTTCACCCTCCAGTATATTAAAATTGTGAATTTTGCTAGCTCTTTTAACCTTTCCCCGTCCCAGTTTGAAACACTCTGTTTCCACATTATGAATAATTTCTCCCCTGTTTAGCCATATATATTTTCAGCTCATTCAAGTTGCTTTATGATCTTAATAAATGCATTGTTCATTTTATATTCTTTTCAAAATGAACTAGCCATGATGCCTGCAAGCTTGAATCCCTCAAAGGGAGCTTCTTTCATGTTCCCAGTTAATTAAGAGATCTAGTAGACTTGACAAGTTTCACTCATTTGGCAGAAGAAGCCTTTATTTTGCATGAATTTGAAGATGATTCTTAAACTTCTTACTTTTCTGTGTCCCTGAGACATTTTTCAAACTCCTGTTTCTTTGACATTTTTCATTCAAACTGTCATTGCTAGACAGCCCTAGATCCTTTGCTATGTCTCAACCACAAGCACAAATAACTGTGTTCCCACTGAGAAGGAAGCCTATTTTTACTTGCATTACTTAAAAAAAACCCACCTTAAACTGATCATCTGAATTTAAGATATATTTAATTTGTGGAAGCTATCATATGACAATAAAGATGTTTAGCAGCAGAGAGTTGACTTTTAAATTTAGCTAACTTGGTATAAATGAGCATTAATTCCATTCAAACTAGTTCTATTTCTTATCTAACCCTGACAGGGCTCTGATATAACTCTGCTGCAGCACTGGCTTTTTATGTGAAGAGACATGCACAATATAGCAGTGAATCCCCTTTTAAATACATCTGGATCAATTCTTTGTTGCACCAATGTACTCTGCCTGTTCTCTAGCATGCTGTTTTGTGAGCAGAAACCCTGGTCCTGTATGAACCATGACAAAAAGTATTTGTAGATCTGGACTAGAAATTCTTTTGTTAGAGTAGCTGCAATTATTTCTTTATTAAGCGTACTGTGTCACCTGTATGCTTCACATAATTTGAAGTTGCCCTTGTTTGACTTACAAATCTTCCACAAGGTTTTGGGAATAGACATGAGCGAGGACTCACTAATACTCACGTCTTCATTGTTTCACTGTGGTGGACATTCCTGTCATCACTGGAGTGATGGAAACATCAAGTGTATCTGGTCAATCTACTTGCAGGGCTATCTACAAACAGGATATTACAAACAGCTTAGCTCGCTGATCTCACGACACTGCAAAAGTTGCAAAGCCCTCAAGCCTGTGTCCTTCGAAAGGATCACTCTGAATGTAGGGCCAGTAAGAAAATAATGCTGATCCATCTCGTTTGCCTAAAGGTTGCTATATTCAATAATGCTGATCCATCTTGTTTGCTTAACGGTTGCTGTATTTTCAGTGAAAAATATCAAGTGGCTGTGGATTGTGCTGAACTCAGTTTAAATATATCTATCCTACCCTGCATCTGTGTTCATTCCAGGTCGGTGCTGTAATGTCACTTCTCATGTCAGAGGCTGGAGAAGAAAGAACCTATACACAAATGTACATACTGCTTCTTAAAATTCAGGTATATTTAATACTATCAAGACTTCACAGTAAGCTTGAAGACACCTTGCTTCTTGATGGCTTAATATAGATAAGATCAAACATATGACCAGCACTTGGCTGGGGGTCTATCTGATTTACTTCGTCTCTATGATAAAGAACTGGTTTTTCTTCACAAATTCCTGTGGTTCTGCAACATTCATTCCCCAAAAGTCTACATTCTGGAAATTATTAGCATGTTAGGAACATGACAGATTTGTTACAGAAAGAGATTATTTCTTATGTCAATATATTCTTGAAATTCTATTTATTTTTTTTTCTTTTTAGTTTAAATTAAGAGACAGGTAATATATTTTTGGGGGGCTGCTTTGTAAACCTTTAATAACATTGTGCTGTTTTATTAAGAGTTGCTGAGGTATCTCTATAGTCAGGTCAGCATTATGAATTGTAGCATTGTTTCAGGAATGTTTTAATGTGTGTTGACATTTTTAGAGCAATTTCCATTGCGAAGATAAGTTAATACAGTAATGGCTGAGTTTATTCTGAATTACTGAAAAAGATGTTCAAAACAATATCCATGTTAATTTCTCATGTTGTTACCCTCCCCTATGAGTTAATAAGATGTAAATTTACATCAGTAAATAATTCTCCACACTCAATACATGACTATAATATGCAATTCTTGAATGCTCTTGCATCTGAGAAATAATTGTATTTATGAATGTAGCACTTTCACATTTGACTTCTTCATAAAGTACTTCACTTCATAAAACGCTAGTGATTTTCTTCATAAAGCATTTCTTCACAGTCCGCATGAAAACAGTCTAGTTTTGTCTACATTATGAGCTGAGGGAGACCTTGAAAACAGTTTTAAGATTTTTCAAGGGCCATCACATGTTTACTTTCTGTACAGCTGTTGACTCAATGTCTTATCTACTAAAAAAGACAGTATTATTTTTGTTATTGGAAAATAAGGTGCAATTTGTAATAAGAACATTGATATAGGCAAAACTAAAATATCTTTTACTGAAGTCTGTTTGAATTGTAAACTATATTGAAATTTTACAGAATTATGATTGTAATGGTACTGTTACCAATTTCTGAAAGCACAGCGTCAATCAATTTTAAATTACTGTGCTAAACTACTAGGGTGCTTTAAATTACATGACCAGACTTAAAAGGTCAATGAAAGTTAAAACACCCTTATCTATCTGTGCATCTATCCTTTTACAATTTACATAAACTATATACCTTGTGATATCTTGTATTCTTTAAAAAAATGCTTATCAAGTTTTGCTGCTGAATCTGCTTCACTAAGAGATCTGTAACAGTAAATACATTGGAAGGCCATCAAGTCAGTTTTCATAAGGTCTATTATATCAAAAATAGAAGAAAACAAAAAGCCCTTAAAATAATATTTGGGTGAGTACTACATGTAGACGGAGGTCATCACATAGTTGTACATAAAGGTTAGCCAAAGTAGATATGTAACTTGTCAGGAAATCTTTGAGCCTTTATGACCTAAGAAAATCTCAAAGGGATGAAAAGGAGAGGTGGCTTTACATGTACATTGAATACAGGGTGAAGTGGACAAGAGCAGAGAAAGGTCTGAGCAGCCCTTAAGGTATTGACAATAACAGTCAGTCAGTCCTGGGTATGGAAGTATTTTATCATGCACATCTCTTCAGGTATCTCATGCTTCAGGAGAGGTTATGCTTGTGGTCCACTGAAAAGAATGTTATGAGAATATAGTGCATCCTTCTTATGGGAATTTTATAATAAAGGAAGTTTCCAGGTTTGGAATGGAAAGGAAAGAAAGGAAGAAAGCAAATTTGAGCGAATTAGATACATGCAAACTTCTTCCACATGTCCCAGAAGGAGTGGTAGGACAGCAGACAACATGCTGGCTGTACAGCTTTTAAATGAGAAGTTATTTAATGAGGCCAGGATTTGGTTTTATACGGTATCAGTGAGAGTTTTCCTAGTACTTTGAATGTGAACAGGATTTGAGTCATTTCCTCACTAAATAGCAATGATGAAAATTAAGTGAATAGATCTCATAATCTCCTATTTGCCAAGATCTGAATACCTAATTGATTCAGAGTCTGAATGCATAATTGTAAGCTTGTGGAATATAGTAGATTGTATGAATCTGTTAGTCTTAAATGACCTAAAGGCAATCTTCTGAATCATTAAAGCCAGATGTGCTCTATATTTATTACTGATCATGTTTCTCTGTTTGCAGTGCTGTACTAATTGTGTGTCATATCTGAAGTCAGATACAAGCAAATGTGGGAGGATGGAAAAGGAGAATTTATGGCTAACTTCAGAAAATAAATTTTTCATTTTATGTTGTTATATGAATGAGACTTCTTATGCTTCAGCTGGTTATTGTTCAAGTTGTGACCTTAGTTATGTGGGTAGAGTTCAGTCAAAACAAAGTATCTAGGCCTACTGTCAGCTCTATGTTGTATGTTTTACTGTGTTGTAACATATGACATGCGACCTTGCACCCTTCTGTTTCTAGTGAGGCAGGAATAGTTCCATACTTAAGTGATATGATTCAAGAGCACATTCCTGTCAAGGATACCCTATCTGCAGAGGATAGATAATGTTCTCTGCTCATTTTGCATTTTAGAATGAAATTGTAGGTACTCAGCATTTTTCATAGAATCATAGAAGGTTGGGAAGGAACTCAAGGATCATCAGGTCCAACCTTTCTTGGCAAAAGCATGGTCTAGACAAGACGGCCCACCACCCTGTCCAGCTGAATCTTAAAAGCAGCCAATGATGGGGAATTCTCCAGTGTCCTGGAGATATTATGCCAACGGCTGGTTGGTCTCATTGTGAAAAATTGTCCTGTCATGTTCAATTCGAATCTCCCCAGGAGTAACTTGTACACATTACCCCTTGTCTTTGCCATGTGACTCCTTGTAAAAGGGGAGTCTCCATCTTCATTGTAGCCACCCTTTAAATACAGGAACATGGGCATAAGGTCTCCCCTAAGCCTACTTTTCTCAAGACCAAACAAACCCAGTTGTCTCAGCCTTTCCTCATACGGCAGGCTTCCCAGCCCTTTGATCAACTTGGTGGCCCTTCTCTGGACCCTCTCCAGCCTGCCTACATCTCTTTTGTATAGCGGAGACCAATACTGAACCCAGTATTCCTGGTGTGGTCCGAGAAGCACTGAGTGGGATAATGACTTCTTTATCTCTGCTGGTGATGCCCTTGTTGATGCAACCTGGCATCCTGTTGGCTTTCTTTGCCGCTGCAACAAAGTTCATGCATATTGAACTTGTTGCCCAGCAGACCCCCAGGTCCCTTTCCACAGAGCTGCTTTGAGTCAGGTAGATCCCAGTCTGTGCTGTGCTCCTTGATTTTTTTCCCAGGTCCAAGACCTTTCGCTTCTCATTATTAGACTTCATAATGTTCTTGATAGCCCACTCCACCCGTCTGTCAAGGTCTTCCTGCAGAGTGGCTCTCCCTTCCAAACTGTCCACTTCCCCACTCAGTTTGGTATCATCAGCAAACTTCATCAGGGTACACTTGATCCTGTAATCCAGATTGCTTATGAAGGTATTAAACAGTGTTGGGCCCAATATTGATCCCTGGGGGACCCCATTTGTGACAGGTTGCCAGTTTGAAAAAGAGCTATTTACCACCCCCCTTTTGGTGTGACCTGTCAGCCGGTTCCCCACTCATCACACAGACCACTTGCCTTTGAAAAACAGGCTTTTTTCAGGTACCTAAATGTTAATATAAGCATGTAGCTAGAGTTAGTGTGTCTTGCAACTTTGGGTCTTGGCACACTGCTATTGCTATTGTAACAGATGGTTCCTCCATGAAGACCTAAAATTTCAAGGTACTGAGCAACACTGACTGATTACTTTATAGAGTTAGGCGTGTAAGTTAAAGCATACAAAAAAAAAGCTGTGTATGTATTACCACAGCTTAGAAGAAATAAACTCTGAGAAAGGATATGAAACAATGGTAGATAAATTTTGTTAACCAAGGAAAACAGCCACATGTGGAAAATCCAATAATGATGAATTCTGGTCTTTTTAGCCTCAAGGAAACGATATTTTTCATAACAGTTATTATGTTTCCATGTTTCCCACCATGCACACAGAAACCAATACAATATTTTCTTTCTGTCTGTTTTTCTCACTTATGGTTTTGGTAAGCATTTTCCCACTCTGGTGATTGTGGAGTGACGGTGCCACATGAAATTATGACTCTGTAAATGTGAATGCTGAGTACTACGTGTATGAATTCCATCTAGCAACTTTTTTTCTGAGTAAGAACAAGTTTTTTTCCTGTGTTTTTCCCATTTGTTCACAAAAAAAAGAAAATAGATTGCCATGATTTTTTTACTTAGCTTATGATTTCTCAGCCTAGACTGATTGGTCAACTCCATCCTTCACAAAAAATCCAAATAGAACATAACCTAATCCATGGTATAAATATTAGATCAGTGCTGCTGGAGATCCCAGGCTCTCTTTTAAATAAATTTTATTTTTCTTTTAATAGTGCTGTACAGGAGATGAAAAGATTTTCATCTGACAGTATCAAAGAAGCCTTAGATTTCCAGCAAAGCCCTGGAGGCTCATAATAAAAGATACTGCTTTTTCTTTTCCCCTCCCAAAATAGGCATATTCCTCATACTAATTATATTTTAAAATGTTCAATAGATCAACAGCTGCTAGTACACAGAGACTTATGAAGTAGGCAGGGCAGGAGCAGTTTTAAAAGGATAGATTTTACCTTATAAGTGGCTTCAGAAAAACTTCAGTTGTAATCAATTTATATCCAATATAAAAAAAAAAGTCGAAGATGGACTGGATATTCTGTCTGGTCTTAAAAAAAAAGTCTTGGGAGTTTTGGTAGCAGTGAATTTAGAGAGCTGTTAAACTTCATTCTGTTCTCTTAAAGAGGGAAGAAACTGCCCTGACTAGATTCTGACCTAAGGCAACCTCACCACAGCTCAGGGTACTTAGGAATGGTGAGGAACCTAATGAAGAGAAATGCATTATAGATCACAAAGTGATTTATCTTTCCCCCACCCCCCCAAATCTTCCTAGTCTGGGTGTCTGTTCAACTTCAAAGAATGTCTGTCTTTGAGACAAGAAACTAGGAATTTACAATTGAGACTACGGGACTAGTATTTTTGTCCCTAGGAATTTAGGAAAAAGAAACTGGAGATGGTTCTGCAAGACTTAATTGCTGAGAAAGAATAAGAGACAGTGCTTTTAAAAAGGAAAGATCAGGAACAGCTTTTTTCCTTCATTTAAAAGAATAATGAGAAAATTGTTGCCATCTGACCAGGCAAAGTATTAGCCTCTTTAATATATTTCATTAGTTGCTTGTTTCTCTTTCATAAACATAAGCATAAATAGAGATGAAGATTTCATTTCATTAAAATTGAGCACTTTGCGTCCAGCTTTCAGACACTAGGTCATGATACCAAAAATACCAACAATGCACTCCTATTCCACCTGAAAACAGTTGCTAACAAAAGCCCACATTCTGTCTGGGAATCTCATGGTGTTTTTCAAGCACTGCTGAGTCTAGCAGTGAACAATATATGGGCAATATACCTTTACAACAATATACCTTTGCACAGAAATGGGGGGGAGGGGAGAGGAAGGGGGAGAAGCCCTTTACCATCCACGTGACCTTAAAAAAAATACCCGTTAAAGACAAGTTCAAAGCCTGGAATACATGGAAGATGCACTTAGGAGCCTTCCATTACAGTTCCTCATTATAAGGTAGCAGAGAGGGCTACGTTCTGGAGTCTAGACCCAAAGACACTAGATTGAGTTGAGACTAATTACTAACACCTGTTAGAGCATGATATTGTGCTGAAAGGTGCAGGGAATCTTCATTCAATTACTGTATATTTATTTGGCATCCCTCTGTTTCAAAATGACCTGAGAAGCAAACCAAACTTTGATTAAACCAATTTATGTCTTACTGAATTCTTGTTGGAGGCTCCCTGAAAAGGGATTAGTTGATGACACAAAAAGTTTTTTCCTTCTGGAAGCCAGTGTACTTTTTCTACTTATGTTGCTATATTCATTGACCCCTTTAATGTAGGCACCTTTCACCATGTGCAGACGCTCTATGGTAGTACTATACCCAGTTTGTAAATATATAGCAATTATTGACTGGCTACATACACAGAATAGGTAGCTAGGAATAACTAGACTAAACATGAGTATGCTCAGCATCTCCAGTGCAGGCTGGAGTCTCTACCACCTAGACAATCGTTGTTGGGAAAGTGTCAGACCCTCCTTGGTCCTTGGATTAGGCTAGTTCTTGATTTTTTAATTTCCTGGGTTTTTCACTCATCTTTTTGCATTTCTTTTCATAGTTTCCCACTTTTCCATACCAGTATTTTTCTCTGAGTCCCTGAGTTGCTACTGGCATTTCAACAATATCACTTCTGGCTTCATTTTCATTTTACTCAAGAAGAAAATCTGGGCTTTAGCCTGCATTCTCTCTCACAGCTCAACAATTTTTTTAGTGAAGCTGAGCCAAGGGCACATAAATGCACCATACAAAACTGGGCCACGGGCTGCAGAGAGCTAAACCCCTTTGCCACAGAGGGCATAGAGTGCAAACCCAGTTCTGTTGGAAAAGTTATGACTTGAGACTGAAAAGACACATACTGCACACACTTCTGAGATAGATAATCCTAAAGTCAATTATCTGGAGGGTAAAGATTTCTCTTTACCTACTCTGGGTTTTACTTGATGTAATGAAGTCTGGAGACAATCTATTGATGCTTAAGTGCGGTACATACATAGACCAGAGTATATGTGTCATCATTAAGGTCTCTGGGATGGAACAGTTTGTTTTATCGTCTGAGAAATTATTAATTTTTTTAACTATTTTTTTTTACCCTAGTGGCTGCCCAATACTGAAAAAAAATTTCTAATATTATTGACAAGTGGTAGCTGAAACATCAAGAATATATTTGAAAAATGAGCACAATGTTACTGTATGGTTATTAATGTGAAATTATTCGATGTCTATGTAGAGAATTGCATGTCTGGAATTGGTTGAATAAACATTTTTTGTAATAAAATTTATGGTAACACTTCCTGAAGACATACCTCCTCAAGGCTTAAGCTCAGTTACTCATACACTAATTTGAATTGTATTTTAAAAGCTATATAAAAGTGTTTCTGAAGGATTTTTCCAGAATATAAAGGTAGATGGCAGCTAGATTTGCTAGATTAATCTGAGAGTTTAGATTATAAAATACTGTTTGTTTTGGGCACTCATAGCTATCTGTGCATGACCTGAAATACTACACCGAAATTTAGTTTTCCTTCAAAATCTGAGAACAGTTCTGTATCTTCTGCATGAGCCGTGGATAACCCTACTCTACCCTGTTTATATTAATAATATTTACAAAATAGTTATGTTGGGAGCTGGGGCTGTTATCCATTGTCTATATTCAGCAATGAAAGGCAAATAAGTAGCTAAATTCTGTTTACCTGGAATTTGTGACTCTGATTCTCTTTTAGTACTGAATTCAGACTGCCCCAGAAAATGTAACAATGTTTTTTGCCTTTCTTTGAAATATTCTTGTGCATTAAATAGCCTTCCTTCGCTTATTTTACACGTCCCGATTAAAATAAGATGTTCTTTCACTGTCCTCAGGAAAAAGAAAGAGGTGGCCTTTGTGACTATGTGCTAAAAAAAGAGTGGGAAAGCATTTAGTTCACAGCTTGCAAATGTAAAGACCATTTTTTTTATTCTCTGTTCTGCTCTTTATTTTTTCATATTACCAGCATAAGTCTTGAATAACAGCAACAAGACAAAGTAGCTAGAGCTGGTCTTGTTTTCTGTTAGTGTTTAATGTTCTCATTTTTTTGTGACAGACATAGACAGAATCTCCACTGAACTGTTGAAATACGCTTTACACACAGTTTGGTGGAGAGAAAATACAAATATTATGATAGTGATTTGACAAGAGTTTTAGCAGTAGACCAATCAATTTTGCAGTGTAAATGAGTACAGGATAAGCTGAATGGTTATTGCTTCAGGAAGGAGAATGATAGGTTTTCATTATATTGGTTACTTCAGATCATCCATGTTTTCCCCAACTGCTCCTGGATGGCCACTGAATGGAACACCCTCCTGCACCTGCTTAAATCAACATGATATACTCAGGACAGTCTGCTGAGAGTGTCTCTCAGTGATTCCTCTTCCCTTTTATCACTGAAAGTTTCCAAGATGTAAAGCTATTTCCCAAGTTCTTGCGTGATTGACATTTACACTTGCCCTTAAAATTGCATGGGTTATTATTATTTCTTTCTGAGGGAAGACATGAATGTCACGTTATAAGGAGATGCTTATACCACATGCAGGAAAGGGTGTTACAGACATTGACATTTTTTAGTAAACAGGCAAAGGGTTCATCTGCTGGGAAAAGATAGAATAGAAAATATTGCATGTGAAATTCAGTTCACTGCTCTGTGATTTTAACAGTGACACATCCTAGGGACCTTGGGATCAATACTATTCATAATCTGATTTCCCAGAATAATTTTTTCTCATGTACAAACATCACCAAATCGGTTGTCATTTACAATTCAGCACTTTTGCATAATGCCAGAGAAGCTGAGCCATAATTAAACAAACTTCTTCCCTCATTATTGACCTTGAGAATTGATATAAGGGAGTCTGGAATGGTGGATCTCTGTGGTGTGTTCCTGTTTAGCAGCAAAAGAACAAACTGGTCTCTGATCTAAGGCTGTTAGTCTCTCTGTTCAAAGAGATTAGCATTATTGGATCTGAACAACAGCAGTCCAGGAGCAAATATTGTTCTGGGGACATCACAAAATCTGAAAGATGATGCAGAAAAAAATTCTGAGAAGAATCCAAGCTGACTAAAATATCCACAGGACTAAATCTTAGCGTCTGTCTCTGCACAGATACCTGCTTTTTTTTAGATTGAAAAGTTGTGATTTACTTCTTCAGGGTAATAACTACATTTCAGACAAGAAGAAGATGGTAATGTTGATCTGTCTAGGTATAAGCTGTGTAGTAATACAAAATCACATTTGTGTGTAGGCTAAAATGAACCTTGTACATGTGTAGACACTAGCCTCTCCTTTGACTTGACATTATTATACAGTTAATAATGTCATCCAAAGCACTTGCTATATTTCTGGGAAAATGAGACTTTTCCTGTCTTTTAGACACTGTTTCCCTCCCTTTCTCAAGGGTATCCTATCTAGGAAATCTAATGCTCAAGGCCTAGCTAGACTGCTTGTTTAGAGCTGACTTGACTTTGCAGAGCAGTAGATTTTTTTCCAAGATAATGAAGTAGTGTTTCGTGAAGATTGTTGCTACCACAGCTAAAGCTGCTCTAAGCACAAAAGCCAGCTGCTCTGGTACATTTCATGGAATCTGCTTCTTATTCTAACATTGCTGATTTTGTCTTGTTTTCTTCTATCTGACAGCCTGCTCCTGAACCTCTTGCTTCTTAGAAAAGCTTTCTAAGATTTCTAAAACTCAGAAATGACATTTTTTAAAAAACCTAAACACACACACAGAAATCACAACACTTGAGATCTAAAAAGTTGGTTATTTGTTTTTTTTATAATTTTGGTCTTAAAACTCTCATGTACCAAATAAAACACTTAAAACAAACACAGTCATGGATAGCAGAGGCTGAGGGACAAATGTTCCTTGGCTCAATTAAGCTGAATTATTTCTTTCTTTTTTTTTTTTAATAGTGGAGTGTCAAATATAGAATTGTTGTCCTATCAATAGGCAACAAAGAGTGAAAGTACTTTTCATTCAGTAATGTCTTAAGGTATTGCTAAGACATTCGGCAACATCTTGAGGCACAAAATGCAAGTTACTTTAACAAGTGTTGGGTTCATTATTTTCTAGCATCCTGCCCTCAAGAAAATGAGTGAATGTGGCATGTAATTGTTACCTTAGTGTGACTTCAGTTTGCAGAAAAAGGTATTTTGTATGACAGTGGGAAATTTCAGCACTCAGATATCCAAGACAAAAATAGATTTTCTCTTACTAGGGTTTTAATTTGGAAATTACAACCAAGCCAGTAGAACAAGTTTTAGTCTCAGCTTTCCAAAGCAATTACCCTTTTTGAAGGACAAATACTGTTTCTCTTCAGAATACCTGCTTATGTGGATCCTAATCATAGACCAGCGAAATTTTGAATGTTTTCACTAGTTATTTCTTTTGAGATAACAATTGCATTCAGTCTGTCTGCTCTTCCCCTTCCAAGAAGCATAAATCAGAGAATAATCTCTGTTGTTAATTAGTTAATTTTGTTGCTCCTGACAACATGAGAAATAACCTAGAGTCCATTAAATACAAGACCTAAGTTTTATATCTACTTTTTCTCACCGTTCTTTTCCATTTGGTACTTTGATTTTACCCTGTTTATGTTGAGGTTTATTTGTGGGAATTTTTTCCTCTTTGGTTTTTTTTTTTCCCATGATAATGGTATATAAAATTATTTTTCTCTAGATAGCTAGATAGTAATCCAGCAAGACTCTTTCTCTCATGGAATCAAGGTTTGTAGAGTGTATCTTATTTCAGAAGATCAGTAAGGAGTAAGAAACAATAAAAAACCCTCAGATTGAGCGCACCTGCAAAAACAGGTTCTATGCAGTCTTATTTCAAGAACCGATCAGTGAACAATTAATTCAGAAAAAGCTGTCACAGCTTTTGGGCAATGCAGCCAGTTGCTAACTGTTTTCCTCAGCTGTTTTCTAAGGAGCAACATTAATAAATCTGGTCTTACTCCGTCTCAGTCAGTGGAATTAATAGGAATTTATTCTAGGCTCACAGGTGGCTAAAGCCACAGGAAAATTGTTTCATATCATCTTTCAGCTGAGAACAGAGCTTCAGAACTTATCTTTGGTCATTGGTCAAACTGAGCCTCAGGTTATTTGGACATTTGGTTCACAGATTTTTCTCAACACTATTTATCCAAGAAGTCTGTAACCTGTTTACAAGCCCAGCTGGCAGAAGATGAGCCTTGGAGTGAGCTCTGGCATGTATATTTTTCTCTCTTCAGTGTTGCACAGGTTTGTGAAATGCATGCCAGATAGTTCTTTTTTCTATCCCAGTGTCTAGTGCTTCAAAGATCTGGTAGCTGGAGTGATTATGTGTGAAGATAACTCGATTTCTGCTGGATGTTGAAAAATGACGCAAAAGAGCAATAAGACAGAAATGCAGTAAGAAACCAATGTCTAACATAAACTTTCAGAGAGGAATAAAATCAGACCATTTTGTCAAGAATTCAGAATTGAACTATGTTGTCAGAAGTGGAAAGTTCTTAGCAACTCCCATTGTATCTGGTTAAAATTAGGAGAATCAAGGACTGCCCTGAATAAGGCATCAGGCAGACCACCAGAGCTGCAGTTTACTTAGTCATATAGTCATTTTTATCTGGATTTTCCCATTGTTTCTATCAGTTCTGAGTCTTAAGAATATACTGCACACTTCCACACCTAAAAGCAGGAGCTTATCAGCCATGTCTTTCAGCTGAGGCTCTTGACAACAGCTAGCTCATGTAAAAGAGGCTTAGTCATTACTGTAGTGCAACATCTGAGAAGAGTGCTTACTAAGTCTGTGAAATCCATGCATCTGCATCTGCATTAATTCCTCTTAGAAGGAGAAGCTCTTTGTAATAAGCTAAGGATCATAAAGAACTTTGCATATAAAACCAGAACTGGCTCTTTCCTAGAAGTATTTCTTTGATTATGCTGCATTAATTACATAATATGTAGCAATTAGGCATAAATTAAACTATCATGTTGTTGAAATTAGACTCCGTAGTCTCATCTCACTCTTCTGGCACACAGCCTTCTCTGAGTTAGGACACGAAAGCAAAGAAAAGTCAGTTCATCTTCTCAGTACTGGCAGAGTGATAGTTTCACTAGTATGGTGATAGTATCACTAGTTTTTCAGAGTGTAACAGATAGTTGCTTTTAAAGTTGGTCTGAGCTTCAGGGTGTATAGGTCAGACATCTTCAGAGGTATTTTCTAGTATGATGAAATGAGTCCTGTGAAACTTCAGAAGAACCATGTAATCTGAGAGAAGCACTAGGCAAAGAACCTAGAGTTCGTCCAGCTCAGGAACAAGACAGATATTGAGTTTTAGATTCTTACAGAAGACTTGAGACCAACAGATGTCCCAGAGAAACAGCAGGAAGGCTGGACAGATTTTTCTTTTAATAGGAGGGAGGACCAAGGGACTTGTTTCCAACCCTCCACCCAAAGGTTAAAAAAAATCCAATAGAAACTAACAACAAAATCACTGGTGGTATTTGTGGACTGGGTACTTATTTGCTCACAAGGGACCACCTACTCTGTTTTTCCCTTATATAAATTGAGTTACCTGAGATATTTCAGGTCATTTCCTAAAACAATTTTCAGTCAATTTACTTGCACTTTCTATCTGCTTATGCAAGAGATTATACACCAACTTCTTCTCTAGGCATCAGACACACTCCAGATTAAAGTTTATATTTCTGTAGGCAAAAACACCCATACATGCCACATAATAAGTTTTGGTGGAATTGCAGTTCAGTATCCACATCTGATTGGATCCCTGGAGTATCTGAACTGCCTTTTGAAAGAAACAAGCTCATCAGTTCTGGAAGCACGGGATGAAAGTAATTGCCTGTTTAACAGCACAGAGAATACACTCAGCTCAGTGTTACACCCTGAGAGCTGTCCTTTGGGGAGATTAGATAACTATTTCATCCAGAACTAAAAAGTCCCACTGGCAAGAATGAAAACTCTTACCTTTGCAATCAACTGAAATATCAGTGGGAAAATTAATGAGAAAAGTCTTACACCTGACTCATTAATTTACTTTCTAGAATAATACAAAGATTTTATCTACAACTTCATACAGGCTGCAACTAAGGTCATTTTATCTGCAACGTTACAGGCTGCCCAGAGAGGTGGTGGAGTCTCTGTCTTTGGAGATGTTCAAAACTCGCCTGGATATGTTTCTGTGTAACCTGCTTTAGGAGGACCGGCTTTGGAAGGGGGGTTGGCCTAGATGAGGTCCCTTCCAACCCCATATCATTCTGTGATTCTGTGAAAAAGTGTAAGAAACAACAGAGGGAACACCAAGGTCAGAGGAGGAGAAGGAGGAGGTGTTTCATGCTGGAGCAGATGTCCATGCTGCAGCCCATGGAGGACCATGTTGGAATAGAGATATCAACACTGCAACCCATGGAGGACCCCATGCTACAGCAAACAGACATGCTCTGAAGGAAGCTTCAATCCATTGAAAGCCGACACTGGAGCAGGAGAAAAGGGTGAGGCGGAAAGAGTGGCACAGAGGAACTTTCACCTACCAACTGCAAGCCCCAATTCCCCTTTGGCTCTGTGATGCTGGGCAGGGTCGGGGAGGGAGAGGAGTCAGGAATGAAGAAATCAAATTGAGCCTGGGCAAAACAGGGGCGGATGAAGTGTCTTTTCTCTGTTTCTCACCATCTACCTATATTTTAATTGGCAATGAATTAAATTAATTTTTCCCAGTCGAGTCTGTTTTGCTCATCACAGTAACTGGTCAATCAATCTTCCTACCTTTACCTTCACCTATGAACTTTTTCACATTATTTTATCCTCCTACCCTGTTTGGGGAAGTTAAGCAAGTGAGAGGCTGGCTAGTCAAGGTCAACCCACCGCAGGAGGGTTGACAGAGGAGGGTTCCTGCAAAAATCTTTGCAGGAAGATAAAGTTTATGTCTTCCTAGTAGCATCGGTAATATGAACAGAATTATTTCTTGCACTTGCTGTACAAAATACAGTGGAAAATTTTTCTGTGATCTTTTACTGCCTAGAGTCATCCTATTTCACTTAAAGTACGTAATTGAGGCATCTAAGTTAGAAACTTAGTCACCCTGGTCAATGAAAAGGAACAGGTGCCTTCAGAGGATGATTCAAATCTTTAATTGGACAAAGTTTCTCTCTGAAGGTGTTGGGCTCTCACCATTGATTATAAAAGAAGCCTCAGACAAGTGCTTTCTTAAAAAGGTGTTTCATTTAAGTGCTGTAAGTTAAGCAGGCTGAACCAGGGCATCTGTAGCTAAGGACTTATAGCATTTGATCTTTCTTGTACAGCAAGCAAACCTGGTAATAATACTTTATAATCTGCTTTTAATGTACTGCTCACAGTAGCCATGCAGTTTATCCTAGCCTTTCATACACAACTGAAATGTCCCTTTCTCCTTAGTATTTGAGGCTATTTTAACATTTTATATTTTTGGACTCATGGTTTTGGGTAGATGCATATTTTATTGTTGCAGTTCTTTTTTTACCCATGTGCTGTTTTTCCCAAGTAATATTTCTTGCAGATGAAAACCTTACCAAATGAACTAAAGATCATTAAAAATGATCAGAAGATTAAGATAGAATTAAGTGTAGGTGTGCAATTTTAAAATCCAAATGACACAGTTTGAACATTGAGCAAATATTAAGTAACACCTAAAATCATCCCTCTCGAATTTGAGTAAAATAATAGTTTCATTTGTTTCCATGAAAATTCAGTCATCACATAGCACTAATCCAAAATTGGAAGTTGATGGTAGATGGATAAATTTTTTGTTAAAGTGATGTTAGTCAAACTGCAGGTTTAACTATTTATGAGTTAAATAACGCCTTTCTTCAACAGTTTTCCTTCTTTCCTCCTAAATTTGTTGTTGTTGAGATGATGCTCCCCTTCTTGAGCATACAGCAAAGAAACATAGTCAATTCCTGTTAACTGAAACTTTTCTTTTGGGTGATTTTAGTCACTTGGTAATAAGCAGCAGCTCTGATCAAGGTTAGTCATCATGCGTGATAGAGTCACTTCATAAATGGAGTAATTGACATGATTGTTAAGAGGAACCTGGGCAGCTGAAAAAAAAAAAAAGCAAAACCAAAAGTCTATAGTTCTCCAATGAATTTTTAATGATATTGTTATAATTTCAGATTGGGTTGGGTTTTTTTCAAACTACGTTCTTCATAACAATTTTTATCCTCCTGTCCATCTGCCTCCCATTGTAAACTTCATTTGTTTACCTCTTGTTGAATTTCTCAAACTTTGCATTTACCTCTATTCCTGTCTTCCATGCACTTCCTCAATTTTTGCCTCCTAAAGGATGTTACTGCAGGGTGCTGCATTTTCTTTAACAACAATACTTATTTTGAATTTTCTTCTTGCTATTGCAGGGTGCCAGGTTGCTTCTCCTGCTTAAATCTCCACATATAATCAATTTCTGCAGCAATTATTTTGTGGGGTTTTGTTTTAAATGATGAAAACTGTATTTTATATGATGAAAACTAACTCCTTTGTGGTAGCTTGGCTTCTCCAATGCATTCTGTCTGTGGCCTTGCCTCTAATTCATCTGGTTTGTTTTCAGGTTTTCTCTAGCCAAACTATTGCAACAGGATATTTGTATTAGCTATGCAAAGGCAAACTTCATACAAAAAGTGCAGAATCCTCCCACAACCTGTCCTCCAGGAAAACAGAAGTAAGGCTAGATTATCTGCTGGTGACTTTGTCAGTATCTTCAAAATAAAAAATGCTTTACATGCAAAAAAGGCAAAAGAAAAAAAAAAAAAGCTAAAAACAAAGAAAAGAAAAAAAAAAAAGAAAATATATTCAATACTCTACTTCAAATTTAGCCTTATCATTTTTGTGCTTGCATATCAAGTGAGGAAAATTCTTAACTCAAAAGGAATGTGTAATTATTGCTGAAGATAAATATCTCAATAAAAGACATACGTACGAAGTAAGATAAATACAGTCATACTAGAAGGGCTCAGCTATTGTGGTAATAGATGACTATGTTGATTGAGAGATTTACTGATATTTTGGGAACTGGAAATAAAATGGTTCTCATGAGGAGTCATATTTTAATATACTTAATGTGAGGGGTGCGCTGGTAAGTATTATTGTATTTTGTTTTACAGTCTCATCAGCCTCTCATTTTGGACTGTAGGCTTTTGAAAATACTTGCTGTCCTGCCACCTGGGTTTAGCTTTAATTGATATAAGGGGGCAACTGGAATTGTGCTTAAGAAGAAAGACATAAGTAGCTATTAGAAACATGAAAATGTATATATTTGGTTTGTAAAACATCAGTTCTCTGTTTTGAGGAGCATAATGTTGTCAATAACATTAAGGCATACAAAATCTGGAGGCTTGTTTTCTTATTAGCCTTTATGGAATTAATTTTTTTACCCAATGCTTTAAGACTTATTTCTTTTGGCATTTTAACTGACTTGAGCTTCCCTGACTCTTTGATTCCACCATTGAGTAGCTGATATTTTGCAAAAAAGAGATGGCTATATATTAAAGACAGGAGCCACAACTCAAAAAGTGTCACTTAATTCAGTTTTTGTCCCAGTTGTGTATGCTAATAAGGTAATTTGCAATATGTATGATATTAAAATGAGGCAAATCAGCCCTCTGAATCTGACAAACCAATGTGTTGTTGAGAGCTGATTTTGCCTCCAAAATCAGGTACTAATCAGTTTTTCAGCAAATGTGCAAATGACTGTGCAATTCTGAGGCCATTGAACAAATTCCTGATAATGAAATAGCAGTACAACCAACTTCTATAGAAGTTGAATACTCATTTCCATTGGGTATTTCAATCTAAGGTATAAATACTTATTCAATGGCATATCGTATAAATACATACCCTAGAAAGTATCAGGGAAGCAGTAAGGTGTGTTCTGATGAAGGAGGAAGCGACCAGCCCCTCTTTTGCCAGCGCAGGCGCGGTGATCACAGGCTGCTCACTGACCACACGCACGACGCCGCAGGGTCTCTCGGCCACCTGGTACAGGTGCTTGCACAACCTTATATGATGTTATTTTGGAGTCCTCTTGTTTGACTTGTAATCGTGATTCTGCTGAAGTTCTGTTAGTTCTGAAGCTCACAAGTTCCTGGAAAAAAAAAAGAAAAAAAAAAGTCTAAACCATCCAAAGCTTTAATCATGTCACGCTCAGGAAATTTGTACAAATTGCATTTTGGTCCATGGGTACTAGAAGCTATTCATAATAATGCAGTGTGATCAGGCACATTTTGTAAATGTTGCGGGTTGCCTGAAAAATGTCAGGGTGTTTTTTCCCAGTATTTCTCTGTTGTAGCTGTCTTGCACCAGGCAACAACACTATATTTTCATTCTATAGCCCACCTCTCAATGAGGCTAATCAGTCACACATACTCTCCTGCCGGCAGAAAGCCTCTTCCTTCAGCATGTAGTTGGCTTTTGCTGTCTAGACTTAAAAAGTGCTTCTCTGACACTCGTGAAAGGAGCAAAACTGGAACAAGCAAATTACAGCAGGAACAAGTTGTACCAGCACTAAAGCCTTATTGTAATATAATGAAATTCTATCATCAGGCAAAGAAAAACACAGGACTGATATGAAAAGCAGTTAAAACTTGTGTATCATCACTGCCCTTCCCCAAGAGCTTACAACATGAAAAGAGGTGTAAGAATAAATTTGCATTGTTTTTTGTGTTCTTGGAACAGAAATTGGTGCTTTGAATGGCTTCTTCTAATAATTGAGTTGGGGGGCTTAAGATGCAAAATTTCTCTGGTTCAGCTGCTGTCTCACTTTTAGATAAGATAAGGATTAAGAATACAATTTGCTTAATAAAGAGGAAAATCTTTTCTGTTAAACTTGTTTTACTCCCCCCTGTCACAAGGGAAGCTGAAAATGCTTAGCTTCCTATTAAGAAAAAAATCTTAACCATCTTAAAACACATTCCTATGCCAGGAAAATACCATGCAGTTTTCAATTTCTTGTTGCATGGCACTAAGTATGACCGTGTTTTACCCTTCCTACTGGATGAGACCAAAGGCCTACCTATATTAGTACATTTCCACTAACAGTGATGAGGAGATATTTGGGGAGAATTAATATTCAGGCCTTCCCCAATGTAACTTATTTCTAGCTTCTATGATGCATCAATATGAGGATCTCTGAATCGGAGAACACTGCTGGATCATTGCATTTAACAGCACCAGTAAATTTGCATCAGTAAATTTAAATAGAATTTTTCCAGCCTCCCTCTTTGAACCCTTTTTTATGTTTTCCCTCTAAAACATTCTGAGGTGCTGAGTTCCACAGTACAATCTGTATGAAAATATATATCTCTTTGCTACTAAATACATGCCTTAAACCTGATGAGTGGGTCATTATGTGCTTCCAACTTCTCATATTATGAGTAACAGTGAGTTACGATATCACAGGCAATCCTTGAGCCAATCATGATTTTACACATCTGTGTCACATTCCTTCTCAGTTCATTTATTTCCAGGAAGAGGAACCCCAGTGTTTAGTTTCTCCTCATATAAAATTTGCTATGGGAGTCATAGAAAGATCCCCTTCTGTATTTCTTTTCTAGTTCTATCTGATAGCTGGAGTAGCTATTTGAAGTCTGTAACCAACTACTTCCACAGCCAAAGAGAAGCTGCCAGAAGAAAACCCATTCAGATCTGAGATTTACTTTAGTTTTCTGTTTACTTAAATAAAACAATGGTAAAAAACAGCTATCAGCAATACTGCTTCACCTTAAAGTACTAAAAACTGTAATTATTTAAATAGATAAACTACTGTTTTTCAAGCAAGTTCAATACCCAAAAAATTATTTGCTACAGGAATGACAATAGGAGAACTTCATTGTTTTGCTTTTGAGAACTGGATATGTGCTGCGAGATGTTTGCTTTGAATATTCAGTAATAGTTTTAAGGAAATTGACCTCAGTTCCATTTAGCCTCCTGTTGCTTCTTTGATAGTCATTTATCACAGATATGTTACCAAATACCTTCTTTCTCTTCTGTTTATTAAAACAACCTGTGCCTAAGAAGAAATTGTGAAGTTTTTGAATTAAAATCTTGAATTCATAGTTTTAAGAATTCACAATAGGACACATCTTGGAATAATGTCTATCTACTGAATTGTGGGATCATTTATTGAGATTGGTTAATGTAATAATTTAACTACTGCAGGTCCTCAGCAGGAATAAAGGAAGATATATTTTAATATTGATATCTCGCACCTATTGACTCAAAGGTGATGTTGGACATTTTTCTTGGTGTTGATGTTCCATTATCGACTCTTGTAAACCTACGAAATCAGACTTCTTATTCAACAAAGAGACTGCTACCAACTATGTTGCTGTCATGCTATCTCTCTTCTAAAATGAAATTATGGCATTTCATTAGAAGTATTGAAAATGTAAGAGCTGTGCATAATTTACACTTCATTTGACAAATCAGCTACAACAAATGCAAAATTGTATTAAATGTTTTCATTTAATGGTCACAGAGGAGATAAATATCAGTATTCAGAAAGCTTTAACATCCAAATGTGAAGTACAGAGAGACAGAATAGAGCTTGTAGAATGTCTTTTTGGAGAGGACAGGGTGTTGATACCAACATATTCTTGCCACAGAAGGTTTTTCTTTTGCCTTCCATCAGTTCCTTTTACTAAGAATCCTGCAAGAAAACATTGCAAAAGCCATCCAGAAAGTGGCTATTGAGCACACACTGATCATCACACTGGATCAATAGTAGGATACAACAGACTTGCTTCTCAGGTACAATTGATGTAGTTTTGAATCCCTGTCTTTTCTATTCTAGATGTCTGAACAATGACAATGCAAGAGTGATACTCTTTTCAAAAAAAAAAAGTAACAAAAGCTACTTAAATAGATAGCTTAAATGCCACTGCGATCTGTTGGAGAGCAGATACATTTGATCCCTTTTTGGAAGTGTCCCGCTGTTTTGTTTCTTCCATATCTCACAATTCTTTCACTATTTGTTCAAGTAAGCACAGTGAAGGAAAGCTAAGTTCACTTCAGAGTATGTAAATGAACAGACAAATAAAAACATTCATAAAAACCAAGTTATTTTCTAAAAGAGGTACCAAAATTGGCTTTGTCCTGGCATAGAACAGATCTGAACAGGGTGCAACATAAACCATGACACTTCATAAAATATTGGTGTTCTGTTGTATCTTTTTATGCATCCGAGACAAGCATATCCAATGTAACCTAAAGGATTGTGGATATCTGTCTCCCATGAAAGGGTAAATCAGCATTCAAGGGAAGTGCAGCATTTGCCTTCCAGTCAGTCGGATAGCTTTGAGGATCAGTCGTGAGTCCAGAAGCTTGAAAACAAGAAATAGCCATAAGGCTATCTCAGAGCAGTGTATGGAAATACTGAGAATCTCTTGAAATAACACCTGAGAAAGGAGTCCTAAGCCAAGGATTTTCATAACAGAGCTTTAACTCTTGAAAAAACTCAAAATAGTAAAAGGCTTTAGTTTGTTATGGCATGGCGCTTTTTTCTTTTTTTTTTCTTTTTTTTGTTTAGAGACATAAGCAAATGCAGCATAGAGCATGGCTGGGTTTGTTTATCCTTATTGGATGGGAGGTAAAAAGACAATTAGGAGGCTAAAATGCATTCCTAGTTAAAAACCAGAAGTCCTGTTAATTTTTTTATGTTTAATGTCCTGTTTCCAATTGTTACACAGGAATCACATTAAAGGAACAAATTCTTCTTTTAGGGATCTTGGGAAGACTTGTCATTTAGGAAAAATGGAAGTGTGTTTCTCATGATGCTTTAACAGTACTACACTGGCTTCAGCTAACTTGCAAGATCTGGGTTATAAATTCCCACAGTCATTTTACCAGTTTTTTCTCATTTGGAAAGCAGTTTTCCTTCATTTTCCTGTAACCTTTCTTCCATTTTTACCTCACATTCTTCATCTAGAAATGGGTTTATTCTTCACCTGCCTTTATAAAACTTCTGTATATTTCAAGAAAGATTGAAGCCCATCTTAACTGAGTCTGAGATCTACATACTAAGTGTGATTGAGACACTTTCTGTACTATGAGGATAGATAAAATTCTTGTCATACTTTGGCAACACATACCTCATAAAAGCAATTAACATATAATTAATAAGGTGGAATGGCTGGAAAATGTCTCGTGATTGCCAGACCTGAAGACAAGGAGTTTGTTAATTGGAAGCCTCTAATGTGTTTCTTCATAGGAAATGAAGGCTTAGGTGCAGAATCATATAGTTAAAAAATAAAGCTCAAGGTCATCTCATGACCTTTCTTACAGCTAAAATTCCTTTTTAAAAGAGAGAAAAACAGAAAAAAAATTGTCACTCACAAACTTATACCTTATATATAAAGTAAGCAAACAGGATGCTGGATTGCAACAAAGGTGTCACCAGCAGAGATAGAAGAAGTCATTATCTCACTCTACTTAGTGCTTCTCGGACCACACCAGGAATACTGGGTTCAGTATTGGTCTCCGCTATACAAAAGAGATGTAGGCAGGCTGGAGAGGGTCCAGAGAAGGGCCACCAAGTTGATCAAAGGGCTGGGAAGCCTGCCGTATGAGGAAAGGCTGAGACAACTGGGTTTGTTTGGTCTTGAGAAAAGTAGGCTTAGGGGAGACCTTATGCCCATGTTCCTGTATTTAAAGGGTGGCTACAATGAAGACGGAGACTCCCCTTTTACAAGGAGTCACATGGCAAAGACAAGGGGTAATGTGTACAAGTTACTCCTGGGGAGATTCGAATTGGACATGAGACGACAATTTTTCACAATGAGAACAATCATCTGTTGACATAACCTCCCCAGGGCACTGGAGAATTCCCCATCATTGGCTGCTTTTAAGATTCAGCTGGACAGGGTGGTGGGCCGTCTTGTCTAGACCATGCTTTTGCCAAGAAAGGTTGGATCAGATGATCCTTGAGTTCCTTCCCAACCTGGTATTCTATGATATATTTCAACTTCAAATTCAGAAAAAAAAAAAAAAAAGTAATTTCTGTTTCAATATATACTACATTAACATCTCTTTCTAAAGTATGGAGCTTGTGAGCAAGTAAAGGACAAGAAAAAGCATATACTTCATTAACCCAGTCTAGTATATATGGTTGCTCATGTCAGATGGAGGAGGTTTGCATTGCAGATGCATTTATAATATGCTTCAAAATCAACTACAGTAGCAATCTACTCTTTCAAAATGGCTTTTACAGAAAGTTCAACCACCATGTGTATACTTTGTCAGAACTGCCTTGTTTTTTGGTCCCTCATTACTGGGTTACTAGTTTAAAAATTGTCGAAGAAATGAAATCTGGAAGAGCTGTCAAATTTCAGAAAAAATGCCTTGAGCTGAATTCTTCGTTTATCTGAAACATCGGGACATAAAAAATAAGAACTGCCAAAGAACTACCAACATTTAAAGGAAATCAAGGTGTCAGCAGAAAGAAATTTATCAATACAATTTTCATACTAAAAACACAGGATGTGTTTTCAGCAGCTTGCTGTTACTCTGGGTTTGCCTGGCATCAGTGGCAATTTCCACAGACTCCTAAAAGTTCAGTTAGCAGCAGATAAATCAGCATCTTCAGCCCGAAACAAAAAGTTTCTGTCTCTGCAGTCTACAGAGAATTGCAGTCCTATGCAAAGATATCAGTTCAGCTTATGCCAGCCTCTTCATTTAACAATAAGACCAAGGCTGCCCTAGAGCTCCACATTCCCTACCAGCACCTCCTTGTTGTTGAGAACAAGGTCCAACATGGCACCTCTCCTTGTTGGCTCCTCTATCACTTGGAGAAGTAAGTTTTGCATTCCAGGAACTTCCTGGATTGCTTACACCCTGCTGTGTTGTCCCTCCAACAGATATAGATATGGTTGAAGTGTCCACTGAGGACCAGCACTTGTGAACATGATGCTGTTCCTCTCTGTCTGTAGAGGGCCTCATCTGCTAAACCTTCCTGGTCGGGTGGCCTGTAGCAGACTCCCATTGTAACATCACCTGTCCCTGCCTTCCCTTTAATCCTGACCCAAAAGCTCTCGGTTGGCTCCTCATCCATCCCTTCGAGGATCTCCTTGCACTCCAGCTGGTCATTGACACAGAAGGCGACACCACCTCCTCATCTTCCCTGCCTGTCCTTCCTGAAGAGCCTGAATCCTTCTATTCCAACAAACACTTCAATCATAGGAGCCCTTTCACAATGTCTCTGCGATGCCAATAAGATCATCGCCCTGCAGGCATGCAGACATCTCTAACTCCCCCTGTTTGTTCCCCATGCTACTTGTATTTGCATAGAGGAATTTAAGTTGGGCCCCTGATAAAGCTGACTTACTGGCTGGAGTGACTGATATTGCTTTGTGCTGTCTTCCCTTTAAAGACTTGCAATGTTCATGCATTTAAATGTATGAATCATTAAAATAAAAAAAAAAAAAAAAAAGAGGGTGGTTATAGGATTGTGTCTATACAGAAGATTATATTCAATGTCATAATCCTCAAAGGTGGCCTTATCTCCTACTCACACATCCACACACAAAATAAAAAATAAAAAAAAGTAGAATAACGTGATTATCACCTCAGATTATTTTTGCCAAATCATTCTTTCAACACGTATGCAGCATTCACAAGTTTAGAACATGACATTCTGGATTCTAGAAATAATTTCTGGAAATGTTTTGACCTGAAGTACATAGTTTTGATTTAAAAGACAGATATTTTAGCAATTTCAGTAACCATGTAAATGAAATGTATTTCAGCTGCACAGTGGACAGGGTTTTTTTGCCTTTTGGTGGTTTTTTTTTTCTTCTTTTTTTCCTGCATAATGCATGTTATGAAATCATAATGTTTTTAATATGCCTTTTTAAAAGGTTACATACATTTTCTCTCAATTCTGAATAAATGTTTTTGCTGTATGTGTTATGCTCACAGAAGTTTTGGAAGTTCACTGTACACCAAGTGCTCTTGAGAGAAGGTAACTCATTTCCAACTTATTTAAAATGGATCGAATAAGATGATTGCTTACCAACTGGAAATATTACAATTTCATTTCTATGGCAGAATATTTCTGTTAGGCCTGTCTGCCTGTAAACACTATACATTCTGATCACCACTTTCATTTTCTTTATAAGCATAACCATCACTATCAAGTACTGACAGAACCATTTAAAGAAAAGGGGGGGAAAAAAGCATCTGTCTTTAAAACAGTATTTGCTGCCACTCCAAAAAAACCTCCAAGAAAATCTAAATACTGTCCTTCTTTAACTTTGTACCAGCAACTTATTACTTGATATAAAAACAATAGTGATTTTTACATCTTGAAATTTCCTTACTATGAATCCTCCAAAAACATGCAGTATTTGAAATACAGCTTAATGTTAGCTAGACCTTTTCTGCTTTTTAGCAGAGATTGTTTCTAACAGAAGTAGAAAAAAAGAAGTGGAAATATGATGATGCACTCTTTCAAACATTACTTTTTCTGAATCTTCATCAGTCTGTAAATATTGAACAGTGTGTGTCATTGTTCTCTTTGGTGTCTTTATTGGAAATCTATGGTTTGAGAATAAAAAAAAGAAAATTTCATAGAAATGGACAGCTGTGGAAAAGTGGCAAAAGGGAATAAATACTTAAATCTGTAATCTTGTGGGAAATACTGTATAGCTTATAGATAAGTCTTGCTGGTAGTGTGACCTATAATAAAATTCACCTAGACTTTCCATCTTTCTTTTCATCACAGTCCTTTGTTTCATTTTCCTCCACTATTGCTAATTGTTCCCATCAAATGAACCACTGATCAACAGGAAGGATAAATTTTGTTTTCCATTTACTTTTTCTAGTCAGGCCACTATGTTGATCTGTTGATCAATACAATTTTAATGCTGCAAAAATTCAAATCTATCCCAAAAGAGAAAACTAGTTGCAATTTGTGCAATAAATTAGATTTGTTTTGCTCACTTCCTGGGCTATTCAGAATCTGTATGGTTCTGTTACGTCACAAAAGGCTCTATTTCATTTTTTTTAAATAACATAGTCATGGCCTTCTCGCAAGAGCATATGGTGTTACCAGAAAGAGGAAACTGAAGAGCTCTTTAGAACGCGTATTGAGCTTCACACTTCTTTGTCCTCTTGACTAAACAATGTTATGGTCTAAACACTGTACTAGGCACACTATACTGCAGTGAAATGAATCTTTTGTGGCAGTTTCCTTAGCTTTCTTTTAATTCTAGAGTTACAGTGTTGCTTGCAAATATCCATATCTCTGTTATATCTATTTATATATATATGTATATATATGTACGTGTGCGTATATATACACACATATGTAGCATGTGTAGGGCTTCAAACAAGAGGGCAGTCCTCTGATCTTCACTGTATTTTATTTCATTCTTATTCGAGTGTCTCCTGCCTTCCCTAGCAATGCATAACACCAGTACAAAAGATATTAAGAGACAGATTTTGAGAACAACGCACCATATCTGAGTATACAAAAATTAATTTGGAAAGGACACAGATACTAGTAGATAGAAAACGGTGCATTATAGTTGAATCTTACTGCAGTTCCTTAAAAATAGAGACATCTAAACTGCCACCAATATAGCTGCAGAGTTAACCACTTCTTGAGGTGAATGACTTCTTTCAGGATGAAAATGCTGTCATCATTTATATTTGGTTTTTATTTTTAAGGTTATCTGTGCCATCATAAGCAGTAAGAACATTTTTTGCTTCAGTGAAAGCTGAGACTCTAGGACACACTTAATATGATAATGTTTTTTTGCTGGAGATTAAGGGGATAGAAATGAACTACCACTTAGGTTTACAAGTGATAATTTAAATAAGTTTATTGTAACTGTGTATACATGCAAAATTGTAATTTAAGTCACTTTCCCTCAAGAGATCTTTTTAGCAAATGCTTTCAAAGTATGCAATAGCAATTCCATTTAAGGGCAAATATTTCATTATTATACAAAAATGTTTATAGCATGCTGGTATCACTATTTTAAGGAAAATAGCAGTTTCAGAGTTTGGTGATATTGTCTGCAACAGATATCTGTCCAAACCAGTAAGATTCTGGATTTACATACATACATAGCTAGTATGTTTTTAGCTCATTGTTTTAACTTGGTGCTAATCCTTGTACGAATATCCACTAACAGATACCTAAGATATAGTCACAACTAAGAGGATTCGTATTATCTCATTAGTATTTCTGAATCTTAAGTTCTCAGACTGCTTTCTGTACTAATTAGTAGAGATGGTTTCAAGCTAGCATTTACCTTTTTTTTTTTTAATGTATCGTTTATTTTCCAAGATAGCTATTTTCTCTAGTTATTTCTTTTCAAAACTTGTCTGGAAGGTTTGTGTTGTACATATCTATTTGTCATATTAGATTCCCAGAATCTCATCAGAACCATGTCAAATTACATCAATCCAAACTGTGACCTGGACTTCTGATAAGAGTGCTATAGGAAAAGCATGGCTTGAAGGTTGTTGGAAGACAAATAGCTTTATCATCATCACAGAATTAATATAAGAGATGCAATAATTTATTGAATGTTCATGTAATATGATTTTTTATTGTACCATAGTGATCTGAAAATTTCAGTAGCCTATGCTTTACAAAAAGTGTACAGAACACTGGGCTTAATTTTACAGGGGCATTTGTAATCCCTGCCAGGGGAGGGATTCTCTTTCTGCAAAGGAAGACAGTAATGAGGTAGAGACAGCTTTCATTCTGGCCCCAGAAAAGAGCCAAATACTGCAACAGGAAATTAAAAAACACTCCCTGAAGTTAAATACGTTACAAGATATTGCTGCCCTAGCTATAAGGCCAGGAACATCGCAAAATTGCATCCTCTGGCTGCATGAGTTCTACTAGCAAATCTTCTGGCATAGATGCAGATAAACCAGGCAGAGAGCCTTTCCACTTCTGCATTATGTAGTACATGACAAAAGACAGTCTATCAGAAAAATGTACATTATCATATGCTGCTGCTGCTACCGCTACACTCCCTAGAGTTTGGACAAGCCCGAGCACACAGAGAATGAACTTTTCTAATTTCATTCCTGGACTAGTGAAGCACAGAGTCTAAGTATGTCAGAACCAAAGAAGAACTGGCATTTTTCTTGAAGTGTGCTACTGCTTTCTCTGGCAAAGTTTGTATCTTTCAGAGAAGACTGTTTAATTCCTTTTTTTTTTTTTTTTTTTTTAAGTATTTTGTGAATGACTGAAAAGATCTGGCAGGAGATTTCATACACTACCCTAAATTTTCTCATCAGGAAGCAAGAGCTTTGAAGGGTCTATGTTTTTTCTCCCACCGCCCCTCCCCAACCCCCAAGGCTAGTTACTGTTGCACCAGGCTTAACTTGCATAAATCCCTTAAATCATTCAATATCCTTTTGGGACTGAGATTAGAAAAATTTTCAGGCTGCAATTACCAGCTCATTGAGGGAGAAAAAAAAGCCAGGATATGTTCCTGAAAGTTCTTCTGTAGTGAAGGGCAGCAATGTCATCATCTCAGCCAGTAGCTTCTGTTTGCTCAAGCGATTCACGTGGTGAGAACGACACCTTATAGAGTGTGTATGATCTTATCCTTCCTTTCCTGTATGTCTTGTCCTAATTAGCCTCCTAGCCAGTGGTACACAGTGTAATACATTGTCTTTTTCATATTGGGGTTTTATTGATATTCTAGAGTAAATTATATTTAGCTGCTGTAGCAAACCTGATGCTGGAAACATTTTTAAAAGACAGTATAGGGGATTCCCCAGGAGTGGCTCCATCTAACTCACAGATGTGCCCAGAAGATTGCACCCACTGTATTTAGTAATAACATAGAGCTGAATTTCCCATAGGTCAGTCCAAAATACCGGTCACCTGTACATCAAAGCTCTTTCTACTCCTTTGAGTAATTCTCATTGGGGATTTCCTATGCAATGTTGTTAATTTTATCATGAGTCTTACAAATATTGGTGGTTTTTAGCCCTTACAGCCAGAAGAAGTTCAGATATATTCAAAACACTAAAAGCAATGGAATATGTAGCATTTATTGATTTTTAAAAAGTCATATAACTTTTCCTTCAGTTGTGTCTTTAGTGGGACAGATTAATAGATTCTGAAAAAATAAATATCAACCACATTGGATTCCCAACCATGTGTTCTTTTGGACCCAGCACACACCTCCCGTGTATCAAAGGGGGTCTCTGACTTCTGTGTGGTTTGTCTTAGACTCAGGAAGCCATGTATATAATCATCAAGGCATCAAGAGAGAGCAATTTCATATAATTCCTGCTTCGAGGCTCTTTCAGGTGCATCCTAGATTTAACACACCTGTGTTTCTTACGTACCACGCTCTTAGTGCCACCGCTGTTGCAAAACGGGACAGTAAAGTTCAACACAGGGAGGACTTCTCACTTCTCAAAGTATGTCTCTGAGCTTATGTCTTTTCCACCGAGTTAGCTGACATTAAAGTAATCTAGTCTGAATGGCTGCACCACAGTGAAATAATACTTGAACTACAATGTCCAAAGTAGTGTCACTTATAGTTCTAAGACCTTTTACTGACACTTCATATTTTTTTATTGCTGCAATAAGATGATCTACATTAGAAATTCCTTTGTGCTAATACAGCAAAGAAAACGTTCTGCCCTGTTGGATACACGTGGGAGTTGTAGAAAGCATTAGGAGTCTAATAAAATTTGATAACTTTCAGCTGCATTGATACAACACTGTGGTCTTCTTAAACTATGACGAGATCAAAATTCAGCTTGTACCCCTGCACTGGCCAATGAACCGAGTAAAACACCCATAATATGCTCACATTTTAAAGGTTGCATGGACTCTAGTTAGGAACAACCCCCAAACTGTAACGAGTTATCTTTAAAGCAGAGACTTGGAACTGGTTGGGTTGGGTGGATAGATCAAGCTGTTGATACTGTTAGACTCCCAAAGTTTGCAAGTTATTTCTGGCTTGCTATAGGTTATGCAACCTTGCCATCAAATATATTACATTGACAAGGAAAGAAAAAATTAGTTGGGAAGCAAGCACGAGCATTTGGCTGATTCTGTAGAAACCTCAGCTCTTTAGTGCGCACAGCGGGCTTTTTGTCAGTCTGTTATTGTTTTGATTGCAACCTGAAGTCACAAGGAACAGGCTCCAGTGAAACCACTGTCTCCAAGCTGGCAGTGAAATAGCTGGAAACCCCTCAGCCAGGGAACAGAATTCTCTTTCTCCAGTATAAATTTCTGGAGCTTGCTAAATAAATTATGAGCTGCATTGGCCCACAGTTTCAAGACTCTTGTGTGGCTCAGTCTAATACTAGGAAATTCATGAATAATTAGGAATTAATGTTCCTCCAACTGTATGTTGGTGTCAAAAATTCCTATTTATTTTACTGGGAACGGAAGAAGGTCTTTTTCACTCAACCTTGTTTGCTAGTAAGGAAAATCAAATTTCTTCTAAGGCCAAAAATGCAGTAACAGACAGCTCTCTATTTTTAAGGTAACAACAGCAAATAAATTTAATGTTGCAGTTCTTCAGTTTTGCCAAATTGCCATCTAAAACAAGAATAAGAATATGAGTCCAGTTTGTTCTGCCAATTTCTGAAGGTATCATAGAGGTTAAATAATAAATACCTAATGTTTCTGCATTGAATGGTGTTATAAGGGAAATTGGATAAACACTGGAACATAAATCAAGAAAAGGTGCTAGAAAATGATGCCATCAGTTAGACAAATGTGCCATACCAATACCTGATCTCTCCTCTTACTTGCTGAAAGAGGAAAAGAGAAAAGCATTTAGTATCTTGAGTAGTCCAGGCACTGATTGATTGCATCTCATAATGCTTTCCAATGTATTGTCTAGAATACCTTATAAATCATATGTGGGCTTTTTCTCTTTAAATGTTACTTTATCAATTTTCAATTGCTCAACTTTCAAAATAAAGAAAGAAAATTAGGGTCTGAGCAGATGGAGTCTCTTTTCCTACTGAAGGCCTTGATTCAGTTCAGTATTTAGGTGCATGTATAGCCTGAAGCAGGTACGCAATCCCATTAAAGATATGTGCTTAAGTACCTTTGTGAATTAAGACCATTTTTGGTCTTTCAAAACACTGTGACATTTGGCGCATGTTAGAAAATCATCCTACGGGAAAAAGGTCACACAAAGAAACAAGGAAAGCAGTTTTCATTAATACAGTTATGAGCCTGAGTTTCAAATTCATGATACACTATGTTTTACATGGCTTCACATTTCACTGCTATTGTGTGTGTGTGTGACTTATACTTGTTTCTGTATGCGAGTTGACTAGAGAGTGGCAACCACCCTATTCCTATTGAGCCTTAAATCACGATAAAGCTGTGAAACTCCTCTGCTGTGCAAATTGTGCATAGCGCAGACTAGAGAATGCAGTTGTGTTTTTCCACACTGCTCTTTGCAAACCCTTTGCAAGGAGATGGGGAGATCTTCAGAGGTTTGGAATATAGATGGGGTATTGAGGAGCACCTCGATCTCATGACAAACAGTGTGTGATCAGAACCTTTAGTCACTCTGATCTGTGTTACCCTGCTGAAAATTCTTCAGCCTAGCAAATAAGTCTAGGAGTAGCCCCATACAAATTGTATTTTCCCATGAAGCAAGAAAAAAAACAACAACAAACAAACAAGAGAAAACAACAAAAAGTATGTCACAGGGGTAGAAAGGGCATATTTACAAAGAGAGGAAAAGTAACTAACAGGGCATTGGCCACTCAAGTGTTATCTACACTTCTATAACGTTCATTTTGATTTATTTCAAGTTCACCTTGCCATCTCCTTCTCCTGAGCTGTAGTTGATTTCAACACTATGTTTTCAAACCTGGAAAACTGTTCAAGCTTGGGTCTATTTGTAACTTCTTGTGGGGAATATCTTATAAAGCTTTCTTCAAGCATAGATGCACATGGGGTTTTGAAATAGATTTGGAAATACTTAGTGATAGTGGAAAATGTTGCAACTCTGGTAGGAAGCATGGTTCAGCAAAATGTTGATAATTATGGGGTTTTACAGAAGCTGTCAATATCATTGAATATAGATGGAATAACTGCTTTTATTACTCACTCCTTTAGCCCACTTTTTAAAAGGATGTAGGAAATAAGGCTAAGAGGTTATGTAAAATAGCAACAGAGCAAGCTTGTATCTAAACCAGGAAAATAAGTTCAGGTGCCTTCTACTGTTACCTCCACTCCCACCTGCTGCTGAAAGAAGGCAGAGCACTACATCTCAGTATTTGAATCTGTTTTAAATTGCAACCAACTGATAAGCAGTCCTTCAAAAATCCACTAGAAGAAATGTCTTCTAAAAATATTCTGTTACATTTCATATATGGTTATTATAATATAAAATTATATTCTGTTTTTCCATAGAGGTGGCTTTTGATGTTCTCCTTATTTTTCCATTAAAAAAAAAAAAAAAAAGATACTCATGGAATCAGAAGTTATAAATGGAAAACAGCCTATTAGATCACTCAGTCCATCTCCCATCAAGGAGAAAGGCTAATAAATGTAAGCTAATTTTTTATAAACAGTCAGCAAGAATGATGCAGAAAATTGTAACGAAAGCATGTCCATGTGTCACACATAGTAGTTGCTTTCCTAACTATAATGACAGGGAATTTCAGAGTTTTGTAGGACCTTTGTCTTAAAACTCTGGCCTCATTTCTAGCTAATGCGTGCATGATTTTCCAGCTTCTGACAGAAATCGTCTCTCCTTCAGATGTGATATACTTTTCCTGCCAGACTTATTTTGAGGCTTTGAAGACCAACACAAAATGGATTTGAAAGTATCTCCAGAATCTGACCTCAAACTGAACGATCTACCCTTCAGTATGTGACCAGATTGAGCTGAAACCTGCTTTTAAACTATTTCAGGGTGCTTGTCATAGTTGCAGAGCAGAACCGCGATGGTTGAGTTCTTCACGGGGGCAATGCATGTGGGAGCAGCCCATCACACCACGGTTGCAGAGCTGTCGCCAATGTCATGCAATGCACCCAGGTCTGCCAGTTGCTTCTCCTGATGCAAAGCCTTGGCAGGCTGGGCAGTTTTAGTCACTGTGGTGCAAAAACAATTTCCTTAGAATACACAAGGTCCTTACAGTGGGAAGGAGAGGGAAAAAGAAGGAAATGGGAATTTTTAGTTCAAGAATAAAGTGCAGCTTTTTAAAGCACATCTGTCCAAAGTAAACTTCCCTGTGAAGTAATACTGCTTTCCTGCTAAATTATTGTTGAAAGGATTTACATTTAATGGGAACAATGAATAATCCTCCTCGTTCTTCACTCATCCTGTCAATGAGCTCATGTACTATGCAGGACTTAAGGCTTATCACAAAATGCTAGAGGATCAGGGGACTGCGGGGATAAAGTGACTGTCAAGTTCTGCTGAAATTAGAAAACACAGAGCTGTGCTGAGTTGCCAGACCTGCTCAGATTATCAAGACAGAAGGCTGGTACCCCCCCACATAGCAAGACTCACAGCCTTGGTTAGCATGCTGTGTTCAGGGGTTAGGTCTGAAAGTGACATTGAAGACTGAGGAGCTCATTCCTTTCTATATTGAACTGGCATAGATCAACATTAGTGCTTTATAAATCACTGGATTAACAACAACATAAAATAGATAAGACAAAAAAGAGAGACCATTGCTTATTTTCTGTTATGCCACACATTTCTCCCCTAATTCTCTACCTCTGAAATATCTACTTATTTCAGAAGATGAGGATTATTGGATGCACGTGGTAAAAATTTCTCCAAGGTCAGAGCTGATACCAGATGCATCATGTGAACATGAGCAAGGTTTCATCTTCTAAAAACTGTGATATTACCACCATATGACAGTTAAGAAATACTCTTTAAAATGTTAAATAACAAAGAAAGCAGCCTTTTTAGAAGCTTCATGGTACATATTAGTATACTACTTATGCCAGGTACAGTGAAAGTAATTTTTTCTACAATACTTTGTTCCACATGCGGGGATGGTCAAAAGGACAGATTTCACTATTTTGCTAAACATTGGTACAAGGACCATGCACCTGACCACAAGTCATTCCATCTGCATTGTTCTCCTGACCGTGTGGAATAGGAATCGAGTTATATTTTCAAAGCCACTCTTTTTTTTTTCCTTGGGGATATTATGGTCAATTATTTTTGCTATCCACATCTGGCCACAGCAATATTAATCTGTGATGTTAGCCACACACAACTGGCTGCACAGAGATCTGTTGGCATTCTGGTAGAGTAGAGAATGTTCCTTCTTTAAGGTCTGTGGCTCAAATCTCCCCAGTTGGATAATATCTGACACATCTTTGATGCCCTTGATGTTCTCTGAGAAGTTCCTTGCAGACACATATCCTTGTTGTAACTGACATGCTGGACAGCATGTTTAACAGAGAGACAAAGGATTTCAACAGCAGCACAGAGGTTGAACTTCTGCCCCTTTCTCATCTATCTGACATATTCTGTGAATACTAATTTCCACATAAAAAAACAGAAAAAAAATAAGCGGTCTTTCCAAGCAAGTCATCCTGTTGTGGAAAGGGACCCACTGATCAGGGCAGTAGAGAGCCCTGTGACAGTAGTAGCCCACAGAGCTTCCTGATGCTTACAGCATCAGCACTCCCCTGCCCCATCTCGCTAAGTCAGCCTCTCTCCTGCTGAGCATCAGCACTGCAAGTGATTCATTGAACACAGCAGAAATAAAGGAAGAATTCAGGGAAACTGAAAATGAGGAGGGAAGACAAGAGAAATGTCAATATTCTCAGCACCATTCCCTAACAAAAGACTAAGAACAACAACAATTGGCTATAAAAGTTAAGCCACTCTGGAAGGAAAATAAAGATGTTGTGAACTACTGCACCAAAACAGATCTTTGACATAAAAATGATAAGTCTTATGAATAAAACTGCTTTTAAAAAACATATTTAGTTTTCTGTAAACTGAACCTGAAAATCCCCCTCATGGCAAACTAAAGTCATATAGTGATATTATTAACTTATTTATTAACTTCCTGCATGAATTTAATCTTCTTTGTCCATATTTTCTGTATAGATTTTTTTCTTTAAATTATAAATGCATTCATTTATAATATTGTAAGCACTGAAGAACATTTTACATGTTTCTCCCAAATATTCACAATTTGAAAAATTCGGGTTCCTAGGCTTATACGTTCAATCACAGGATCCACACCTAAAAATGTCCTCATGGGTATGAAAAATGTTGCTAGCTTGAAAGAAATATTCGTCATAGCGTGTACAGACAAGTTCAGACACATATCTGACAGAAAGCAAGACTACAACTCAAGAGTGCTGTGATTTAGAAAATCAATAGAAAAAATTCAGGTAAAAGACACGCAGTATTACAAAGTGATAAACAGCAGATTGAAAATATGGGTGAGGTCTCAGAAAAAAAGAAAAACTTAAGTAATATGAGCAAGTACACAAGTACAGATGGTACAGAAATCTTAACCACAAAGAGTGGTTTGGATTAATCTGGATTAATATTTTTTTTAAAATGTGCATTATTAGAAAATTGAACCATCTCAAAGAGGAAGAACAGTTGAATGCTAAGAGTATTAGAAAAAAATAGCCTGAGAGAGAATGTAAGTGCTGAGAAAAAGTGAAGTGTGAGTTGTTATATCAGCAGAAAACATAAACCAAAAATTGCATGAATTCATGCTGGTTTGAAATGGGAAAGTGTCTGAGCTTAGTTATTTTATTTTCCAGTTATTCTGAAAGATGGAATGAATGCTACAGTACAAGGCAAGAGAGATCCTATAAGGCAGGTAAGCATGTACGTTGTTTGAAGTAGCAAATGAACATTGTAATAATAAGCAGCTTCAGTTGTTTTCAGATAGTGGTCTAAAAGTTTAAGAGACAGCAAGGTACCACTCACCATGCAGGATGAGGAGCAACGCAGTTGTTCCTCTGTTAAAGTTTTACTTTAACCTGAGAAGCTGTCGTGCTGAGAGAAAGGACTTCTTCCAAAGAAGATCTTTGGAGAAGGCAAGCTGCCATGGCCTCTGCAGTCATGGCAAGCAGGACTCATCATCAGCAATCAAAGGCTGGATGCAGGAGGCTAATTACTGAAGATGATATGGGAGATGCAGAAGTCACAACAGCTGATCTGAATAAGGCCCTGAGGGTTCAGTAGAACATACAAACATCTGTCACCCAAACACCTCCAGGGAAAGAGTTGCATCCAGAGTCCTGCAGTCTCAGCTGAGGAATGCCAAGCTGAACACCAAGCAAAACACATGTTTAATTTGAAAGTCTCCATTAGCTGGTGTTTCAGTCTAGGAAAATTTTTGAAAGTCATCTCCTGGCTACAGTGTGGAATATCTCCTAATGTGTTAATGGCCTCTTCATAAAACAGCTTCTCAGTAGTTCTGCATGCTATAAACTCTTTCTTAAACTGACAGTTGTATAAGTTATGTCTATGAGCTATTTATACACTATATTTCCACTAACTGCTGTGCACGGTGTGATCTTCTATATATGATAGTTTGTTTCTGCTCTTATTAAGGAGACTGAAATGTTTTAAACAGGAGCACAACAAATATTGAATGACAAATATCAGACAATGAAATACCCTTCTTCAACACTAACTTCAATAGATGAAAAATTATTTGTTCTATTATTCTTGAAACATGCTGGATTTAGCAAAGAAAATTCACTGTCTGTTGTTTGCAACATCTTTTGGAATATTTTTTTAAAACATTGAATAGCTCTCATTTCAAATATAATGTCTTCTATTGTACAGCTTATATAAATCAATGTTGCTGAATGAGGGTATCTAAATAAGTGGACGCGCTCACATCACTATTCAGAATTGGCAAACTCAAGTTCCATTTCATTGTAACCACATTTCATTCTTTAAAACTATTCAATTTTTTCACATCAAAGGATAAGACAAATGAACTGCTTGACATGTCTATACCTGTTCTTTAGTGTAAGTATTGCAATTGCTTTGTGTCTATCTATAATTATATCATTTAATTGATGTTATAAAAAGGGACAATTTTGATCTGTGTGTTGTTCCATTTGACTCTGTTTAACCCAGAGAGGCAAGAAGCAGCAGGGGTGAGACATGGATTTCAGTTTCTGCCTGTGCACAGGGCAGATCGTCAAATTGGGAAGCTCGGAAAGGCCCAGTGGGAGGAAGCAGTAGGAGGTGCGTGTGACTGGGTGATACTCCTACTGGCATGTACTCCTAGAAGGACAAGTTCAGAGGATCAAAGGTGAGAAAACTCAAGTCCTCAAGAAGGACTTGAGTTCAGAGGATCAAAGGTGAGAAAATTTATTTCTTCTGTGCATAACACAAGTGCCAAAGAGTAAGAAGTTGGAAAGAATGTGCTTTGATAGAATAACTAACAGTGTCTCTCCAAGAATGCCCTTTGCCACTAAGTCATGACATGGTTTGGCAAGTTCACTTGCTTGGAAGGAGATCCTGTTCATCACTTTATCTGCTGTAGACAAATTACACAGATTATATGACATAAGGGAAGAAGAGACTCCTGGAACCACGATACTGAAAAACCAACATTCCCAGCAGACGAAAATGATGTGACAATAGCTCTCATGACAGAATTTGTCTCAACAGTCTTAGTCGATATGTGAGTTTGTCCCTGTGATAGCTGAAGTTGCTGTATCGCTAGCTTCTTAACCTCTTGGAGATGGCTGAATCTCAGTGCTGATGGAAGTGAATCCAGTTTGTAAAATGCTATGAGATCATTTGGGTTGAAAGATGTTATATAAAAATGATTTTTAAAAATAAATGTACTGTAAATTATGGGACAGCTTTGATTTACAACTACTGAAGGTCTTTAAATGTTATATTTCAGTCACTTTGACAATTTGGATGCTACAAAACTTAGTAGTCCCAGAGCAACACAAAGCCAGAGGGAAAGAAAATTAAAGACCTATGATTTTCCTTTCTTTCTGTTTGAGGATATGGTTCACCAAAATCCACATTTAAAACAAAATGGCTTTTTCATCGGTCAGACATTTGAGGAAATAAAAGCAATTAAATGGCACATTGATTTTAAATTTCCTTTTTCCACACTTCAAATGTATCTTTTCTGGGAACTAACAATGAAATATTGTTATTTTACATCCACTTCTGACTATGGCACAGTACTTCACAAACCATGCCTGCACAGCATTATGCAAGGTGGACCCCAGCAGATTAAGCTGATCTCACATCCAGGTCAAGCAAATAAAGTAGCAAGAGATGAGATGACATTTCAGGAATAATTATGTTTGGGTTAAGTTAGGGACTGGCAGTTCAGGTAGCTTAAATGTTGTGCTGAAAAATATTTTGGAACAGATCTTCTAAATGATGCTAAGCTCTAGACTTCAGCTTTTCTCTCCTGTAGCAAGGGAGGTATCTATATGGACCCTGCCTGGATTAACCACAGGGCCGAAAGAACAGCTATATCCCATCCAGTCAAAGATCTCGGTCGACCAGCAGCCTGCCTCTGGCTGCACCCAAGATCAGACACTTAGCAAAAAGTGTAAGATTAGGTAAACTACATGCTGATACTCTCCCAGTCTCCCAACAATTTGCAGCTACTATTTGAGCCAAAGGTGGATTGACCTCAGTGGATTTTTTCATGAATTTGACCATTCACTTCAAAACCATACAAATATGTTTATCCACAGTATCTTGCAATTAGGTAGCTAGTTCATGCACTAAACCCTTGGAAAAAAATCCACTTTTAATGTGATTTTTTACCTCATGCAAATAAAATTCAGCATCTTATAAAGAAGGTTAGGGTTCATTAATAGGCAGAAAAGGTAATTCAAAATGTGATCCCTTTCATTATGTTTCCTCAAATCTGTTTGGACCACGGGAAGAAGCTGGTAAACTGTATACATCACAAAGCACCAATATAATATATTGTTCAGCACCAACTAACTAACAGGGATACTTGTTTTCAGATAAGGGATCCCTTTATTGTGAACCAAAGAAGTTTTTTTTTTTTTTTTTCTGTTATTGGGAGGATTGGCTTATAGTCAAGGAATACAATATTACGTTTTAAATAGACAATAGCTATAAAAGTGTTACCAGATTCATTTTAATTCAGTTGATGGCTTTAACTGTAAAACTCCTTTTCCTGTAAAGTGTTGTTTGGGTGGTTTCTTTTAAACAAATAGCTCTAAAACCAATCTGTATCTTCTGTTTTTTTTGTGATGAACAAAATTTAACTTTCCTTAAATATAAGTGAACTATGGTCTCCAGGTTATAAAAAACAACTTCCAACTCATTTGCTTCTTGTGTGGATGTACTCGTGAACTCAGTTCAGTTGAAACATTGGAGTACAGTCATAATTTACAGACTTGTGATGGAGACATGTCTCTGCATTTTCAACTGCAATGGTTGCCCTGTGTGATATCAGCTGCACTCTTGACAGCCTACTTTAGGGTATTCGCTTCCGCTATTGGTAGACAGCTCAGATGATTAAAGAAAAGCTACTTTGTGTGAGCTATCAGTAATCAAATCCTTCATATGCCCTTAGTGAAGAAAAGCAGATGTTTAAATTCAAAGTTAGATAGGAAGAAATGAAAAAAAGAGCAAACAAATCCCCCAAATTCATAGACAGAAATTCAAGTTTGGAATTGTTATTTTTTGTTTCATCTCCCAGAACAGAGAAGGAAAATATCATTATCATCAAACAAGACAATAATAAATCCAAGGAATTATACAGTAGTTTTCATCTCAAGACCCTGAGTTGTTTATAGTCACTAACTAATTAAGCCTTGCAGCATTTCTGGAAGGGATATTCAACTTGAATAATAGATTTCTCAGAGGACACAAATTGTAGGCTTTTTGTGTGACCCACAGGTTAACTGGAAAATTCTGGACCTAGTATATCTCAAGATCTTAGATGTTCATGTATTTTTAAACTCTTTCAACTCCAGTGAAATAGTCCAACTGTGATGCCCCACAGAGGCAGAGGAAACAGCACAAACAGGGGTGTGTGGTTATAGTGACTGTGGAATAGTAGAGAAGGAAAGTAATGGGAATTTAGAACTGATTTCACTTTACTCCACATGCTTAGAATTTCATTTAAGGTGTGGTTGTCAGGCATGTTCTTCCAGAGAACTTCTGATCATGTAAAGCAAGCCTGTAAAAAATTGTACATGACTATGTGTGTCGCACCTTCATTAACACCTTCCATAGATACAAGATATAACACAGCTACTTTATACCTAAGGTCCCAAAGTACTTTTACAGATAGCATGCTTGCTGTATCAAAACCCCAGTCTGGTGTAGAGTCTGGTGTCCTTTATACAATCAGTAATCAAGAACAACTTCGGTAAAGTCATTAATTGGGTTCAGATCAGCCCTCATGAGGTCTAGACCAACTGTAAAAGGACTAAGAAATTATAATTGGCTCTGAGAGAGAGAGATGCAGAAAGAATATGAGTATTTGTGCCCTAAGTACCAATGAAGGCTTTCAGTAAAGCACTTTCTGGGTTTTTTCCTTTCAAATATATCCAAAGCACAAATATGCCTCTAAGGTACCTCCAATCTTTCCATAAACCTAACTTCTGCTGCTGATTTCTAAAGTACTTTCTTATAATTTAGAGTACTTAGAAGACTACAGATCCAAAAGTGTACAGAGTGATTCTCTGACCTGCTGTCACAGTAAAAGTAGATATCTCTTTTACTTAAAAAATTATCTGATCTATCATCAGACTTTGAATTAGAGAGTTAAATGATTTACTGATGATTGGTTTGCAGTATTAATTTATAAAATCTTGAACCTCCTCCTCAAAGAAGGCAAGATTTCTCTTAAAGTACTACTGTTCCATTATAATGTGTGCCAACCAGGAAGAAGGAGACCAGTGACAAGTGGTTTCCGCAGGGGTTGGTGCTGGGACGGGTGCTGTTTAACATCTTTGTTGACGACATGGACAGTGGGATTTAGTGCACCGTCAGCAAGTTTGCTAATGACACCAAGCTGTGTGGCACAGACAACATGCTGGAGGGAAGGGATGTCATCCAGACTGATCTGGACATGCTTCAGAGGTGGGCATGTGCAAACCTCATGAAGTTCAACTAGGCTAAGGGCAAGGTCCTGTACCTAGGTCAAGGCAGTCTCAAGCACAAATGCAGGCTGGAGAGAGAATGAATTGAGAGCAGCCTTGCTGAGAAGGACTTGGGGGGGGTTGGTGATGAGAAGCTCAACATGAGCTGGCAATGTGCATTTGTAGACCAGAAAGCCAACTGCATCCCGGGCTGCATCAAAAGAAGCATTGCCAACAGATTGAGATGTAATTCTGCCCCTCTACTCTACTCTACTCTACTCTACTCTACTCTACTCTCATGGACCCCACTTTGAGTACTGTGTCCAGGTCTGGAGTGCCCCTGTTGGACCAAGTCCAGCAGAGGGCCACAAAGATGATCAGAGGACTGGAGCACCTCTCCTATGAAGACAGGCTGAGAGAGCTTGCGCTGTCCAGCCTGGAGAAGAGAAGGCTCCAGGGAGACCTTATAGCTAACTTCCAACATCTGAAGGAAGCCTACAAGAAAGCTGCAGATGGACTTTTAACAAGGGCATGTAGCAATAAGATGAGGGATAACAGTTTTAAATGGGAAGAGGGGAGATTTAGATTAGATACCAGAAAGAAATGGTTTACTGTGAGGGTGGTGAGACACTGGAACAGGTTGCCCAGAGAAGTTGTGGATGCCCCATCCCTGTAAGTGTTCAAGGACAGACTTGATGGGGCTTTGAGGAATCTGGTCTAGTGGAAGATGTCCCTGCCCATGGCAGGAGGGCTGGAACTCAATGATCTTTAAGGTCCCTGCCAACTCAAACCATTCTGTGATTCTATGATTTTATGATAATACACATTTTAAACAGTTCACTGATTAATACAGCACAGATAACAAAGCAAACTGGGAAACTAAAGGAGTGATTTGGTTTCTTCTCAATTTACAAACATGACACTTGAATGGATTTTCTCAAGGTTAGGAGAATGCAAGTATCCTTCCCTATTTTAATATTTGGTCCTCACCAAAACTGATTAACCTTAGGAAAACTCTCATATTATGAGGAAGTGGTCAAAAATTCAAAGGTAATTAATAGTGAAAACCAACAAAAAAAATAGAAACAAGTCAACAAGGATTTTGGCTGTTTATTAGTTTTTTATTAATTAACAGCCCACCAGTAAACAAGTGAGATGTAATCAGTTGTGTTTGTTCTGCTCAATAGATCTCCATTTTCATGAATCCAACTATGATCTGCAGATCTCTTGAATTCATCCTGTGATAAATCCTGTGATTTGATTTTAATCTTCTTTAATACATGTGCTAGCTGCATGCATGGCTATGTGACTATGCTTTGTAGAAACATTTGTTTGAAACTGTGGTAATGCTGGTGTACTTTCATTAAGTCATTAGTACAGAACTACTACATGCAGTCTAGTCAATGTATTTGTTAATCCAAACATGATCCTAATTTCATTATTCTCAAATCTGGATACCTTCTCTGCATATCCAAAATGATACCAGCCTCTTGGCAAGTGTTCAGTATGCTCCTGTCCTCCTCCCCCAGCCTTAAACTAAGACCAGACAAATAAAACCATGCACATATATTTTGAAAAGGTCAAGTTCTGCTGTCAGCGACAGCAGTGTACCTGAATATAGATTTAGGCCCTAATGGCTGCTGTCTGTCAGACTATCTGATGACAAAAAAAAATGGCAATAATTTCTCCCTTCAGTAGTTACCGAGTTATAAAAAATAGCATTCGAACAAGAAAAGTGCTGATGATGAGCTAGGTCTTGATTATAAGGATATAAATGTGTTCTCATTTATCTAAATGAAAAAGTAGAAAAATATAGTCAGAGTGCCATCACAGATGATGGCTTGTGGCTTGCATAGCGTATCTTCTGCATGTATATCCTATAGCACTGTTGCATAAATAGAAACAAACACATGTCATTGTAGCTCCAATTTAGTCTGAAGTAGACTACTTACAGGCCATCACATCATGACACGGCTATGACTTGGTTAAATCACCATCACCACAAATCTGTGTAGAAGACAATTTATCACTTGCAAATCTATTAACTGAATTGGTTGCATAAATGTTTTTTTCTTGTTATAGTTGGTAGTTGGCAAATTTGAATATGATTTATTTATTTACATCTCTTTAGATGGTTGTTTTAGATTGCCTTATCTTGCAATAATGAGACAGATTTAGATTTTCTTCATGTCTGTGTTCTGTAGAAGTTTTCGTTCTAAACCAGTACATTTCTATAGGCCTTAGAGCACCACCTAAACAAGAGACAGCCATGCCCTCTGCTAAGATGAAATCATACAAATTGTCATCTTTTTTCAATTAAAGTCAAAATAAGCAAAACCCAAAATTTTGTGAATCCATTTTTATTTTCACTGGGTCTGGAATTTATGCATACAAACCTTAAAAAGTGTCAGCTAGGGTAAAGATGTTGTGAATAGTAAAAAAAATCAATGTCTATTTTCTTTTAATGCCAACTAAAATATGTGAAATGCATCTTCTGGAAGTGACTCATAACAGGTGAAAAAAGAACTTTAAATTCAGTGAAAGAATTAGACATGTAATCTTAAACTTGGGGCTGTGACGTGAAACCAAGTAGAAAGAAATACACAGGTCTGATTCTTGATGGGGTTAAATTAATGAAGCTCCTTTGCAGGAGACCTGTACCAAAGGAGAGCAATGAGGAATGTAACAACATGATGACATATGGGGTTTTCTGCACTAATTCTTTCTATGTAAGATTTTTCTATGGAATTTTTCTATCACTATGTATTCTTCTATATTCTTCAAAATAACTTTTTTTAAATACGGTATGCTACTATTTTATTATTGCTATTTATTTCATTATTTGCATTATGTAATACCAGCAAGCTCCAGCTCAGTTGGGGCTTTACTGGTTTCACGCTCTTCAGGTTTCATAAATCCGTACTGACTGTTTTCATTCAGACAAGAACTGTATTGGGGTTTGGGAAAGATATTTAAGACATGAACAGAGTGAAAAATATGATGTTCTGCAAGTCTAAATCAAATGTCATTATACATGATAATTTTTTCTTTCAGCTGAGACCGGAGGAAAAAGAGTAAGTGGCTTCAGCTGAGGACAAGAGATCTTGAAGGAGAGAATTGAAATGAGACTGTTGACAGAACAAAGAATATCCAGAGTAAAAGCTGTGTCTTGACAGTGGAAAATGGATGCTTCTCTGCTCTTCCAGTCCTTGCTATTGATATGCAGTCTCTACTCTCTTCTTTCTAATATTCTGAATGGCATCTTCTAGAAATTTTTTCTGAGCATGCAATCACACTATTTTTGAGGTAGGCTGTCTGGAACAGCAGAATGCACGGTTTGAAAGGGTTTTCTTGGATTTTATTTCTCATTCACAGAGAATAGTGCCACTGGTAACATTGGAGTTGTGAATATGGATTCCTGATGACCACTTTTGTATGATTGCTGTTTTGTATTTACCTCCAGTTGACACATCTCTAAGTTTCAAAGTGAACTGCAGCTAGCGTGCAGGAGTATCTCAACCTGCTGGTAGCAGGAGCAAGCAGCCCCAGTACAGCTGCCTGGGTGCTCCTGTGCCCCTCTGCATCTACCCAGCATGCACACACATGAGTGCACCGTACTTGCCTGCGTACCGTGGCAGGAGCAGTTTACTGGTCTTACCTTTTGCTGAGGCTCTGCCCGGTAATGGGGGTTATAGAATGCTTTTAAAAGGCTTTTTGAGGGCCTTCAAAAAGTAAAAAAGAGAAATCTCCCACTCATTAAATCTTTGTTTCCCAGTCTCAATGGGGTGTTGTTGCAGAAAGCTCAGAGAAAGAGGATGAATCCTGCTGTTTGAAATTGAGTATGATTTGGGTATTACATGGTTAAGGAACAAAGGTATTTGCAATCTTTAGAGCTTGTGTGCATATCCTGGCATGATTTTAGGTATTTCCAGTAAATCCATGGCACTGTTCAGACTCTCCTGTGTGTTCACCAACAAGAATATTCTTTACTTTCTGTTTCCATCAAACCTAGGTGAGCTTCTGTAGGGATGTCTGCAGATTCTGACTGACCACCGGACTTCCTGTGTTTAAGACTTTGGACTTTCTACCTGATGACTCCACTATATATTGGTGCTGGAAAATTAAGATTAATGTAGCCCAAATATTTAAATGGCTTGGTGTTGCACACACACTGTCTGCAAGTCAGGGAAGAACTGAAACATACCCAATATCCCCAATATTGAAAAAATGATGATTTATTCAGGAAAAAAAGACTGATATTCCTGAAATTGCCTGAGTCACATTTTCTGACCGCTAGCTCCAGGAAAGAAAGAACAGTGCTGGGGCTGAGAAAAGCAGATAAAGACCAAAAATGGAGAAATTAAAATTAAGCAGGTATACTATGGTAAAGTTCAAAACAACTGAAAGAAGAGTAATAATGGAAAACGTTGGCCTCTTAACATATCTGTTACTACCAGCTTCAGATCTACTCTAAAGAAAACACAGATAAACAGATAAAGCCACTTAGACAGCTTTGGTCTCCATCTGGGCTTTCTCCAAGTTCTCCAAGCTCTAATTGAGATAACAAAGAATTGTGTTAGTTTCCAAGAGTCACGTATCTGAAGTCACAGAAACATTATCTTTACTCATCAAAATGTACTTTGCTTTTGAAAATCAGTTCATTGAACAAGATGACCTGCTGCTGGCAAGACTAGATGGAGAAGGATTTGATCTGCACAGTGCCTAGTTCTTCAAAAATACATATAATCTAATTTACTTTTATTGCTTAAACAGATCCAAATATTTCCCATTCACAATAACATTTGAAATGTGAAAGAGAAAAATAAAGCTTCAGCTTTTGCCAGTTTTCATAATTTGAGGTAAACCCCTGCATTGCTTTTGTTACTAAAAATAGAAAATACTGAAATGATGTGCATTACAGCATCGTGGATTTGTCAACAAGCCATGAAATCTTCCATTGATTTAAACAAAGGCAGATTATTTGGTATGGGTATTCTTTAGGCACAGTACTATTTGCCTAAAATTGCATAGAGCCTGAAAAACAATTCCATAGAATAAATAATCATAATTACGAAGCCTTGCCTCAGAAGATGATCAGTCCTCAAAGTTGCAAATTGGAAAAAGTAAATATTCGAAAGGTATACATGTTGATTATTTATTTATTTTAGATTGTGTATTAAATCTTACACAAAATTGTCCCTTAAAGTGTATCTGACAATGGGACGTCAAAGTTTTGGTGGTTTCTTTTATAAATTATATTTGTGATAAAGGCTTGCCACAGCTGATAAGGAGGAACACTGATAGGACCTTAGCACCCAGTAATAAATTCATCCCTGTTGTATGGAGTAGCATATTTCATGTGGGAGAAATAGTAATCTATTTTTAGTTCAGCTGTACTCCTAAGAAATGCACCTTTCCTCCCACAGTAAGAACTTATTGTACTTTCACACCTCAGTGGACTGTTAGTAAAACATTTCAAGCACAAAATCCAGTAAGATTCAGTCAAGTGTGTTACGGACTTGAAAGTCACTCAATGAAAATTGCAAATGCTCTACATGAGTTAGTTAAGTCCAGTTCCTCCCAGATTAGTATAAATACTTCAGCTTTTCCTCCTCATTCTTTGGTCAAATCCTTCATATGCAATACATGTTGTTTGTGGTTTGTCTTATGATATTAAAAAAATAATTTATTCAAATTGTGCTTATTTAGCAAGTTGCATTTCCAATGGTAGTCTATAGATAATATGCAGCTTAAACAAGGTTTTCAAAAATCATGTTATATCTACTGAGTTTTATACAGAAGTTTTTCCACTGTTAGAAATAATATTCCATCCACAGAATAAATTGGGTAGTTAGTCTTACCACTGAAAAAAACCCAGTAGCATGTCAAGCACTTTTCATCATCTAACTTCTATCTGAATTGCTTATAATGTGCATTAGTAACTATCTGAAATGAAAACTTGACATGATTGTGTAAGATAGTTCTTTGGGTTTTGTTAATTATTTTATTGAAATTAATTTGTTCATGCTCTTTGTTCATGATGAGGAAAGTGGGGTATATTTTCTTCCACCGATTAGTACTGGTTAAATGTAATAATACACCTACTATGTATTTAAAGGTGACCTGTGCTATAAGTACTGGGGGCTTGTACTTCAGCCTGTTGAAAAGAATGTGTTAGGAAAATAAGGCAAAAGAGACCCAAGTTCAATGAATCTAGCATCCTGCTATTTCTGGCAACCATGGTGATAATTTGCCTAACTTGTTGTTGATAGCGATTAAACAAATCAATCTTTTTAAAATTCTTTTTACATTTTCAGTTTTGGTAATTTTCTGTGGCAGTAAGTTCCACAGTTTACAGTTAAGGAACAGACATCTCCTTGAATCAGTTTTTAATTGACAGCTTTTTTAATGTCATCATGTGTCTTTGCATTTGTATTATGAGACAAAGGAAAAGAATTTTATAATTCTAATTCGTTTCTTGTGTAATATACTTTCATCATGCCTCTTTCTTCTGTTTCTTCTGTGATCACTACTAATTGCTCAGTTTCTTTTCATAGGCAAGCACTTCCAGTCCGCTGGCCATACTTTTCAATATCCTAAGAACTAACCTAAGTTCTGCAATGTCCCTTTTGGGATAGGTGAGCAGCACTGTGCACTCCAAATGAGGTCATATCATTAATTATAAAAAGGCATTATATGCCAATGTTAATTACCCTATTAGTCTTCATGTAACCTAAATTTTTTTTGGACTCCCAGATACAGTGCATATCAAACAACCTTGAGAATTTCCAGGTCTGCTGTAGGAGTTGCTTCCAGAAATTTAGAGCCCTCTGACATGTCGAAAAAGTGTGAACTTTCGTTTTCAATGTGAAGTGAAACACTTAGTATGTTGATGAGTGAACTCCTTGAACTAGGCCTCTCCAAAGTTTCTTTCAATCTCTGTGACCTTACCTGACTTAAATGACTCAGGGATCTCTGCTACTTAAATAAGTAGAATCACCTCTGTCCTACAGTTCTTTCTAAACTATTGATAGACGTTGAATAATAAAAGATTGAGTGCAGTAAAGTGCTTGCTATGTTCAGTTGGTTGGTTTGCTTCAGTTTTTCACTGTGTTTTTTAACTGGTCATTTAATTGTGCTCTTTGGTCTTTTCTTCATGACAACGTTGCCACTCATCTCAAGATTATTTTGCTTCATAGAATCACAGAATATCTCAAGTTGGAGAGGATCCATAAGGATCATTGAGTCCAACTCCCTGCTTCTCACAGGACTAAAACTAAACCATATGACTAAGAGTGTCATCCAGACATTCTCTGAACTCTAACAGGCTTAGTGCCATGACCATTTCCCTGGGGAGCCTGTTCTAGTTAACATTTCTCTCAGTGAAAAATATTTTCTTAATGTCCAATCCAAACTTCTCCTGGTGCAGCCTTATTCCATTTCCTCACGTCCTGTTGCTGGTCACCAGAGAGAGGAGATCAGCACCTCCCTGAGGAAGGTATAGACTGCGATGAAGTCACCCCTCAGCCCTCTCATCTTCAATCAGAGCAAGTCTTGTCCTCAAGGCCTTTCGCCATCTTGGTTTTCCTCCTCTACAGTCTCTAATAGTTTGATGTCCTTCTGATACTGAGGTGCCCAAAACTGCACACAGTACTTGAGGTGGCACCACACTTGTGCAGCGTAGAGTGGAGCAATGACCTCCCTCGACCAGATAGCTATGCAGAACATGGTTGGCCCTTTTAGCTTTTTTCTTCTATAGAACCTTATTCAGAACCATGTCAAAAGCTCTTAAGTAGCTTTATGGAATTACATGAACCAGTTTTGCTTCACCTATCCCTTTATAGATATATTCAGAGAACTTAAAAAAAAAAAAGTTATTAAACAAGATTTTCATTTGCAGAAACCATACTGGTTTTATTCTACTTCATGGTATCCCAGACACTTTATTTTTCATCCTTAGTAAGCATTTTTTTCAACTAATTCACTAGGTACAGACTTAGGCCTTAATTTTCTAAATATTTTGAAGCGCTTTTTAAAAAGCGAAATTCTAACTTCAAACTGGATAAGTTAGCTAATCTAAGAATTTATTGAAAACTGTCAATACCTTTTTCCTAATATAAGAATTGATCACACCAAAGGTCTATTGAGCTGAACAGCTATGACCATGGTCAATAGAAGATAAAGTATAAGAACAGGACAAGTAAGCAGTGATATTTCTTGAAAATACTCTACAGCCTGCAGAAATTCATACTTAAGGATTTCTTAAGCTTGATACCACAACTGTCTGCTTAATAACCCTCAGTTGAATTTTCTATGATATTGTTTGATCACTATAAATTTCTGTAATCTTTTAGCATCCACATCATCCTTACTAGGTGGATATTAGCTGCTGAATAAGATGGTCAACTCTGTACTTTTTAGTTCAACCCTTCACTGATTCTTAACAAAAGTGAATTAAGTTTTGTTGTTTTGTGGAAGCTGTTCAGACGACTTTATTGATGTTAGAAGTTGTTTAGTAAAAGAAATATACCTTTTTGCAGCACAGAAAGGATTTTAGAATTTACAGTGGAGTTCTGTCTTGTAGGAGGGGTTGATTCTGCTGCTGGTAATGACTATTTTGCACTTGGCATCAGAACTGAACCAGTCCATTAGGCTTCTGCAGAATAAATGATACTATAAAATTCCATGATTTCACCATTAGAACCAATGTATACACAGAGGTGCTTATCCCATTTTTAGCATCAACTTGCATATATTCCTCTTATATGGTATGGTTCCACAGGTGATTAGTCTTCAATACAGGCTCTGAGTAGCAATTTTAGCAAAGAAGGCAGATGTCTTTCTCACTCTCACAAAACAACCCTTGTACAAATGGAGAAAGAGTGGAAGAGCTCAAAGCCAAATGTTTTACTGTCATAACCTCCTGTATAATTTCACTGCAAAGAAATTTTCCAATTGTAGTGTCATGTTGCCCTCAATTAGTATGTGAAACTTTTGTTAGCACTTTCAGTGGTGTCAAGAATGTCACCTTTGAGGTATCAAGAAACATTTTTCAGTTGTGTAATGACAGCTTCACTTGTCGTCAAAATTTTGTTAACCATAATCTCTCCTGTCTTTGTCTCATAAGTAGACAACAAAATCAGACAGTTCTAGGCTTTCTGAAACTAACTGAGATCCATTGATTTCTGCTTGTTTGAACATAAGAACATCAGAATAAAGTATGATATAAAAGAAGTCATATTTTATCAAGATGTTTCTGAGATTTGCCCTGATTTTTGACGGAGGTGGTAACAAACAAAAGCAAACATTTAGTTTAAAAGATCCTGACATTCTCTAGAGATGTGCTACCAACATGATGGTAAATAATTTCACTTATTTTTCTTTCAGTTTGAAGCCTACAAATTGGCAAAGCTGCTGTTTAAGACATCTTTCCATGTAAATTGCTTTAAGGTAGCTAATGGAAAGATTCACAGAAAGAATAAATAGTAATTATCATTGCAGACGGCTCAAGCTACAGAGAACTCTCCACTTCACAGCAGCAATTAAAGAAAGCAAACTTGGTAGGATGGATAATGAACAGGATATAAAGCACACAAGTATCATATTGGAAATCAATGCACCACTCTCTTTAGATTCGATCCTGAAAAGGATGAAGAAATAGAGAGTGTTCAGGAACAAACAATCAGAATTATTAGGTGTATGGCATACAGAAAACTGTTTTATGAGGAGACATTATGAGATCAAGATGGAGTAATTTCGGAAGTTGATTCATACAAGCTACCCATTTAAATCCATATAACAGACAATCACAGAATAGTTTAGGTTGAAGGGACCTTTGGAAATCATCAGTCAAGTTCCCTGCTCAAGCAGGGTCAGCTAGAGCAGGTTTCTCAGGACCATGTCCAGTTAGGCTTTAAATATCATCACAGATGGAGAATCTACAGCCTCTACAGGTAACCTGTTCCAGGGTTTGACAACCTTCATTGTAAAAAATTAAGGGGGAAGGTATATATAGAGAGAGATAGACAGACATCGGTAGATAGATACAGATACAGATATAGATTACATAGATACAGCTATATGGATACATACACATGTATTTACTTCCATCCCACAATCCCATGTGAGTAAGAATGGTATTTGCATGTGGGTAAGATGAAAAGAAATTTGAGTAAGAATTCTTACTTACTGAATCTTTATTTCTTCCTGCCATTTTATATCTGATATCAGGCAAAGAGGTTATCAGAGGCTGTGGGTTTGCTAAGAATTTATTTTCAATTTCCAGTACCTGTAAAGACTTATGAATTGTCCAAGGCATGTATTAAATATATGAAAATATGATTGCTTGTTTAATTCATTCTCAAAAGATAACTGAGGTCAGACACTTAGTAGGATACTAAACAAAATCATTGCTGTGTTATTGTCATTTTAAATAGACATTTAAATTAACAAAAGAATATGTCTTTCAAAATCAGTTTTAGAATATTATTCTTTTAAGTATGAAGATATTTTGGAAAAATGCTTCCAAAGATAGGAAGAATTTAACCTTAAAGCAAATTTCTTCCTGTCATGCTTTAGGCTGGGCTGGTCACTAAATGAATGAGGATGATTAAGGATTTCAGAATCTTCCCTTAAAATATAAGCTACACTTTAGTACCAGAGATTTGTCACTGGATTGTGCAAATGCTATCTCTGCTCTGTTGTAGTCAATCCTGGATAAGCACAAACATCACTGGATTTTTCTTGAAAATGTGTTACTATTTCACTTGATTTCCATTTGTAAATAGTCAAAATATAATTGTAAATTTTATATAATGCGAGAAATATCCCACAGCCACGTGCCAGCATGTTTTCCCAATAAATGACATCATAGAATGTTTTACTAAACAATAACATGAAAGTGTAATTTTTTCAGAATATTCAAAAAGCAAATTTTATAAATCCTTTTCCATTTTTGGCTTAGGTTTCTAATGTATCTAAACTTATATGGCCCAAATTATTCTCTGCCATCTATTCTGATCCCAGATACATGAACATTTTCCCCCCCAAAAGGTGCCTTGTTTGCAGTGCAGAGAAATGAGAAAGTATCCTGGGGCATTTCTTGTATATTAATTATAGCTCTGGTTGATTTCCAGGAACAACCGTTTTAGGAAACTGCCCATGGAAAGTGACACTGATGAAAGAATTTGTATTGAAAATACTGCTCATAAAAAAAAAACCAAAAAAAAAAACAAAAAAAAAAAAAAAACAAATTTTTCTTAGGTTAATGAAGAAAAAAAGCAATTAACCGTTCCCCACACTTCAGGAGAATATCTGTTGTGATTAAAAAAAAAAAAACAAAAAAAAAAAAAAAAAAAAAAAAAAGCAGACTGATTACTTTCAGACAGAAAATGGAATAGTGGATACCTGGATTTAGACATAATATTCATGAAATAAAAAAGAAGGAAAAAAGCAAGCCAAAGACCTGAGACATCTTTGGTGACTTAGCAGGAGATATATAGACATAAAACTTGTATACATGAGCACAGAAAAGCACACACACACACACATGCACCACATACACACATAACTTCCCACTTGTTTTATTCTCTGGGTATTGCTTATTATCTTGTCAAACATCATCTGCAAAGACAATACAACATATTGTGTACTAACCTGTCCTCTGGTCCAGAACTGTGCCATGTGGCTTGGTTACATGTTAAATTTTTTGCAGAGCAGCCTCCAATTTTTCATCTGTCTCAGACTTTCAGTTTGTTGATTTCAAAAACTCTGAGTATTCTCTTCCGTAGCTGAAGAGAACAAAAGTTGCAGAATCCTAGAGGAAGATGGGAAGTAGACTTTAATTGGGCATCAAACGCAGGCTGATAAGAGAAGACTTTCTTGCCCCATTGTATCATAGTACTTCAGGAAGGAATGCAAAAACCATTATCAGTTGGTACCTGGGAGTTATGGATGATGTGGCATAGCTAGACACGTGAAAGATTTAGCTCTACCACTCTCAAAAATTGCTAGTAAAATGTTGAATCAACTGTTCTTCCTAATGTAATAATCAGGTTAACTAGGAAAGGTTATCCCTTTAAAACGTTGTCCATTACAACAGCCACCCAGATATTCACTAAGATATCACATTGTTTATTAAAAAAGTGGTCCCCCTGCTTGCAAGGTGACTTTACAATTTGCACTTTTCAGCATAAAGCTTTCAGACCCATTTAAACTCTGTCCTGACTATTGTCTAGTCTTGTGCAAAAGAAAATGGCATGATCTTGCCATGTCACAGTAGAACTGAAAATATAGATGTGCCCAGATACTGTAGAGAGCAGTGCAAAAGGATTACTGATAGTGTGCCCTAAGCTCTTCCTGAAGTTCTTGAGCATTTTATGCCCCACCCATGCTTGTTCAGGACTTCTCTCTGGGACTCAGAATAACCATTACCCTTCAAACCTTTCACAACTGCTTATTTCAGCAGTGCTGGATTATCACCATTGTTGTAAAATCTCCTCTGAGCAATCCATCAAAACCTCTGGCAACAGAAGGAGAATGACCACAAGGATGGTGGCTTAGCATAGTCAGCTCTGCTGCAGTAACATGACTGTATATTTCAGATTAATGCACCTAGCCTGTCGGTGCTTATTTTCTGTAACTCACACAGATTTTAATAGCAATATGAAGTTCCAACAGTTAACTGGCTTTTTATCTAAATTGTTAAGGATGGCATACTTTTGATTATACAAGTAAATATATGGATACTTTTAGTTATATAAGTAAAAAGTTATGGCCCTCTTTTGCTCTGTTTCTATTTCCATCTTCCAAAATGAGGAGTTCTTGTCTGCTTCTTTGAGGGAGGATGAAAAGGCATTTCAGTAATTAGCGTTTGCAAAGTTCTAAGAAGTACAAGTTCTACATTTCAGTCATTTGGATCAAAACAATATGAAAAATTCTCTGTTACAGAACTTCTCTAAATGTCCCCAAGTGTACACAGCCTTTGATCAAACGATCAAGATTGTTCTGACACCTCTTCTCATGTGGAGCAGATTATTGCACAACATAAATAATCCCATGGAGATCCCACTGAAAGTACTTGTGGATTGCAATAGTATTCAATGAAGACAAGTGTCTACTGCCAACTGATAATGAGTAAAGAGGGTCTACTTCAATTATAATTAAATCAATAGAGGTGTTTTCATTTACTTCACTAGGTAGGTGCTTTTCCTTTTTTAACAAGCCTTCTAATAGTCCATTTTAAAATATGTTTCTTTCTAGTGAGATCAAAATGCATCCTGTACAGTCGTAACAGAGCACATTCTCATTGCCATTCTTCAGATCAAAAAGGGTTTTCAATGCAGTTGTAGTCATTGTGTTATTTTACAGAGTATAGCATTTACGATGTTTGGCACTTCTTTGGTCATTTGTGTGCCACTGAAATAATGAGAGAGACACACAGTGTGACATGCAAATAGTAAAGAATGTTTTCATAAGGTATGGAACAGCTCAGCCCCTCTAAATAAAAAGCATCACTGTTTTTAACCAAGAAAGAATAGGAAGAAAAAAAATAAATATTTTTACATTGACTAAGTAACTTAAAGGATGCAGCACCTCCACCCCCTAGAGAATTGTTAAAAACTGATAAGCCTTGTAGGTTGCCAAGCTTCAAATTATTTCAGGACATGGTTGCTTTTCTAACAACTGAAAAAAACCTTAGAACAGACTCATTAAAGTGCAGGCAAATATTCAAACAGAACTTTCACCTAGTAGAGCTTTCTCTTTAAAATGTAAATGGCTTGCTGCTTATGAGGTTAGCAGTTCAGAAAAACAAAACAAAATCCTTGAGCATTTTTAATAAAGATCTACATTATCTGAAAGGGATTGGAATGGATAGTGCTCAAAAGGAAAGAAATGGATGGCTTGTGTATATGTTAATATTCCTGCTGTTGTAGCTCATATACATTCCTGCCAGCAGCTGTTTACTGAGAATCAGACTTGAAGAGGAACTCTCTTATTGGCTTTTAGGGCCACATTGTGAAATAATGCCTTGAATTCTATTAGGCCACTGATGCAACTTCTCACTACTAGTCAGACACCTGGCTACCATTTTTTTAAATAGCTGCATTTTCCGCAGCCAACAGTTTCTCCATTTAAGGTTAATTATTATGACCCAGAATTTTAGCTTGCAATATATGAAATACAAGGCTACTAGTAACCTACTGAGGTTTTCTCATTTCTAATTTAAATAATGGACAATTTTACTCTTCTACAATTGCTAGAGTGAGTCACTCAGTGGCCCACTGTCACTGACTGAGCTCAATTGAGTTAGGTTACTGAGAGCAGTAACTATAAATGCCTGCAGGGGAAAAAAAAAAAAAAAAAAAAAAAAGAAAAGAATAGTCCTTGATTTACTTTGTTACAAATATGTTTTTTCATAGAATTATAGAATCATCTGGGTTGGAAGGGACCTTAAAGATCATCTAGTCCAACCATCAACCTAACTCTGACAAAAAAACAAAACCAAACCAAAACAAAAAAAACCCCATACTACTAAACCATATTCATGAGGACCAGGTCGACCCATCTTTTGAACACCTCCAGGGATGGTACCTCAACCACTTCCCTGGGCAGCCCATTCCAATGCTGGATAGCCCTTTCCGTGAAGAAATTTTTCCTAATATCCAATCTAAACCTCCCCTGGTGACACTTGAGGCCATTTCCTCTTGTCCTATCGCCTGTAACTCGGGAGACAAGACCGACCCCCGCTTCTCTACACCCCTGCTTCAGGTAGTTATAGAGCGCGATAAGGTCTCCCCTCAGCCTCCTCTTCTTCAGACTGAACAACCCCAGCTCCCTCAGCCTCTCCTCATAAGACTTACTCTCCAGACCCCTCACCAGCTTCATTGCCCTTCTCTGGACCCGCTCCAGCACCTCAATGTCTTTTTTGTGGTAAGGGGCCCAAAACTGGACACAGCACTCGAGGTGAGGCCTCACCAGTGCCGAGTACAGGGGGACGATCACCTCTCAGGTCCTACTCACCACACTGTTCCTGATACAGGCCAGGATACCATTGGCCTTCTCGGCCACCTGGGCACACTGCTGGCTCATGTTCAGCCAGCTGTCGACCAACACCCCCAGGTCCTTTTCTGCCAGGCAGCTCCCCAGTCATTCTTCCCCAAGCCTGTAGCGCTGCATGGGGTTGTGACCCAAGTGCAGGATCCAGCACTTGGCCTTGTTGAACCTCATCCCATTGGCTTCAGTCCATCAATCCAGCCTGTCCAGATCCCTCTGCAAAGCCTCTCTACCCTCCAGCAGATCAACGCTGCCACCCAGCTTGGTGTCGTCTGCGAACTTACTGAGGGTGCACTCGATCCCCTCGTCCAGGTCATTGATAAAGATATTAAAGAGAACGGGTCCCAGTACCGAGCCCTGTGGGACACCACTCGTGACCGGCCGCCAACTGGATTTAACTCCATTCACCACCACTCTCTGGGCCCGGCCCTCCAGCCAATTTTTAACCCAGCGGAGAGTATACCCATCCAAGCCATGGGCAGCCAGTTTCTCCAGGAGGATACTGTGGGAGACTGTATCAAAGGCCTTGCTAAAGTCCAGGTAAACAACATCCACAGCCTTTCCTTCATCCACCAAGCAGGTCACTTTGTCATAGAAGGAGATCAGGTTTGTCAAGCAGGACCTGCCCCTCGTGAACTCGTCCTGGCTGGGCCTGATCACCTGGGCGTCCTTCATGTGCTGCATAATGGCACTCAGGATGATCTGTTCCATGGCCTTCCCAGGCACCGAGGACAGACTGACAGGCCTGTAGTTCCCCGGATCATCCTTCTGACCCTTCTTGTGGATGGGCGTCATATTTGCTGGACGCCAGTCAGCTGGGACCTCCCCAGTTTGCCAGGACTGCTGGTAAATGATGGAGAGTGGCTCCTCAAGCACTTCCGCCAGCTCCCTCAGTACCCTCGGGTGGATCCCGTCTGGGCCAATAGACTTGTTTGTGTCTAGGTGCTGGAGCAGGTCCCTCACCTCTTCCCTTTGGATTACAGGGTCTTCATTCTGCTCCCTGCCCTTATCTGCAGGCTCAGGTGTCTGGGTACTCAGGGACACCCTACTCCATTACTAAAGACTGAGGCAAAAAAGGCATTCGGTACCTCAGCCTTCTCCTCATCCTTTGTCACTACATTGCCTCCCATATCCAACAGTGTATGGGTGCTGTCCCGAGTCCTCCTCTTGCTGCTAATATATTTATAGAATTTCTTTTTGTTGTTTTTAACATCCAAGGCCAGGTTCAGTTCAAGCTGGGCTTCGGCCTTTCTAATCTTTTCCCTGCATAACTTTGCTACACCTTTATAATCTTCCTGAGTGGCCTGCATTTTTTTCCAAAGGCCATAAACCCTGTTTTATTCCCTGAGCTGTGACCCTACCTCTTTGTTCAGCCAGGCCGGTCTTTTCCCTGGACGGCTCGCTTTACTGTGCAGAGGCACGGCCTGCGCCTGCACTTTTAAGACTTCTTCCTTGAAAAACGTCCAGCCTTCCTGGACTCCTTTTCCCTTCAGGGTTGCCTCCCAAGGGACTCTGTCAAGCAGACTCTTAAAAAGACCAAAGGCTGCCCTCCCAAAGTCCATGATGGCAGTCCTGCTGGTTCCCTTTCTCGCCTCCCTAAGAATGAAAAACTTTACCATTTCACGGTCACTTTGCCCCAGACGGCCTCCAACCGTCACATCCCCCACAAGTCCTCTATTTGCAAACACCAGATCCAGCAATGTAATCATAACTGCGACTGAAAGCAAAGTCCTGGTTGCATGCTTCCCTTGAGCATTCTAGCAAGCAATGCCAATAAATCCTTTAAAGTGGACAGTGATAGATCACTTTTTCTCAGGATATCACAGGTGATGTCAGCAGTTCAGCAATGGTATTGTAGGACTTTAGACCATTTATGAAATCCATTTGAAAAATCTGAGTGAACTCTCAGGCGAGTAACCCACGCTCATTTCTGTCTTTTGCAAAACACAACTAACCAAGTTTAAAGTTAGTCTAGTTATAGTTACATGAGGTGCAGGTGTGTGGTATAGAAATGTGGATGCAAAACATGCAACTATGTGTAAAATATTATTTTAAATTACATGAAGAAATCTGAAATATATTTCTGAAGCTGTTCTGATTAATTTGTTGCAACTTGAACTACGCCTCCTACGAGACAGCAGACAAGCACAACCCAAGTTAAAACAAACAGTTTTGACAGTGTTTCACAGTTATAGTATACTAAACTGTCACCACAATCAGGTATTACAGGGCTTATAGCAAAGGACTCTCCTTTGACAGATTATCACTGACTTTCTTCTCCACCTCTCTTTTTAGTTATGTTTGCTAGGTCTGTGAACCTGGAAGAGCCTGGCTGCAGCCCCCAGGGAGCCCTTGTGTATTCTTTCAATTTAGTGGTGGAGCCTATGATTCCTTTTCTTTCTATCCACGAAATGCTTGGACTTCTGCTGGTGGTGAGGTTTTTTTTTTGTTCTTGTCTCCAATTGCTGGTAACTATTTGTGTCTTGATGTAGCTGCTTGAATGTTTTGGAAAAGAATTAATTTTTCCCTGGAGTGGTTTGAGAGCTTTGGTACTCTTGATATGTTTGGGGTGAGTTTGATGAGGAGTTTTTCCCCAAGTGTTCATTTTGTCTCTGCTACCCTGAAGCTGGTACTGGAGGTAGCAGGGAATGTCCTCCTGACCTGTATGTGCACAGCTGTTGGTCTCAGAGGGGTTGGATATTTGCTCTTTATTTTATTACATGTATCATTTACCTTGGATTGCAGTAAACTCCAGGTTAGCTCATGATCCCTCCTGTGGAGGTGGAAGTATTTCGTTGCCCACAGGTATGTGCAAGGCTTTCTACAAATTCAAAATAAGGACATGGTCTAAAGAAGTTACCACTTAGCAAACTCTGTAGAAGTGTTTATAGTTTTATGGCTGAATATTTATGATTGAACTCTGTTGGTGCTGTTCAAAAGTAAGAGTACGTTTAAATGAGATATGTTTGGTATCATTCTTTCCTTCTTTGACTGCATCTCCTTTGTATTTTTTCTCTCAGTTAAATATGTTTTACCAGGCTATCTTGGATCTAATTGCTGAGTTTTGTCTTGATTTGGCAGGTTCTCGTTTATTGTACTAATATAATATTGATAGTGTTTGGTTTAACAAAACCAAATACTTTACAAATACCCTGTAATATATACAAAGCAAGCAGTCAGAAGGAGGTAAAAAAAGAAAGCCAGCAACATGAGCAGTAACAGAATATGCATATGCCCTCTATTTTTCCAGCAGTAAACGCACAGAAAAAGGTTGCTTTCTAAATCCTCTGGTAGCAGGCTCTACAACCAGGGTTGGTTTCTTCCTGGAATTTAATGTAATTTTCTTTTTGAAATTAATAGCAATCTTGATTTTCAAAACATACATAATTAGGAATTTTAGTTAGCTGAGTTCTACTTACTACCCTATGACAGCCCAGCTATAATCTTTTTCACTGAGGATTATATATTATTAGGCCATTATAAATAATTGGAAAGTATCTGAAGAATTTACTTAAGTTCCAGTCAGTTTAATCTGTGTTGCTGCTGAAAAAGTCATTTCTACTCTTGTCTTTATGCTGGTGCTAATGTTCACATGGCCTTGGCATGAACCAATTAAAATGGTGCAAAGTAGGAAACAAAGGGGGGAGGAGGGTGGGAGGGCGGAAGTGGGGAGAAAGCTTGTTCAGGGTGAGAAGCAGTCGCCCAAAGAAGTTTGCTGTATGGCTGCATGAATGCCGGCCCTGGCACGTGGGATCACGAGGAGGAGCTGCAGGACACAGTGGCTGTGACTGCTTCTTTGGGCACCAGCCTGTGCCAGATTTAAACCTGAACCACTGAAAGACTGCATTTAACCCTCTGTTTCCACAGCCTGTGCTGTGTTACTCATGTATTCCTCTGCCTCAGGGACATGACTAAGCTTCTTTGTACTGACCCACTTAAACATGAAAACAAACAGCACTCAGCCAAGAAACAGTTTCTCTTGCAGAATAATATAATGGAAATCTTGATGTAGCACACTATATTCCCCAAACCTGTACACTGGTTTTGCTTATAACCTAGCAGACAGTGTTTTATGTGATTTTCATTCCTTTAAGTGATTTCTGACCACAGCAATTTTGTTTTATGATAAACTAAACATCAATTTAACATTCATTTAAACGGAGGGTCTGTAGAAGCACAGCTGATGTTACTGTGAATGTTCATGGAACAGTGAAGGTTGTGTATCCCAATGTGTTTGGGACGCTAGTTTGAGATAACACTGTCTGTGCCTGCTATGTCTATTCTTCTCAAAATGAGCATAACTGATTTTTAGCTCTAAAATCTTTACAAATTACAGGCATCCATCTTTGACAAATATTTTGGGGTTTTATTTAGTTGGGTGCTTTTTACATTTAGACTGAATGAATGTGTGTTCGTTTTCTAAATCTTAATCCCACTCCTCTCTCCAATTTTGGGGTTCTTTTTGTCCTCTGACTTTAGAAAAACATCATTTCAAAGACCCTGCAGAAGTAGTATAAAAACGTACTGTTCCATACGTTCAAAATTACTCCCCTTATCTTCTGCCTTGGTTATTTATAAGAACAAAATAAAACAGCTATTTGCTACACATGAAAATCCCCAGTGAGTTATTTTTTTCCAGTTACAGTGCTGGTTTTGAGTGATTTATGTTCTATGATGCATATGAGCCTATGATGCATGGGTGGAAATACACAAACAACATTTAACAGGCCTGTTCCGAAACCCGAGCAACATAAGAAAGACTCAACATGGATTGCAAATGCTACGTGTTGTGGTCAGTATTTAATCTATGTGTAACATGAGCCATTACCTTACAACAGTAGCTGATGATTCTGAGTCAGGGAAGTAAATTTGTGGATTCTGTTCCACCTTGCTATGCTTTGCTCTTTTTAGCCGTGGGACAGCCTTTCATTACTGTATCTGCGCAAAGCAGTAACATGTTAACTGCATTTTCATCATCTTCCTTCTTTATTTACATCACTATGAATGGCTAAATCTTTCTGATTGTCTCTACATACATACATACTTCCCTCTCTCATAGTTACTAGCAACATAGTCAATACAATTATAGCATGAAATAAATGAAAGTAAAGACTTTTTCCACTTACCTTGTAGAACTGATGGTTAAGGCTATATCTATGTTTTTAGTGTCAAAAGATAGAATGCCATATTGTCCTCCATTGCGTTGCACATGCTTCTTTTTAACACAACCACACTGAAAAGAAGGGCAGGTAGCACAGTAAATGCATACAGGATTGTTGACACTTAAAAGTGTGAGGCTGGGTCAAACCTAACAAGCAAATCTTAATTTATCAATCAGTTTTAATCAATATTTATTCACACAGAAACTTATATAGTAGCTTAAAAAAAAAACAAAAAATGACACATGGCTGCTGGGTATTAGCTTATTCTCCTAGACTACAGCAAAGTAAATTGTTCTGTGCTGTTGCAGGCTGAAATCACTGACCAATTTTCAGTCCTCAGATATAGGTGCCATGTAAAAGCAGTGTATGATCTCAGATGTTATATCTTTGATGTGTCTTTTGATGTTGATAGCATTGTGACCCTATCACTGGTGTAAGCAATCCATGCTTACAGTTTGTTTCTGACTGTGTCTACCTTGGTTTCAGTAGAAGTGATTTGCTGAAATGTACTCCAGTGAAATGCCTTAGAGCATGAATGAAGCTGGAGAGACTGAGTTCTTGTATTGACCATACAAACTGAACCTTTAGAAGTGTAGCAATTACAAGACGGTAATTGGTATTTCATTGATGATGCTATTGAGACAAGAGCTCAGAACAGAATGCACTTCCACACACCCCCTTCATTTAAAAAACTACTGATCGGGAAACAGATTGAAGCGCCTATAGCTGAACTGTGATTTGGGCCCATAATGATTACATGTAATATTTGCTTTCACTTTTTGAATACAGAAATCAAATTGCTCTGTATAAATGGGAGTGGTGCAAGTATGAGAAAGAACTATCCACTTAATTCCAGCCTGTGAACATGGTGTATATTATTTTAATGGAAAACCATGGTCTCGTTTATATGTTCTCAGGGCTAAGGAATTTAATAGAGCCTCCGTACAAACATCCAGGATTCTAAATTGGGTCCCTTTGTTCAGGATTATATCCAGAATATATGATTATAATTAAAATTTGCTTAATTAAACAATAAAAAAACCCCATTCCCCTCAAAATATTTGTGATAGAGATTTCATCTTCAGAAAAACAAGGATTTTTAAATGCCTTGATAGCAGATGCTGCTGTTAACGAAATATCCCAAGGATACATGCATTATGAAACAATCACCTGGAAAGGATGTAAACTAAGCAAGGGAATTTCACTGCAGAGTCATAAATATCACATTCTGCATAGCGTAACTGCTTGTTACTGCCATCTATATAACACTATGGCTGTAACACAGAAGAAAAACAAAAGTAAAACAAATTAGCCATAGATGCCTGGTCAATGAGGAGAATTGTTGTCAGGGCTAAAGCAACTAAAACAAAGCTGCAGGCAAGTCAAGAAGACTTCCAACAAGGCAGAAAGTCAGACCTGACAAGCCTCAGTCATGAGGACTTGCAAATGCAGGACAAAGTACTGACAACACTGTATTACAGGGCTACTCAGTTATATACATAAAGTAATCATATTAATGGGTGAAATTTAACAGTGAGTCAGGAGCACGTCAGGACCACTGACTCCTTAATAAATGAAATGAACAGATGAATGTTTCGATATGTAATTTTACTTCTCGTTAATGGTAAATGTGAAGTCTTAAATTGATCCATGTAATTCTGACCCTATAGTTATTACTACAGTTGATTAACTCCTTATTGCAAGTCATGATCTTTCTTAAGTCTCTCTGGATATGATTGAATGATTTTGTGTTTCACATGAGCACTGCTAAAATGTTTGAGGTGAAATAGAAGTCAGACCCTTCTGCATTTCAGGGAATAATGAAATAAATACATTGCACTTCTCTGCATGTGACTGTGTTTAAAAGTTTATATCGTGTAAAGTGAGACTGATCTTCCATGGCCTTTACAGAACCACAGAGCACTGGGAAAACAATAAAGAGACCAGCCCTAGTAGCTAAAGGGAAATCAAAAGAAGATCTGAATGGGAACATTGATTTAATCTCATTAGCCTCTGTAAACTCACAGGTCCTTTATGACCTCATGAGACTTTCTCTTATTCTTTAAAAATGAGTGACATTTCTGTGAGCGCTACCTCCATACACTGTCTGCTTGGTGTTCTTGTGACTCACCTTGACATGCAGTTCATGCCCGGCAACAAGGAATAAAACTACATAAAATCTCTATGACATGAGTTGTTCTTTTACACCTTTCATTTTGCCTTTCTTTCCCATGCATGCTTCACAGTCCACGTTCCTTAGCTTCTGATAGAAAACTCTCTTATTATAAATTATTTCAAAACTGCAATGCAGTCAAATAGATGCCAAGTCTCCTCCTACATTTTGAGCACATCTTACGCTGCCAAAAAAGTGCTCTTGTTTTGGTGTTCTGTGGTCTGCTCAACTCTCCCACATCAATAATTCCAGGGCCTACATGAATTTTCTTAATAAGCATCTAGATCTTGGCCTCCATCTCTCACAGTCTGCTTTTGGGACTTTTTTCTAAAAAATCCTTCACCATCCCTTTCATTTGGATATTAACCCTCTTCAAATATCTGCAACCTACTGCTACAGCAGTGGCTCCAATTTTTGCGCATTCTTTTTGCTAGGACTATGTAAGAGTGTTAGGTCCCTGTCCGATTGTTGGTCTGAGAGGGGCTTGTAGTGATTCCAAAGTTTAAGTTCAATGTTACAGCACTAGTCTTGAACTCCAGAGTGCAACCCGTTGTTTCTAATGTTTTAGGCAGGAGACTCACTCTTCCTCCTGTTGCCTTGTGCTTTCCCACCATGTGGTTTCCAGTGCACCATCTCTGCCCCTTCTTGTTCTGGGTCTCTGTAAGGTACATGAAGGTCATTAGCAGATCTGTAACACACAGATCAAGTGAGGCTGGTTCAGGGAGCCTGAAGCAAAGCAGAGAAACTTGAAAGAATATTTTAAAGGAAACCATATTCCCTAAAAGTAACTTAACACTGTGAATCCAGGCCTAGATATGATACATAAGCTCATATGATAACCAAAATCAGTGTACAGTCTTTCTGCAACAAGACTTCTATGCCAAGAGTTGAAACTCAAGTCTCACAGACTACTTACTGTTCCAGTAGTTCAAGAAGCATTGACTTCTCTTCCACCCTATAAATAGAACTGTAGTACCTTTAACTCAATGAGAAATGGATGAGTGCTTCTGTCACATTTTACAAAACTAATTTAATCTCTTTCGTATGAGGTTAACTCATCCCTTCTCCACAAGAAGTTATTGTGTTTGAAATAGGGAACTCCTTGCTGAACTCACATGCCAAATAGAAGTACAAAGAAGGTGAAAACAAGGGCAGGCTACCCAGGAGCAATATAGGAATATTGCCTGAACGTGCATGTGGGAGGTGGACGATGTTATCACAAGGCTGCTGCCTATCAGCTTTCAGAAGTCGTGGCAATCAGAGAAGTTCCCAATGTCTGAAAGAAAACAACTGATATGACCATCTCCAAGAAGAACAAGAAAGAAGATCCAGGTGAGCTTCACCTCAGTTCCTGGGAAGGTCATGGAACAAACGCTTCTCAAATCCATTTTCAGCTACATGAATGAAAAGGTTGTTGTGAACAGCTAGCATGGGTTCAGTGAGGGCAAACAATGACTGGCTAACCTGAACCAGCCTTCTGCTGTGAGATGAATGGCTCTGACAACAAGAGAAACTGAAGGTATTGTGTACCTTGACTTTAGCAAGGCCATGTTCTTCCATAGTGTCCCTATAGCCAATATGATGATTTTTTGTTTGGATAAGTGGAAAATAAGGTGGATGGAAAAAATGGCTGAACCAGCAGGCTCCAAGGGTCACAAAACTCAACTGATGCCCTGTTCTGAGTGGCATCCCTCAGGGATAAATCCTGACACCGACCACGTTAATGTCTTTATTAATGACAAGCATAATGTTGCAAGTCTGCAAATGACACTAAAATAGGGCGGGAGGGAGGAGAAGGTGGGACTGCTATTTAAAGGGTCCTCCATAAGCTTCAAAAATGAGCTCACAAGAAGCTGTCCAAATTTAATACAGGCAAGTTTGAAGCCCTGCCTTTGGGAGGAATGACCCTGTGCAGTAGCAGAGGCCGAGGGCTGAATAGATAGAAAGCAGCTTTGCAGAAAATGACCTTTGGGTCTTGGTGGACAACAAGGCAAGCCTGGACCAGCAGCACAGCAAAAAAAGACAACTGCTACACCTGGGCTATGTTACCACGCATGTAGTCAGTCTTGACAAACAGATCAAGAAGGATGGTTATTCCCCCTCTATTCGGCACTTCTGAGATTGTGCCTGGTTGACTGTATCCATTTTGGGTTTCCTTGCAAGTACCTGAAGTAAGACCAGTGGAAGGCGCCAAGGGATGAGTCTGCAACTACCTGCTGGGAGGGTGTAGGGCAGATGGAGACAGACTCTTCTAACTGATGCACAAGGAAAAGAGGAAATGAGCACCAGCTGGAACATGGGAAATTCTGACTCAATATAAGGAGAGAAAACATATTTACCATGAAGGTGGTCAAGGATTGGCAGAGGTTGCTCAGAGAGAGGCCATGGAATCTTCATCCTCAAACCCAGCTGGACATTGAATCATAGAATGGTTAGAGTTGGAAGGGACCATAAAAGTCATCTAATTCCAAATCCCCTACCATGGGCAGCTTTGAGCAACCTGCCATAATGGGATGTGTTTTGAGCAGAAGGTTGGGCTGGGTAGTCCCCAGCAGTCCCTTCAAGTCTCTGTAATTCTCTGATTCCAAGTCTGAGGTAATCTTTCCCTGAACGTTTTAAAATGTGCTAACTAACTGGAATATGCTTAGTCAAAAGGTCTTAATTTTAAGTTTTTAATTTTCTGAAGCATTGTGGCTGAGTCATGATTTTCCAAAAGCAGCTCTCCAAGGAAGATAAATATGAGGATTTTGTGGAGAACAGAAACACAGGAAAACAGCACTGCAGTTTGGCAAAAGCTGACTCTAAAATAAGCAGTGGAGAAGTTGATCCAGTTGTAGTCCCTAAGGAGCTGTACCAGCAAGTACTGATTTGGGCTGAGGAGCAAAGAAACTGTCCTCTTCCTTCCCTTCTGTTCCACACATCTCTTACTCTCTTTTCTCCACCTGATGATGAGAGGGAGGAGAGAGGAGAGCAATAATTATCAAGACTCCTTAATCCTGAATCTTAGGGGAATTGTCTCACCTCATTTTGTCCCATTCCCTATTCTTTACCTTAGCCTTGGCTAAGAAGAATCCCTTATATTCAGAAACAACAAAATCTCGATTGAAAAACCTGTGGAAAGATATGACCTACTATTAAGGGTAAGAACACCCAGTGTTCCTGAGATAAGTTGGGTGCAGGAAGACAATGTGCTTGGCTAGATTTCTGATTCCATGTACAAGATCAGCTTAGTTCAATTCCAGTTAAATTTAATTATTTCCATGTTAATTTATCACTGATGTAGGAGGAACTTTAAAAATCTTTTCCTTTAAAAATGAAGCTTTAAACCAGAAGAAAACACAGGTATTTTGATCTGGGGACTGTGTATCCATCACTGTGCTAGGAGAACGCCCTATCTATTACAGGATGCCAATGCAGATATGAAATGGTACCATTTGTAGCACAGTTTTACTATGTGAATTATTTTGAGTCAATTATTATTTACTCTTGGAATTTAACGCTCAGTTGAAGGCTCTGAAGGCAGCCTCTGGAGAACTGCTGCCTCTACTCTACTCATTTGGCGCTTGCCTATGTTTAGCATAATCAGCTTGTAGCATACACTGTGGCAAAAACAGCAGTAAAGGATTCATGACATGTAGTTGGGCAAAATTCCAGCCATGTTTAATACCAACAAAGTGGTGTATTTGGGGTTCAGCACAGTCCCTGGGTATAGATGACAAAGTTAACAGGTGATTAGAAGGATAACTATGCAAGGTTTGGTAGGAAAATTTTCTAGATGAGAACAGGATACACCTGTGGGGGAAGGGAAGTTACGGAGACTCTCTGCACTGATGACACTCTTCGATTTAGAGATGGAGAGTATAACATAAAAAATATCACCCCAAATGAGATTGGGATGAGAAAGGGACAGCATGGGGTGAGCGTGCCTCCTAAGCAGCAGATGTAAGTAGCATCATCCTGGCCAGAGCCTTCAGGTTGACACATGCCTCCCAGGACAGCGTCGGCAGTCGGTGCAGCGGCATGGTGTTCATAGCAGCTAGACTAAATGCAACGAGCCTCTCCACCCACTTCCAGGTCTGGTTCTCATGGACATGTACAAAATGGTACATCATAAGAAATTATTGAACTCCTGGAAGTAGTAACTCTAGGGCTGTGCAGCCACTTTAATACTCTCTTCAGTGTTGTGACTACGTGTTGCAATGCAGCCTTCAGTTCTGTGCGCATATGTGCTTAGAGAATGTTAAACTCTTTACATTTGTAGCAACGTTTGTCCCGAGTTGTACTTTTTCATTTGTATCAATTTTTCTGTCATGGCATGGTGACCAGATTGAGCAATCTGGTTTGCTCTAACCTCATGACCTAAACTGAAATTCAGTTACTCTTGTAAGTCAGGTTCTGTGTGGTGTGGGCACTTAAAGCCCTCATTTAGATCACTAGGAAAAAATATATGCTCATTATCTATGAGAATTTGGCCCTCTTATTGATTGTCTACCATTCTGCATCTGATTTTCTAATAATTTTCATTGTGGGCACTTAAAGCCCTCATTTAGATCACTAGGAAAAAATATATGCTCATTATCTATGAGAATTTGGCCCTCTTATTGATTGTCTACCATTCTGCATCTGATTTTCTAATAATTTTCATTGTGGGCACTTAAAGCCCTCATTTAGATCACTAGGAAAAAATATATGCTCATTATCTATGAGAATTTGGCCCTCTTATTGATTGTCTACCATTCCACATCTGATTTTCTAATAATTTTCATACTGCATATTTTACCACTAAAGGATATTTTAATACCACTCTGAAACATAATTTATGGAGTTAAAATTAAGACCCTGCTTCATTGTGCAAAACTTATGCAGTGGGTGAACATGAAGTATTTTCTATTTGAATGATTTCTTTTCAGGGATACTTATTCCAAATCACTGAATTCTTCCTTCTTGGTTATGAGAAGCTTCGATACTAACAGTTCCTCAAAACTCATAGAATCTAGCAATATTAAAATGCATTCTGCTTAATCCACTAAGTGGAATACTTGTTTCCTTACATGAACACATTTTGTGGCAGAATATGCTTGTATTTCTGTGATGACTGAGCTTGATGATTCTTTCAGGTCAGGTATTTTTGTATCATCTTTCCAGAAATACGTGCTCCATGCACCTTGCTCCTTTTCTAATAACCAGTGCTTACGGTGGCATGAAAAGTGCTGCCAGAGTTGGTGCCAAAGCTGCTGTGGTCTGGAAGCTTCCACATCACACCTGTCTATGTGTGCGTGATGCTGCTCCTGCCTGTAAACGCCCCCCCTGCCCCAGCTCCGAGAGCCAGGAGCTACTGCCACATTCCCAGCAGCACACAATTAACCCGTGGGGAGTTACTGCTGCAAGCTGCCATCCAGACCCAGCATTTCCAGTAGAGCTGACTCATTCTGAAGACAATGAGCTAATTCACCGTTTCACAGGATGAGATTCCCTCTCCAGCGCTATCTTCAGTTTAAGAAGTAGGAAGCTAACTGTGATGCCGCAAGTGCCAAGCTGTGGTTGGGAGCACTCGCTGCATCTGTGTTCAAAAAAGGAACGAACAGCTTTTTAGAGCACAGCACTGCTGTCCCGCAAAATGAACTGTGAGGAAGAGCAAAGAACCTGGAGTGTCACCTACCCAATGTCACAGTAGGGAGGGCACTGCAAAGACAGGTGGAGCAGAATGGACAATGGCAGGCCACCGGGAGTTGAGTTAAATTAAAGAGAAGGGGGAGGAAGAAGAAGCGAAGGATGCCCAAAAGCTGGTTAGACAGATGGGGAGTGTAAGTCAGCAGGGAATCTTCCTGGGAAATGCAAGCACCCTTGCATGAGAAACAGGAGAGCAGGGCTGACATGTAAGATATGTTAGTCACCATCCCATTTCCATAGGTCTCTATTATTCTGTTTTTTTAATTATTTTGCCAAACCTGCAAGGAAAGCAAACTGAGAGCAGTTCTTAGGATAAACATTGAGCTCAGAGATTAGAAAAATCAGTATTGACAGTAGCTGTGCTTCTCACATTCTCCAATATGCCACATTATCTGTTCTCCCTCCCACCCCCAGGCTTTAAACCTGCTTCAACATGATCAGGGTTGCATTATATCAGAACAAGGAATACATGAAGATTTCAGGCTTTTGGCTTTTGCGGATTTTTTTGTTATCTTTCTTTAATAAGCCTCTCCTTGTTGCTTGAAAATGTCATTCTAGCCAAAGATCTTCTATAATTAAAGGGCAAAACTGTCCAACTAATTAGAAGTTTTCTCTTGCCCTAAGCATAGCTCTGGGCATAGAAACAGGGAGTTTACGGCAAACTGCATAGCAGCAGGAGTAATTGAATTATTTAAAATTAATGCCTACTTTCTAAACCATATTCAGTGGAAAAAAAGTAAACAGCAAGATCATGAACAACAGAAAAATGATTACGTAGGGAAGTAATCAAAGCAGAAGTTGCAAAAATCCTCTCTAAATTGCATTGAAACAGCGGGATTTTGTGAAAGCCACTGACTGTCAGGCCCCTAGGGCTTCTGGCCTTGATTATACAATTGCTGCACAGGCAGGACTGGCTGCCAGCAATGGCTTTCATACAAATTTCCTAAAGAAAATATTACAATAAAATACATGTTTAGGTGCTTTTCATTCAGCAGATATTGCCTGCGGTAGAAATCCTTGGGTTCTTTCTCACTTTCTGATGATGGAGGGAGAGAAGGGACTTGTCTAATTAGGTACATCTCATCCAAGATTCTCTCTTGCAAATCTCCCATCTTTGATAATGAGGTGTTCCTGCTCCCTCTGCAGGGGCTAAGAAGGCTGCAGTCATAAAACAGCCAGCTTTTGCATGCCTGAGAACCAGGTGGAGGCATAACCCCGACCATAAGTGTCCTCTCATTAGAGCAGCACTGAAAAATTTGCTCAGCTGAATGTCTGGGGCAAATACTATTTGGGGTCTTTTATAACCACCTTTCTCGCTATTTTTTTTTTTTTTGCAGTGTGGTACCGACAAAAGCATGAGGCAGTTTATTTTGTTATTGTGCTGATTGCATTTCTTGTTTTGCTAGGCTGGTTTTCAGGATATGGGATGGTATGGAATCCTCAGGGATCGGCAGCTTACCTTCCTTCACTGGTGGAACATCAGTGCTACCAATGCTGCTGGGTAGAAAGGAGGCAGTTAAATGTGACAGAACAAAAGAGAAGCAATATATAAGCATGCCTGTTCTAGCTGCAGCAAAAGTTCCTTATAGCAAACTTTGAATAAAACTCTGCTTAATGTGCAAAGTCCTGGACTGCACCCATGCATTTCAATAGAGATTCATTCCCTTAATGAAGTTGCACTTCACTTCTTTACTTTAAAATACTTATGTGGCTGTCACCCAAGTGTTTGAAATAGAGATAACAACTACTCCCCTTTCTTCTTCCTTGGAGACAGGAGAAATGGCTTGATTAATTTATTATAGGGTTTTGTTTGCTTTATGTTTGTATGGATGACTGGGCACAATGTGCTGGAGACTGGGTGAGAATAAATTATCAAAGGAGAGCTGTAGCAGACCTGGAAAAAGGGAGATCTGCGAATGTTCATTTCACCTGAGGGTGCTTTCCATAACCTGAAGTCCTTCTCCTAGTGAGTTCTGTTGCTAATAGGATGTATTGCTGCATTTGCTAAAAATTTTTTATTTTCAGGCTGTCTGGCTTCATGTCTGTATTTTGTTTGCTACCATCAATTCTGGCACCCATCACACATATTTTATTAGTTTATACTCTTCCTCACAGAAATCATCACAATTTTTTGTCACTTGAATTTTTTGAGCAACCAATCATGTGCATACTCTGACTTTGCATGAAAAAAGACTTACAATTAAATTCTTATTTTCTATGATGTAAATATAATATTTTTAGGATTGAAAATAAAAAGGTATTATTTCTTGTAACTCCTTAGCTTTGACAACAGAAAGAGGAAATTTATTTCTTACTCACCTCTGTGGGAAAGGAATAGGAGGTTTCCATTAGAGAATGAAAAGATGCCCATCTCCTAAGGGAGCTTTTAACTGCAAAAGCGAGATTTGAAACTGGTTTTTAAATGATGCTCTTCAATTATTTGGGCCCAAACTGGTGGAATTTTGTCAATAAACTCAGTGAAAACTTCAGCTTTGGCTTTGAAGAAAGTCTCTTCATCCAAAGCTAATAAATCCCTTTCCAGTGGTGAACAGGCTGTAACGATGCCTCTTGGGCAAGAGGTGTAAACCAGCCAGAGAGGCCTTTCCTTTCAGACTGGAATTGCAGTGACGGGAAGGAGGGGAAGCACCAGGACAAAACACACCGATGCAAGGGGGCCTTAACTGCTCACAGAAAATGACGTTGATGAATGCTGGTTCTTGGCACCCCTGATGCCTCTTTGGGGTATGGTGTGCACCCACCGTTATCAGCCACCTGCGCACACGCCTCATCAGGCACCAGGTAGAGCCTGGCAGTAACTCTGTTGAAACCACTGTTGAAACTTAATGCTTTTGTCTCTTGGGGTTTTATAACACTTTAATGTCCCTAGCTGCATTCATCTAAATATCTGCACGCACATTTCACTGGTGCAAGATGCCATCATTTCAATAGTCTCCTAAAAGCTGAGGCAGAGAGAGGAACTGGTAACTGCTCAGTGAACTCTCTTGCCTGCGTTCTAAGACAGCAAAGATGACTGATTAGTATAAAATTGACTTGTGCAACAATATTAATACCTAGAGATTTTGTAGGCTATCTTATCTTTGTATTACCCTTCAAATTAGCCTGTGATTTTGTTTCATTTTTTCCTGCACCATTAATGGGTTTGTATTTGCCCTTGCTGATTATTTTTTCCACTGTTCTTGCCCCTGCTCCAATAGAATACATAGTATAAACAACCATTGTAAAACATAAAAAATAACCAGACTAAGAAAACAAGCAACAAACAAGCTAATTGGGAAGGAGGCAGAATACAGTAAGAATATAAAAGAGGAAGGAAAGAGAAATTAAAAACAGGATTTATTGCTAAATTTATACAAGTCTATAACTCCCCTGACAGAAATGGATTTTTATTTTGAGGTAAACAAAGCCTCAGACTATGGCCCAAAAAAACCCTAGTAATTTTATATGAACAACTGGAGATACTACCAGATAATGACAGAAGGTTTCAGGGACAAGGGACGAGAACTTTCTGAAAAGTTAAAATTTAATATCTAGGTAATCAAACACTAAATAGTTCTGAAAATTCCAGGCCATATTCGTATGATAAGGTATTGTTATTATTTTTGTCTATAGGCTATAAGTATATTGGGGAAAACTATTTTGGGACACATAAGATTCTCTGTTTCCCCCAGTCAGCCCTTTGGAGCTCAGTGACATACATACCTTGAAATTCAGGATGCTCGTTCAAACAGGTATGGAAATTTTCTGTTGATCTATCACAAAGTACTGTAGAACTGCATTAACCATGCTTTTGAACCCCTTTGTGGAGAATCTAGGCACTTAATTTCTGATACATTTACTCTTCCCCTTGAGGAGTCAAAAGAGATCTATAGATCTTTAGGGGAAATGGCTGGCTCTATAAATTATTGAGGCATAACTGCAATAATTAGCTGGCTTTTGACAGCATCAGACTCCATATATAGCAGAGTTGCTAATCTCTTACTGTTTTCCAGTGCTTTTGTCTCCTTAGTAGATTATATCTGTATGATTGGTTTTGATCACTTTGTAATGAATATTGTATCACAGTGTGCGAAGTAGACTAGTATCAACATGTTACGTATTTCTTTAGGATTAAAATGTATGTGGGAAGTTTTAAAAGCTATTTGCATTAACTGGAAAAATCCAGTGTTTTCCAAACAATTAGATTCTGCAGATTAGGACAGTCTTTGATTCTACACAATATTACTCTGACGTTACTGGGCGTAGAAAGTCCATGTGAAGCTGTTTCAGATCTAAATTGGCTCACAAAGGTAATTCATCATTGTCGCCATCCTGAGGTGTATACATCCATCATGTGCTTCAGGCGATGGTGGCAACTATTTTAATCCTGCTTTAAAGACAAAAACCTCAACAATGAGAGCTGAGCAGGTTTATCAGACATCATAGGGCAGGCCAAGTGAAGTGAGAAATGTAGCTATAGGATACTCTGATGTCCTAACTGTTAGAAGTGTGTGGCCTTCCTAGAAAAGTTGGATAAAGATGGATCTGAATTTTATTTAATTATCCAGACTCAGCTTTTGAGAACTTCTGGCTAAGAAATTAATCCGATTTATTTCAGCATGCTAATAGCTGCAAGTGTCTCAGATGTAACTCACTACGTCCACCCTCCTGGCTTTTCTCCATTGCTCTTAGTGCTTATACAATCTTATTCGGGGTTGGTTTATAAAAACTCCTAGGGCATGTATGATTTCTCCTCTGTGGCAGATGGTGCCAGGTTTGTCAGTCGCGGGGCTGATGCTGCAAAATGATGATTTGCTCAGCGTAACCTCGTAACGTTTCAGTGGTTTGCTTCTCCAGCCACCATGCTTCAAGAGGCCATAGCAAATAGCTTTGGCAACCTGTTGGCCACTCTACACACTCTTAAATATGGTAGAAGGTAGAGAGTCAAGTGTCAGATATGATGCCCTGTTGCCCCCTGATGCATCTGACTATTTAATTAAAGATGAAGCCCACAAAACTTTGGTTAACGTGTGTGGAACTGAGTCTGCAACTTCTGTATCTGGCTTGGATGCTCTTCCTGTTGAACAGACATCGAATCCCAAGCAGCAGAGCCATTTTTCACCTTCATCTAATAATTCTTTCAACGCAGAAAGCCTGTGAAATGAATCAAAATGCTGCACTCAAACTCTTGAAAGCATTTCATGCACAGAGCATTGCTCTGCTTAACACATTTCAAACTACAGTAACTGCTAATAAGATAAAAAGCAGTGACAAATCAGAGAATATCGTCTGCAAGAATCATACATGACTTACCATGGCAAACACATCCTCGCTGAAGAAGGAGAGTGCTCAGCGTCCGTTTCAGGCCTCCCGCTGAAGCCTTTTATGCTTTTTATTTTTATCCCGTTTGTTAAAATAACAGCCCTTTATCAGTGCTGATTGCAGAGATTTTGACTCCTCGCCTGCTGGGTTCCCCCTCTGCTCCATAGGAGTTTCCTAATTGAATATTTCCCCTGTGAAAAGAAAAGCTTTGAATAAGAACAAGAAAAAAATTATTAACAGTCTTGAAACCTCCCCCGAATCTTCCATTCCAGTCCTGCACACAAGCTCCTTTTCTCTCCCCAAAGTGCAGAACATTCTTCTTTCAGTGAGCAGCCTCAGCTCTTTTTCTGAAGCTAATCACATTTATTATACACTGAACATTGTAAATGAACTGCAGTAAGATCCTAACATAAGGAGGAGGGAAAGGAGAGAGAGATGTTCATTCAAAATAAGTTATAAGGTGTCTGGTTTGGTTAGAGTCACCAGTGCCTCATTTCTCACATTTGTGAGTCAAAAGCAAGGAATTGTTTACTATGTCGAGAACTTGCATTAACCATTTCTGCTGTGTCCTGGTGGATGGCGTAGAACTTCAAAGTCATCCAAGGATGAATTGTAAACTCTCTTTTTTTGGCACTATTATTCTAATTAAAGCACCAGCAGGCTGCATGCTGTGGCTCACTTGAGGAAGGACCAAAAACTTGTGTTTCAGCTTTCGATGTGTGCAGGAGCTGGCACTTCGGATTGAGACAGAAGGAGGACTTCATCTGCCAAGTTCTTACTGACCATGATGGCTACTGCAAATGCCCACGTATCGTCCTTGCTCATCAGAAGCTGTTGCTCAGGTGCTCTTGCTGCATCCCTCAGCAGAACAGGTATGAAAAGTCACAGCTTCAAAGCCAGCTACGAAGAGTGGACCTACCTGGCTTGTCTGCTGGGGGGGGCAGAAAAAAAAGTCAATGAGGCTGTTGTACACACCTGGCTTCTTCAAAGCAAGGAAGATTTTTCTAGAAAAAGATGCTCTGCTGTATTGTTCCCTGGGATTTTTCAGCTAAGTGTTTCCTGATTTTCAGAAAGCTCCCTATTCCTCCGCACACAAAATAAATAAATAAATAGTAAAATGGATGGGGAGGACGTATGAATAAGGAGGGAATCAGAGAGGATAGATAAGCATGGGAAGGACTTAAGAGGGCTGAAGGGAAATTCTTCTCCCTACATACCTGCTTCTTCAGCCTGTATGCCATCATGGATTTAATTTTCTTCTTTTTTAAAGGGGGCTTTGCTCTTCAGATGCTTGTGGAAATAGTCTCACAAAGATATTTCTTGTAATCTTTCAATTGCAGCAGCTCACAATAATGAGGAAACCTGAGTTTTTCCCACTCTCCAATTTAGGCCAGTTATATCCCATCAAGGGAGGGAAGTCTGCACATTCTGCCCCTCCTTGCCCACCTGCAGGGTTATACATCCTTTCACGTCTTTTCCCATATTTTTTCTCCACTTTATGAAGCAGGCTGGTGAATCCATTTATCTGTTATCCAGCTGCATGTGCTGCAAAAAGATTGCAGCTGGGAGTTATCTCTCCTAGTGAGAGTGAGCAAAAGGGCACTCCTCAGTACCCATCTTCAAAAATCACCTGTTCAAGTGACCTACTGTTGAATTTCAGCTTTGAAACAAAATGATCTTGAGAGGAATGCCTGTTAGGGACAGTTAAATGGACGGTGGTACTCCCTGCAGATCATTAACAAGAGGTTAATTACATTCTAGTTACTTGAACAATCCAGCTGAAAAAAAAAGTGGATTTCAGCAAGTTTCCCTACATCGGTCTGCAAAGCCAGGGCTGGTGCAATAGAAAGAGAAGGCCCAGAGAGACCTGAGTCTGCTGCAGATCAGGCTCAGGTGTTCTCAGGTGGGTAGGCAACATGGAATTCTGGTTGCAGGACAGATTCACCCATCACCTGAGGAGGAGGAAGATGGGCTGAGGCGGATGACCAAGGTGGGGGGGTTTTAATGGCAGCAGCTTGAAACTGCTCTGTACGGTCAGGTTTAGGGGAAGTCCTGCTTTTCCTGTCAACGCGAGGGTAGGAGATGGGTTGGGATTGCTGGTCGGAAGCACCAGAGGGAGGCTGCCTCTTATTCCCCAGCTCTGCTTCTGTCTCTTATCTGAGCAAAGCAGCAGTGGCTCTGGCTTTGTAGGGTGCATGAACAACAGGGAAAACAAGGTCCTGGACGTTTAGCAGATGCAGAGAGCTTGCTGCCAGTTCTAATTATGCCTGGATATTATGCCTCATTGCAGGCAAGAAAAAGTAAATCATTCTTTTGTAAATGAAGCACTTTGATACAACTAGGTGCAGAGACTAAAGGTGGGACCAGAGCTTAGAATTCCCACAGGTGTCCTTTAGAATAGCATGGCTCTTCTCCTGAGGCTGCACCAGGTATGTGGAAGAGCACAGCAAATGAGCTTTTGCACCATGTAATCTAATATGTCGGGTAGCAGAGAAACGGTTAAAGGCCAGAGCAGAAGGATGCATAGTGCTAAGTCGCTGTGGTTCTTCTGGCTGTTCACAAGTTGCCCAGCAAGTGCAGCAGGAGGGAGCGAGCTATTAATAGTTCTGCTCATCATGGAAACAGCATAATCCTAGCACGAGGGAATACGTGAGCCATGAACTGTAAAGAAAAAACTTCAGGCACAGAAGACAGCCTCAAAACTATGTAATAATTAACAAAAGCAGGAGAGAATATGTTTAATAGAGGCTATTTGTGAAGCGACAGAAGAATGCCTGCACATGAAATAAAATTTAAATGAAGCCTTGCACCCGAGCCAGAGCAGTGTCCCAGCTCGCTCTCACAAACTCCATAAATATTGTTGTGAACAGATCAATTAAAGTGTTTGGCATACAGGTGCCTAATAAATCCTGTATGTGCTGGAACATCTAATTTTTATACATATCCATGCCTCCATTAGGGTTCATATGTGCTTCTACAGCTACGAACTACTACTACAAGGCATATGCTTTTAAAAATTGTTGGCAGAAGAGTACAGGCCTGAATTTCTATCAAAAGCATTGATAGAAAATGGACATACGCTCAGTTTGACAGTATCCTGAGATAGTTAGTAATTGCCAGTGAAGAGTATCTGTGATAAAATAGTATGTTTTGGTTTTTTGTATATGCCAAACACTTACATAAACACGCATCTAATTTTAGTGCCTGAAGTGTATTCACAGTTTCCTGAAATTACCAATGCTATGATCATGACTCTCAGGCAAGAAGAAAATCCTATTAGTGCATTCCCACAGAGAAAAACAGTATATTTTGGAATAACAGTAGCTATTGAAGGCCTTGAAGATAATGCATGGAGGATATAATATTTGAGTAAATATCATAATACTTGCACGTGAGTATTATGCAGTATATTTATGAAGAAATCTTCTCTGTTAAATGCTTATACCTTGATTGAATCCTGTAAAAAATGCCAAGTGTATTTCCAGGCATATTTCTATTACCACTTCACGACATTGGATCACTTGCATTCAGAAGGTATGCAAATGGCTTTAGCTGGGTCATCTTTTAGCTGGTATTTCTAGCAAATATAATGCCACAGGGCATTTCTCTTGTCAGAACACATTTATTTTATTATCATCTAGATGATTATGGTTTTATTTTTTCCTCACAGATTCTACCTTGACGATATGCTGAATTCTCAGATTTTCAACAAATGCTTACAATGCAATTACTTTAAATATAATATGTTTTGATATATGTTTTGATATATAGTGTCTTTTATCACCAACTTTCACAGAACTTTTAAATTATTAAGTTTCTATCAAAACTGCCAAAATGAACACATAGATGGAACTATCATTGATACTGGGCCAAAATACTGTCATGAATGCTAAAATCATGTGCAATAAAGTATACCAGTACTCACACACAGAGTTTAGAAAAGAGAGGTGTAGGGTACTTACTTCAATGTTTCCAATGAATTAAGAATAACAATTCCAATTTATAGGAAATGTTATTATTAAAGAATTTGTTTTAATTCAAAGTGTGGAACAAAAAGAAAAAGCAATTTATACTTTGAAACCAAGGAGTTGAATGTGAGCTCCTGCCCTCTCAGGTGTCTTATTAATCAAGGCCTGGTGCCATTTCTATTACTGCTTTAACATGAACATGACATTGGAAAACGAAATAAGAAGGTATTTGAAATCACGTCTCCCACATCCTGGCTGACTGGCTTTTCAGCTGCTAGGCTAATAATTCATTTCTAATGGCTTTAATTTGTTTCACATTCTCTCAGTTTTCTATTAAGGTTTTATCAAAATTGTTCTTTTTATTTTTATTTTTTATTTTAATTCACTCTCCTTTCAAATGCATAAACATTAGCTTGAAAAATAGCCTGGCTAGGAAGGAAATATATCTGTAGTACAGAGTGCAAACTGTCTTGGGTGAGGTTTATCAGAGGACAACGCACAGGATTATGAAAGAATAAAAATTAAGATTTACCAGAAGTGGGGTCTTTCTGAGTCACGATGCTCCTCCAGAAATAGCTTATTTGCCATGAACAGGAAAAGATATGTAACATTAGTAGTTAATACCAAATTCACCTAAATCTTGTGTCAAGAACTTCATTAATAATGTGATTGTAAAAATGACCTGGTTGTAAAAATAACCATCAAATAATTAATTAAATCTTCTATGATGACTAATAGGCAGGATTAGCCAAATTTGCCTGGACCAAAATCTAGGCAGCCTAATCCAGGTGAGATCCTGTCAGTAGAGCTGCTGTAGATGTCAGTATGGGAGATGATACCCTAATTGAGCACCAAACAAACTCTACTCTAATGAAGTCCTTAACTTAAAACCAAAGATAGGGTACTCCTATATGGCACACGTAGTACAGGCATATACTTAAATGCTGTAATTTTATGACTATTTTATCCACTGCCTCTGGGGGCTGCCACCCCTGCCTGCCACGGCACTGCCTCCGGGGCAGGGCTCCCCAGGGACACACGGCAGGAGAGGGGCTGGCACCGTTTGGAGAGGAGCAAGGCATCTGGCAAATCCCTTCCATTTTCTTTCAATGGCACAGCACGTTTTCCAGAAGGAAGCACGAAAGCACTCTCCAGAGGAGCACACAAGCACCCAGTATTCACCTGCTAACAAAAAAGAAAAAAAAAAAAGTTTTCAATAATTGTTTCAATAGCGTGGATGTATTAAACCCTGTAGCGTAGACTGATATCAGTTCTTCCCACATTTTATGTACTATATTCACTTATAAAAAAAAAAAAGGAAAGAAAAGCTGTGAAATAAAGTGATGTGCTATTGAGCTTGAGCCAATCCCTCTAAGCAGGGCTTGTTGCTATGTGATGTTAGTCAACAAGGGAAGAACACCACAGAGCTGCTTTAATTACTTGAACTATTCACCTAAAACTCCAGATAAATTGAGTCTCCAAAGAGAAGGAAATCACAGTTTTCTCTGCTACTGGAAAGGGAAATGCTGAGCTTAAAACAAACAAAAAAAAAAAAACCACACACACAAAAAAAAAAAAAACCACAAGAAAAACCCCACCAAACTTAAAAAGTCTTCATTTGCCTGAGGTTTCTACCCAGAATTCCTCCCATGACAGCTGGATAGGGAAAGTCAATATACAAGACTCAGAAAACAGGGAACCCATTTTTGGTAGGGAAGGCACTGCCAGCAGTACCTCCTGCACTCCAGCCTCTGTCTTCTATCACTAAAGGAGAAATGATATGCAGCTGGCACCTCTGTCTGATAACATGCAACACACCACTGTCTTTTTGTCCCAACATTCAGGGACAGTCTGTCTTACTTGGCTGCTAAAGAAAGTTGAAATCACAAGAGCTGGACCAGCCTTTTCACAAGGGGCTGTCGATAGTTCTGTGGTTCTGCCTGAAGGTACCTGAGATTTGGAGAACAGATTAACTCTGGTCCTGGAGAACTGACAGAGGCCTGTGGGATGCACTGCTTTGTTAGCTTAGAGGTAAGAAATCAGTTCAAAGGTCTCTGCTCTGCCTTTTATCAGCAAGGTCCCTGTGGACCCCTCTTTCTGTGCTTGAGTTCATACCTTTCCTACCTACAGATAGGTCATACTATCTTTTTGCAGCTCCTTTATACTAATGCAGTAAACTTTGTAGAATGACTTTTCTTTTCCGAGCAGCTCTGCAACAGTTAATTGTTGATGAAGTCATGTCAGCAGACAAGGCAAGAGAGAAATGATACAGTAAGGAGAAATTTACTTACTGAAAGCCAAGCTGCAAAGAGGAGAGAAGGAGTTAATTGCTGCTAAAGTTGCTTCTGGTAAGTGGTGTGTTTTATTTTTCATATAACTAGTTACTGTGTTTCTGCAAGTTGAGGCTGCGCCTTCGGTAATTGATTATTCCTGGATACTCTAGGAACTAATCAGGAATTAATTTCAAAGAAATGACAAGATGCGGAGAGCTAAAGTCTATTGTTACTGTGAAATCCTGTTTTTCTGCAATATTAATCAACATGGCTCAGCCTTTGAGTATAATTTTTTTTAATTTACTTTTTCCGTCAGAAGGTGCTAGAAACACATCCCATTTTAGAAATATTTAAACTACAACACACAAGAAAGACAAAGTCAAAATCAAATCACAATAAATTCTGAAACTGGGGTGGAAGGGTTATGCAAGACAAACCACTGAAGCCTATGCAAGCACCTTTGGCCCAAAGAAGCTGCCAGGCAGTCTCCTAGGCTGTCAAATAAACTCAAAAAGAAAGTTGTGTTGTTGACTTTTCAAGTTGACTGCTGCAAGAATGGAGGTAATTTTCTTGACAAAACGGACACAAAAGAGAGAGTGTAGCAAAAAGTAGGGAAGCATGCTTTTGTGTTCATGTTCTCAGGGTACGTGGCAGCTGGTCAGTCACAGATGGATGCTCTGGGCTGGCAGGTCAGCCATGACAGCTGTTGCTTTAAACCTTGGCTTGCTTCCCTGGTCCGCAGCATCACCAGGACGGGTTAAATAAATCTCTTTCCTTCCCTCATTCCTTGCAGGCTAGGGCCAAGTGAAGAGGTCACCCGGTGCTATGGGGTTGGTGCGGTGTAACACAGCTCACTTCCAGGTCAGGAGGAATGACAAGAGAGGAGACGGGACAAGGTTGGGGGCAGTGAAGAAGGATGCTCAGCCATGGGATGATGGAATAAGAGTTCACGAAGCTCAGTGTCTAAGCTGGATATCCAAACAGCTGAGGCTCGTGCATAAAGATCAGAGTTATCCATCCCTGCTAGTCTTATGCCAGTGAATCCAGCAACAACTCCTTTTGGGTGTGTATACATAAAGCTTCTCAGACTCTAAACTGATGTCTGATATACATAAAGTAATACATATTGGAGTCACCAATTAGACCTAACTTTTCTCCTTCACTTAAAGGTCTTGATAATACCACAGCCCTTGAAAATTAATACTGTGTTTGAATTATCCTATATTTGTCTCCTCTTTGTATTCCTTCTGTCATTAGTCATAAAAGACTATCTAATGACTACTGACTACTGCCAAAGGTAATTACAAAAAACATATGATGAACTTTCACCAGTTTCCTACAGGTGAACTAGCAGGTCAGTCACCTCAATTATTACAAGTATCTTTTTCTATTACACGATTGCTACTCAGAATCAACCATTTGTCCGTAAGATTGCAGTCACAGAAGGAAGAAATAAGAAAAATATAACTGATAGCTTCGTGTTACTTGCCCCAGATGGACCCAGAGACAGATATGTACCAAACCTCTATAAACGACCCTTTTCTCTCCAGCTTTTGCGGGCTTGCAACCCTTGATCCAGCAGTTGCTGCCCTGATGTCAGCAGGCAGGACTGGCTAAATGCTCAGCACTTTTAAGTTTCAGCTTAGGCCTTCCTAAGCCCTCAGCCCCGTGCTATACATCTTGGTAGTGAGACATGCTACAGTGTGGGACATCTGGTGTGAAGCCATTGCTGAAAATATCAGCTTGCTGTGCTTCCTGGGTGGGAAGTTCCATGAGGGGAAACTTCCTCCCTTGGATGCAGAGTTTTAACTCCTTTATTGCTTGGGGACCACAAGAGCAGCTGTTAAGAACCTGTGGCAGAGAATGAGAGATGTAAGGCAGGGACAGCTTAATGAACCCTGTGCTCCAGGTATCAGACGTGATGTCTCATGTGTTGAACGCAGCTGAACAGAGTGGGGAAATTTGTTTGTACTCTGGGCTCACAGCTGCCAAAACAAAAATGTTTTATTTGTCATTTCTAGCAACGTCTGAGAGCACATGCTGAAGAACAAGAGGAGCTCAGTTGCCTCCAGGAAATTCCAAAAAACTTAGGGATTTTGGCAAGAATCCAAAAGAAGTCCTGAAAGAGAAGTCCTGAAAGAGAAGTCCTGAAAGAGATTTGTTGCAGTACAGTGTACCAGGAAACAAAGGTAACTGTAGTGTGCTTGATTACTTCACCTAAAATGTCACCTGTCTCACTGTTCTGGTAGTAATTGTTGGAGTATAGGTACAATTACAGTCAATGTTCTCTAAAACAGCTTACACAGATGCCAACCTACATAAAAAAATAGTGCTACAGCATGGCCAGTATTGAATAAAATAATATTTGCGATCTCATGTTGGTTTGGAATTGGAACATATTTATTCATTTGTATTATTTAAAACTTTTTTTTACACAAGTGCATTCATTACAGAAAGAACGTTCTATATGGCTGAAGAAATAAAAGAATCTTTAACAAGTAATCTTAAAAATGGTGTATATATATCTCTAATGCATGTATGCATAATATCTACACAAGTATATGTATATAACTATATTATATGTGCAGATGAAAATTCAGGAATGACACAGTGTTTTCAGTTCAATTAGCATAAGCATATTAAATTTGAAAGCACAAACAAGACCAAAATGCAGCATTTGGTCTTCCAAACCTAAGAGAATATTCCAGTTAAGAGGAAGTGGGGGCCAAAGCATTTCAGCATTTGGAGAATGCAAATTATCATGTAGCTAATTTACTCTGGGCAAATGAGCTGTGTTTCCTAGAGGGCAGGGCCTTTCTCTGGACTAAAACCCACACAGATTAGATCAAGTTTACAATTAGGAAAAGGAAAAGCTAAATTTGATTACAAAAACTGAATAAAGGGGTTTTCCTGTGTGCAGAAAAACACTTGATTTCATTATGCATGCTCTTCGCTGTGCTGGGAGTCAGGAGCTAAGCAGTGCTTTTCTCTGCTCCTCGAACCCCCTTCCCCAAGATAAGAGAGGAAATTCTTGGCACCCTTCAGCTCCTTGGGGGCTGCTGCAAAGACACCAGCCAGCCTGCGTGGTTTTGTAGCCTACTACAGATAGAATAAAAATATGATGACACACTGGGATTCCTGCAAGAGCAAGTTTGATAACCTGGCCACAGAGGAGAGATTTGTGCCCCTGCCACACGTTGCAGACAGGCTGCCCTTCAAGCAAGGGAAGAGAGAGATGTGCTCTGTACCAAAACCTGCGTGAGCTACACCACGGAGCAGTCCCGGTGAGGGCAGTACGGATCCCTCTGTGCTCTCTGCCCAGCAGAGCAAAAAGAGGGAAAAACAGCTTCTTCCTCAGTGACTCCTTGACTGCTGACAAGGAAAATAAATCATCAATGCTTCAGTTTAACAAACCTTTGGCCAAACACCAGGAGAATGATGTTTCCCACAAAGCAAGGCATCCTTTGGCCTCTTTCTGCTTTGTGCTGCAAATCTGGGGGTTTTAATATAAAAGTAAATCTAGATAAACTTTTCTGAAGAGAAGGAGACTAAGCAGGGTTAATTTGTATTTCAGAGAGGAAGATGAACTGAAAAATGCTGAAAGTGAATACATGTATAAGAATTTCTGCAGGGTATATATTTCTCTTCAGCAGATTGTTCAGGCAGGCTGTGTGTAAGACTTTGCCTGCTGAGGCTGTGCTTTTTTCTTTTCTTTTTTTTTTCAGTTTTATTTTAAGTATCATCCATAGAAATCTTGCCAGGCAAGACTCTGGTGCCAACTCGTATGCTGGGTATGGCCTCAAGTGCTGGGCTCTTTGGGGTTTTGTTTGGGCACCGGGAGAAGAAAGATATTGTTTTGGTTCACACACACGATCCCCGAGTCTTCCCGTTTCACCGAGTTTTCAGGAAATGAACATATGGCTTTGGAAAATCCAGCTTTTCATCTTGGGTTGTGTCAGCTGTAATGAGGAGAGGAGCAGCACACAATACAGGCAAGTCACTCACACATATGTGTCTAGCACAGGAAGAATATCTTCAAAGAAAGCTGAAGGAGTTTGGATATTTCACTCAGGAAGACAGCACTTGGATTTGGGTACTAAACACTGCCATCTTCTTTTTGGAAGTCATAGCCGTATGCTTTCAAAATGTGCTGCTGAAGGGGCTGTATTGATCTGTTGAGCATTGTTAGCCAGCCATTCTCACAATCTCTTAATTCTCAAGTCAAAAAAATGGTCTTCAGCAGAAAAACAAATGATCGCCTTTATGAGGGTTGGGTTTCTAGCCACCATTTGTCTGTGACGCTGCTCAAAAAAAAGGCCACAATTTATTTTTTTTAGCATAAGGAAATACTTTCTCTTCCACCTCACCCACCAGTGGCTGAAACTGACATCTTCAGACTTGAGAATGCAACAAATATAGATAAAAAATTGAAACTCTAGGGACTTTCAACTTGATAGCTGGATGTTTTAGCAAGATAAGTGAAGAAAAAAGATTATTTAGTGTCTCTGTGCACTGCAAAAGTGAAGGGGAGCTTTGCCATTTTCTGCAACAGGTACAGATCAGGCCATCCACTGAATACCACAAGTCCCACTGTTGCATGCTGTATTGAGATTTAAAGTTTGCAAATAATAACAGAAAATAAAATTATTATCTATTTAGGCTAACTTCAGTAATTATTTCATTTCTGCTTTTCTTCTGAACTCCTTGACTGAGGATTCATACCACATTCATATCAAATGTCAAGAAAGTAAGCATTTCCCCAGGAATTTCTAAGGCTATCAGAAATGTATAGTAAATTCCATTGGCATTAAACTAAAGCTCAAAACTGATAAATCCCACTGTCATGCAAATTTTTAGTCCCAGTATTGGAGGAAAACAGGTAGTACTTTGCTATTCTGCTTCAAGCCTTGCCAGTGAAACAAATGGCTATAATTTGTTGTTCCATGCATGGTATCTTCAGAATTTCTACCCAGTGAACTTAAAGGGTGGACACTTGAGATGAAAATGTAAAGTAATGAAATCAAGTTCCCAGCACTAGCTAGGTAGTAAAAGACAGCTGCAGTCCTGAGGACTACAAACCAAGATCAATGACATTTCAAAAGAACCCTGAAATTGTTTACTGCCATTAAAGCACAAATGCCTTTGACTGGATGTGAAACTAAAGTATTAGATTCTGCTCTTGTCCCAATGTCTCTTAAATGAACAAGCTTTAAATACATTGCTTTTTATATGAAGCACTTTTGTTTCGTTTTATGTAACAGATTATTCAGAGCACTTTCTTTGGGATAGAGTTTGTCAGTCAGATGGAAGTTATTTGATTTCACAAACATATTCACGTAGCAAGATGTGTGCCTTTTATACTGAACATTAATGCAAATACATGCACTCTACCTAATTCAAGGAGACGTCATTCTGCTAGAGCTCCCATGCTAATCTGCAGCTTTGCTCTGGCTCCTTTATGCAAAATCAAAGTGAAGAAAAGGTATGAAGATGTTCAAAAATCCCTGGCAATAGCAACAGGGGAACTCCTCTGACCATGCACAGCAGAAAGCAGCCTTGAAATTGCCCTTTGAGTACATCATGCAAGTTTAAACATGGAAATGTTAAGTATTGGACCTGACAGACAGGTATCAAAGATTATACAGAGTTGTAGGGTGAGTCTGTACTACATGGGAGAACCCCAGGGAGACGACTAGAGTTGAAACATTCCCGGAGCCATCTAAGTTAGTGGCCTCCAGGGCAGACTGAAACACACAAGTATTTATGCCCTATTTTAATGACCTGATCTCAATTTCACAGCACTGCTGTTCTGCCTACCTGTGGACAGCAGGATGAAGCTCACTATGATTTTTTTTCCCCCCACAGGGATTTTCTGGCCAAGAGGAGGAAAAAAATCAAACCTGCTGCAGTGTGTTATGTAACTTCTTTTTTTTCCTTCAGATGAAAAAGTGTTGATCCTTGCCTTCTTCACAGGCTGGCTTCCCAGCTGCTGGCTTCCTCACTTCTATTACAAAGCTCTACCACTTTAATCTGATCCTTTCTCTGTGTTATATCATTCTCTCAGTTTAGCTTGTGAAGTTTGTTCCAAATGAACTTCATTCATTTTCAACTTGACTTTTTAAACAATTGACTGCTTTCAACTTTAACCAGATTGAAGTTGTGATTTTGTGTTGTTTACCTGTACTATGAAGGGGAAATTCTCTTTTTGCTTGGGAGAGATCAGAGGACTCCCAGGACTGAGACTTCCTTAGGTAAGCTTGCTGATGTGTGGAACATATCACTTTCTTTATTTATCTACATATGGAACATATCACTTTCTTTATTTATCTACATTTTTAACTCTGTCATTTTAATATTACACCCCCCCAACTATCTATCAAAGTTATACACTACTATCTTGAGATGTGGTTTATTTGCTACTGCAAACAGTTAAAGATTCTGAAGCATCCTATATTATTTCTTCATTTATTGCAGACATAAGGTGGTATATTTTCAAACAGTTTCACTGTTTTTTAGCTGAGAGATTTCCGTCAACACAGATGCTTTCTATGCAGCTACAAACATTTGAAAACCAAAGGCTTATGCACAGCAGACTGAGCCACTTGTAAGAGGTGCTTTATGGCCCATTAACAAAGTTGTCATATATGGCTTGCCTTTAATTAAATATTGATAGGGATTTAGTCTTGGTGCAACATTTCGGACTAATATGGAAAAATCCTTTTAATCTGCATAACAGATCAACATACCACTACACTGCTCACCCCTGTACTTCTGGCTGGATGAAGCTGACACACAAAATGAGAAGGTTGTTCAGTTTTTGGTGCCAGTTGAATCCTCACTGTCTTTACCAGCACTATAATTAAGGATGCCAGTTAATATCAGCAATGGTTTATGTCAATGGTGGTTTATGCATTACAGCATTTTAATTCCCATGAGGGAAATCACCAACCTGTTTCACAACAGTTTATCAATAGCATTTTTTTCCTGGGTTTGAATGTAAATTAAGAGGTCTGTTAAAGTTTCACAGTTCAGTATGTCTTATGAATTTCAATAAATAAATAGTTTTCCAATTGAATAGTTCTCATCCTGAAAAGAATTTCATAACATACTGCCTACTCCCTTGTGCATGGCAGGTACCCCTGAAGATTGCACATCTCTGGAATGCTTTCCTGCAAGTTAATTTTCTGTGGTTGCAATTGTCATAGCTGCTAAAGGGTCTCGTGACTTAGATGGTCAGTGCTGTAATGCACAGTGAAGAGAGAGAAGTCCTTTTTTTTAAGCTGTAGCCTGTAGATTCTTTCACTTTTAGGTCTGCTTTTTCTCATTAGTCATTTAATAAGTACTTGTAACTAGTCAGCTCTACACTTTTTTATTGCTCAAGAAAAAACAAAAGATAATGTTCTGACTGTCAATTTGAGTGCAGTATTTAAGACTTCTTGTCAGTTTTTTAAGAACACATTTCAGCCTCAGGAGACATTCCACAGAATCAGCAAATTCTGACAAGTATGAATGATTCACTTACACTGTATTTTTCTATTGTGTGGTGCTCATTTCTTCTGATGCTCAATTTTACAGGCAAAATTGTCTCTGAAGAGTACAAATGAGATACTACCTGGATGTACAACATGCTTTGTATTGCAACTTTGCATGAATGGATTAGTCTACTTCTACCATGGATTTCTTCTAAATTTGGTTTTCTTCACTATATTAAATTCTAGTTAAATATTTCCCTTCCTGAATCGATGCAGAATTTAATGAAAGAAAAACATTAATAAGCTTTCTTCTATCACTTAGAGCACTTTAATCTCTTCATATCTCATCCACAGAAATGGCATTCTTTTCTCACTCCTAAGCTTTTATACATCAGCCATAGCAGTTTGCACAACATAAGCATACGGAAAATGTAGCTCTAGAAACATTTAACTTTAAGAACAAACAGCTTCAAGTCAGTTACTTATTGGATTCTGGTCTGTAAAATCTGGTCCTGGCATTTTGCTCAGGAACAGTTTCGGGCCAGCAGTGCTTGATAGAGGTCCTATTTGTTGATGTATTTCCAAATGCTGTTATTACTAGACCGTGTAGTTCTACACCTGTCTTACTCCAGTGAGGAAACTAGTCTTTTTAAAGAAACAATCTCTAATGCCACGGTCAATGGATTCTATTTCTTCATGCACTTACCATGTGGTTTTGAGTTGTACCGAATGAATGAATCTTATAGCACTAGGTCTTCTTTCAGGATCTAAGCACTGGCTGGAGGCAAATCCAGCAGATGTTTTCTTTTGGCAAGGCTCATATTGATAGAAATAGCACTTGATTATTGGGAACGCTTCTTCCAGCACTCAGTTTTGAATCTTTAGTTTGTGGAATACTGCCCTGAGATACAAAAGGTCCTTACTTTATTGCCAAATCCCTGAGCAATGGGTAGTCTTTATAACTGCTTCAAAACCCCTTCGCATTTGTGTACTTTTGGCCTACTCTGCATCTGGATGCATCCACATCACCTTATATTAAGGAAGAAAAAACACACAAGCAGAAACTGAAATTAAAATTAAAAAAAAACCCAAACCAACAAAAGAAACAAACCAAACACTTTCAAAAACCTCAACATGCTCCAAGAGGTAAAGAAAATGGAGGAAATTAATAAATGCTAGTTAAGCACTACTTTGAAATGTTAGGCAAACAGGCACAACAGGAGTATATTTAATAATTCTGCAAGGCGTAATGGTAATGTTAGTCTATTTAGCAGCTATTACAGAGCAAGAAAGCTGAAAGAAACTCATAGGAAGCAAAATAAGTAGTAGTAAATTCTTTACAAAAGAGTTTAAGAATCCTGCCTGTTCTGTAAAAACAAATTTTATTCAGTGATGCTGAATAGCACCTGTATTCTAGAAGACGTTTCAGCAAGAGAGGATGAATATTACAGCTTCAAGAATGTATTGATTACTGCAGTGACAAGAGAGGCTGTGCCACCGAAACAGTGATATGTTCATTCTTCTGAATCCAAATAATAGGATCGTGTGTTGTGCCTCTGCACTTGAGCGCATGTAACATTCACTACTGGGTCTTTATCATCCTTAAACATGTATGGGATAGATAAGCAGCTTCGCTATTCTGTACACGTAGAATTGGAGGGTAGGCTAGATTAAGAGACTTGCCCAAGGGCACAGAGGAAGAATGCATCCAACCATTGCTCTTGTCAACTGGTGCACCATTTATCAGGTCGCTGATTAAGTGAAGGGTCCTACATTCTGTTATTGGTGATGCTGGTCTGACAAGAAGGATGCATTAGTCCTGGTAAGGTGGCATACAAATGAACCATGTTAATTTAAGTACCATTAGAAACACAAGACAGAAGGAAGAAAATCAATGCTTTGTTTTATAGTAAAGAAAAAATCAATAAGGACAGAAATGGTATTTTCTAGGATCTCAGAAAATATGTTGGACTATGGGGTGAAGTTAGAGGGAATTAAAACTATTTAATATAAGTTGCTGGTCTCCTCTTAGACAATGATGGTCTCAAGCTATCATCCTGTAATAAAAACCTGAGCAAAATCCAAAAGTACAAAGTTGTGAGAAGGACATAATATCAAGTAGAGGCTGGTTTTGTGGGGTTTTTTTGAATTAAACTGGCAGCCAGTTGCAGCGAATCTGTGAAAATTGCAGAAAAGATGCTAACAAATAAAAATAAAAAATAAACATGCAGCAAATGAGAGGCTAAATGTAATCCCAAAAAAGCACAAGGCCAGTTTACATAAGAAAACTGCCAGAGGTCCATTTCTAGTCTTGTTTTTCTGTCTCTTACAGTAGCCCATAGCAGGTGGCTAGGGAAAAACTGTAAAAACAGGACAAAAATGGAACAAAGCTTTCACGGTGTTTACTCTTGCTTTTGGCAGTCCGTAGTTTAGAGACATCCTGAACCAGAGGTTGCATCTGGACCATCCTATGTAATAGTCTGACATGACTTTCATCAGTTTTTAACTGCTCTTTGAAGACAGTATTTTGTCAAAGCAAATCCCACCATTTAAGCATGTATTACATTAGAAATCAGTGGGTTTGGTTTGCCTCAAATGCATTTACGTATAAGTTGTACCTCTACTTCCTACAGCACAACAAATGTTGAAAAATTGTTCCCTTAACTTTTCATGGAATCGTCTAGGTTGGAAGGGACCTTAAAGATCATCTAGTCCAACCATCAACCTAACTCTGACAAAAAAAAACAAAAAAAACAAAAAAAAAAACAAACCACTAAACCATATTCCTGAGGATCATGTCAAACCGTCCTTTGAACACCTCCAGGGATGTTGCCTCAGCCACTTCCCTGGGCAGCCTATTCCAATGCTGGATAACCCTTACCATGAAGAAATTTTTCCTAATATCCAATCTAAACCTCCCCTGGTGCAACTTGAGGCCATTTCCTTTTGTCCTATCTCCTGTGACTTGGGAGACGAGACAGACCCCCACTTCTCTACACCCTCCTTCAGGTAGTTATAGAGCGTGATAAGATCTCCCCTCAGCCTCCTCTTCTTCAGACTGAACAACCCCAACTCCCTCAGTCTCTCCTCATAAGACTTACTCTCCAGACCCCTCACCAGCTTCATTGCCCATCTCTGGACCCGCTCCAGCACCTCAATGTCTTTTTTGTGGTAAGGGGCCCAAAACTGGACACAGCACTCGAGGTGAGGCCTCACCAATGCCGAGTACAGGGGCACGATCACCTCTCGGGTCCTACTCACCACACTGTTCCTGATACAGGCCAGGATACCATTGGCCTTCTCGGCCACCTGGGCACACTGCTGGCTCATGTTCAGCCAGCTGTCAACCAACTCCCCCAGGTCCTTTTCTGCCAGGCAGATCCCCAGCCCCTCTGCCCCAAGCCTGTGGCGCTGCATGGGGTTGTTGTGACCCAAGTGCAGGGCCCAGCCCCTGGCCTTACTGAACCTCATCCCATTGGCGTCAGTCCATCGATCCAGACTGTCCAGATCCCTCTGCAAAGCCTCTCTACCCTCCAGCAGGTCCCGAGCCCTGTGGGACACCACTCGTGACCGGCCGCCAACTGGATTTAACTCCATTCACCACCACTCTCTGGGCCCGGCCCTCCAGCCAGTTTTTAACCCAGCGGAGAGTATACCCATCCAAGCCATGGGCAGCCAATTTCTCCAGGAGGATACTGTGGGAGACTGTATCAAAGGCCTTGCTAAAGTCCAGGTAAACAACATCCACAGCCTTTCCTTCATCCACCAAGCAGGTCACTTTGTCATAGAAGGAGATCAGGTTTGTCAAGCAGGACCTGCCCCTCGTGAACTCGTCCTGGCTGGGCCTGATCACCTGGGCGTCCTTCATGCGCTGCACAATGGCACTCAGGATGATCTGTTTCATGGCCTTCCCAGGCACCGAGGTCAGACTGACAGGCCTGTAGTTCCCCGGATCATCCTTTTTGTATCCAACTGATTTGTTTCCCCTTGCTTCCTGTGCCTAGAAGTAATTTCTTTGTTAAACTGTTGTGGTCTTTGACATTTATTTTCCCTGAAATGTAAGTCATTTGATACCTCTAAATATAATTTTGCTCTTCTGTTTATCTTCATAGGTACCTTCTGTACCACACGTAACATTTGGGATATGAATTTATGCAGTGTCATAATGATGGTCTCCTATTTGTTTTCTGTTTCTTTCTAATAGTTCCTAATATTTTCTTTTTCCTTTTTGACTGCCAGCAAGTTTTATACAGTAGATTTAGAATGGCTACTAACGGTGCCTCAGGAGTCTTTCCTAAGTGATAATATACATGATGTTGAGTCCACCAGCTGTTTGGCCTTTGTTTTAATGTTGATTGTCACATTATATGAACCCTTTCCACTCCTTTTTTCACCCCTTCTCCAGATCTCTCACATTATGGTGAAAAATAAAGAGCTGGCCTGGGGAATGCTGCCACTCCTGTCTGTCTGTGCTGTTTCCTGCCTTTTAGCTAGTTTTCTGTACATGAGTAGACCTTTCTCCTGTACCACACTAGTTTAATTTTTTAGCACTTTCTGGTGAAGAACTTTGTCTGAAGTGGTATGGAAATCTGCAGTCTAGTCCACTTCAGTAGCTGGATCATTCTTTGCCATATTTCCATGGTCTGTTTTTCGGAGAATTTTAAGAAATCTATAAGGCATGATTTATTCCTTATAATAACACATTTGCCATTCTTTTATACATTCATGTATGTATTATTGCCTCCCAGAATTTACATATCAGACAAATCAAAATTGTGGGTCCATAAGCACTTTTGGATGTCTTTTAAAAAATATGTAACTGGCATTATAAAAGTATCTTCTATTTCTCTGACAGCAAGGCCAATATATGTGGCCCAGTGCACGCAGCATTTAACTGCTACCAATTTAATATTTGAATTCCTTTAGAATTCCTGGAATTCCATTAGAAATCTTAGAATTCTGTTCTGATGGTTTATTAAGAGTTTTATTTATTTGTTATAAAGGCTCTTTTGCGGATACTACTTTCGCCATAGTTTCGTAAACTAGCATCCTGTAAAGAAGGGCTCTGGCACAGAAATCTACTTAAGGTTGTCTGTCTCATAGCAATAAAATGAGATTACTTTGATTTTTTTCCCCATAGCCTAATGCCCCCTGATTACTCCTATTGTATCTTATTTTCTATTTGGCATTTTACCAGTTTTGTCATTTCTAATGTTTTGGGAGAAGTTCTTAACAGATTTTAATTGTTTTACTACATCTTCCTCAAAACCCCCCTTTTTTGGTCTGTCAAGTTGTGGGTTTACATTTAACTTGCCAGTCTTGCATTTTATGTATTATAACATCTCAGTGTATGTATATAATATAAACATATTGTGTTGATATATGCCTATAATGCCTATAATACATTCTGTGTTGTATGCAAGCTATTTTATATTTTATTGAAGTTCTACATTTATACCACTCATTTAATATTTCCTTCATTTGAACACAATTTCAAACTTAGTAGTCTAATACTTCTGTTAAACTCCTCTAGTTTGCTTTTAAAACTATGCTGTCTTTTTCTTGTTGTTCTAGTAATTTCTTCTTGGTAGACAATCTTAGTTTAGTCTGGGTCACCAACACGGTGTCTCTAAAAAGTCTTTCTGATATCTGAAAGCATTTTACCCTTTCCAATGTTTCTTTCAGTCCTTTTTCATAGCTTTTTATGTAATTGCCTTTTTGAAACCTAAATGTTATGTGGATGTTTTGGCTTTTTAACTACTATGACAGAGTGGATCATTGTCAGATACGCATTTACCAGGTTTTGTGTTGCTTGGGATTAAATTTTTCTTTTGTGAATTTTTATTGTTCCAAGAAATAATCTAATATAATATGCCAATCCATTATGATGTCTACACATTTAGTCTCTTCATCACTTCCTCTTGTGCAAATGCTCACTGGGGATTAGTGCGTTCTATTACTGAATTTTCTATAATTACAGTATATGTAATAGTTTTCAGCATTATGCAGTCTTTACCACCATCCTGGTTGGGTGGTCAATTATACCTTATGTAACACATTTAACATACACTGATTGCATTTGGGTATGAAATTTTAATGTAATGATTCCGTATGGTGAAAGTCTCCCGATGCTTTCATGTTTTATCTGTATCCTTTTGCTCGATTTCACCTTGTTCTTTTTTTCTTTCCTATATTTAGAAAAAACAGTTTTAAATGGCAAATCATTCCTCCTCTTGGCGACCTATCATAATCTGTCTCTAAATTTAAGTAAGTCAAAGTTGGCCATAAGCACTAAATTAATTTTCAAAAGTGGTTAGAAAAATTGCAATAATAAACATTACTATATGGCCCAACACTACAAGCATTTCTGAGACAATCCTAAAATCATAAAACATGCAAAATATGATAAGACAGTATCTGGTAGAGAATTTGAGGTGAAGTACTGCATTGTACCAGAAGTTGCATTGAAACTGGAAGCCTCCCACCACTCTGAACACAAGATTAACTTCAGAGGGACTAGGCACTGTTGGGAAAGATGTTCAGAACATGCAGAATAATTCATAGAATCATAGAATTGTCTAGCTTGGAAGGGACCTTTAAGATTATCTAGTCCAACCATCAACCTAACTCTGATAAAAAATTGTCACTAAACCATGTCACTAAGTTCTATGTCAGCCCGTCTTTTAAATATCTTCAGGGATGGTGCCTCAACCACTTCCCTGGGCAGCCCATTCCAATGCTGGATAACCCTTCCAGTGTAAATTTTTTTCCTAACTAACTCTGATAAAAAATTGTCACTAAACCATGTCACTAAGTTCTATGTCAGCCCGTCTTTTAAGAATAATTCATAGAATCATAGAATTGTCTAGCTTGGAAGGGACCTTTAAGATTATCTAGTCCAACCATCAACCTAACTCTGATAAAAAATTGTCACTAAACCATGTCACTAAGTTCTATGTCAGCCCGTCTTTTAAATATCTTCAGGGATGGTGCCTCAACCACTTCCCTGGGCAGCCCATTCCAATGCTGGATAACCCTTCCAGTGTAAATTTTTTTCCTATATATCCAATCTGAACCTCCCCTGGTGCAACTTGAGGCCATTTCTTCTTATCCTATCGCCTGTGACTTGGGAGAAGAGACCAACCCCCACCTCTCTACACCCTCCTTTCAGGTAGTTGTGGGGAGCGATAAGGTCTCCCTTCAGACTCCTTTTCTCCAGGCTGAACAACCCCAACTCCCTCAGCCTCTCCTCATAAGACTTACTCTCCAGACCCCTCACCAGCTTCGTTGCCCATCTCTGGACCCGCTCCAGCACCTCAATGTCTTTTTTGTGGTAAGGGGCCCAAAACTGGACACAGCACTCGAGGTGAGGCCTCACCAATGCCAAGTACACGAGGACGATCACCTCCCGAGTCCTACTCACCACACTGTTCCTGATACAGCCCAGGATACCATTGGCCTTCTTGGCCACCTGGGCACACTGCTGGCTCATGTTCAGCCAGCTGTCAACCAACTCCCCCAGGTCCTTTTCTGCCAGGCAGATCCCCAGCCCCTCTGCCCCAAGCCTGTGGCGCTGCATGGGGTTGTTGTGACCCAAGTGCAGGGCCCAGCCCCTGGCCTTACTGAACCTCATCCCATTGGCGTCAGTCCATCGATCCAGACTGTCCAGATCCCTCTGCAAAGCCTCTCTACCCTCCAGCAGGTCGACACTGCCACCCAGCTTGGTGTCGTCTGCGAACTTACTGAGGGTGCACTAGATCCCTTCGTCCAGATCATTGATAATGATGTTAAAGAGAACCAGCCCGATACCAAGCCCTTGGGGGACACCACCCGTGACTGGTTGCCAACTGGATTTGACTCCATTCATCACTACTCTCTGGACCCGGCCCTCCAGCCAGTTTTTAACCCAGCAGAGAACACTCCCATCCAAGCCATGGGCAGCCAATTTCTCCAGGAGTATACTGTGGGAGACTATCAAAGGCCTTTCTAAAGCCCAGGTAAACAACATCCACAGTCTTTCCCTCATCCATCAAGTGGGATGCTTTGTCATAGAAGGAGATCAGGTTTTCTGAAATAGTACTTCACTGGCCTCCTAGAGGACATGGAGGATACATGACTCCTTGCTAGTGCAGTAAAGGACACAAAAACAGCTGTTGTGTGCTAGATTAAAACTCCAAAGTTGGGTATTTTCCTTCTGAAAGGGGACATTAGTAAATGACAAAGAGTAGAGTTAGCACACTGTATAGTCATGTATCTATATCTAAGTGAGTTTGTTTCCTGAACCCATTTCCATCCACAAGATCTTTGGCAATCAATTTCACAGCTCAATATGGAAAGCATAGTCAAATATGTCTTCACTTGCTTTCTTCTAATATTATGAAAAAGGGTGAATCTTTATTCTCTATTCACCTTCTTCATGTCACTCCTGATTATCAAGTTTTCATAGAGTCATCTCTTTTGCAGGCTGAGTCGTCTCGATTTTTGCAGTCTTTCCTTGTTGGTTGAGTTTTTTGTTTGTGCTTGTCACATTTTTCTGTTCCTTCACTCAGCCAACTGTATTCATTAGATGATGGGAATCAAAACTGCATGTATGGCAGTTCTCCATACTTTTCAAAATAATGCCTAATATCTTAGTTCTTTTTGATTAGCATCAAGCTGATATTTTCTTAGAGCTATGTATTATAACTCCAAAATCTCTTTCCTGAGTGGTAGTAGGTACTTTACATTATGGGCTACCTGGATTTTTTTTTTTTTTTTCCTCATGCTTTACTTTGCTGATGCAGAATTTCATCTGCCTCTTTACTGATGATTTTTTTTTCACTATGACATCCTCTGCAATGGCCCTCAGTCAGCTTCTGGTTTTACCCCTCAGACTACTTTCTTCCTGTCCAGTTGCTTTTGTAGATCATTTATGAATACAGTAGTAGTTTACTGTCCTTACCAATTGCTAGTGAGTCAGCCCCACTGGGTGATCTTTGATGCATGTATTTCTTTCTCCACAGTTATGTAAATAATCCTTGATTTGGAGAGAGATGTTGAGGTCTATAAATCATAGATGTAGGACTAGACAATAGGAAGATGCAGCATTGAAAGTGTTACTGAAGTAACTGTGGCTTTTGGGAATGTAAATTAGATATTCTGGGATGTCATTCAGCCCTTCAACTCTAAATAAAATTTAACATGAATTATTTAATTTGATCACAATCCAACTTTCTACTTCTTAAAAAGAATGGGAAATCACTTTATTTATTACACGTCAGTGATCCAGAAACACTGCAGAAGTCTCTCTCAGATGTATTCTCCCTCCTGAACATATCCTTTCATATTCTTCCTTTCATGGTGTGATGATCTCAAACAAAACTCTAAATAGAGACAGTAAACCAGAAGATTAGGCTAGTTCAGTTAACTTTCTCACCATACTTTTCCATGAATTTGCATACCTGTCAAAAATCAAAGGCTTTTTCAAAGACAGTGTGATGATACTAAAGTATCATCAACCCAAGATCAAGCACAACCCTCCCCACAAAACCTGCTCACTGGCTCTCTGTCTTCTTCTTGCATCCCTGCCATTCTTCTTGCCTTTCTCACCTGCTGCATTGCCAGAGCAATTCTCCAGAAAGAGCTGAGGCACCTTTAATTTTCATTCCAATGAGGTTTTATTGTCTGTGGGAGGGAGGGAAAAGATTGGAGGAAGGAAGAGGACTTTTTTGGTTGGTTGGGTTTGTGGGGTTTTCTTTGGTTTTGTTTGCAATTTGGGGATGACATTTTCAGGTCTATTTTCCAAATTCTTCTTAGATTACTAGAGTAAAACAATTCATTATTTCTTTATGTTCGTTCTATTCTGAATTTGAAATATCCAAGTTGCAATGCCCCAGCAAGTTGGACAAACCACTCCAGCTTTGCTTGTGTTACTAGTTCTTTCTCACATCTCACCCTGCTGCAGCACCAATGCAGCTGACAAAATACTGTATGTATCTATGCTGAGAGATTTGACCCAAGGCTTGTCATCAAGCTCCTAGAGCCTTGATATAATTGACTGTTTGGCTTTGACAGCCCTGTTCAGCAGTTGTATCAATTAACCCTGGGGACTGAGGAGTCCTCACACCAGCACAACACTAGATTTCTCTCATCTAGACAAGAACTTAATGCATCATCTGAAGCAGGTTTCTTCCTGAATCACCTACTGAAACCTCTGTTTAAGATGAAGAAGAATTGTGGGACCCGTTTGCCATAACTCAACAGCCAAATAATAAAACATTTCCAATAATTCAAGAGCCCTTGATTGTCCAGCTGCCAACTGGCAAGTAAAAAGATTAACACATCTATCTATGCAGCTTCTTTTATCCTGTGTTGTGTTTGGCAATCTTGAGCTGTTAAGAATAAGGGCAAAATGTTATTCTCTAATTTGAACCCAACTTCCTGGCAAACTAATCTCTGTCAGGTACACATCAAAAGCGAGTAGCTTTTTCTTAAGTAATCTGAGCACTGCAGCACAAAAGAGCACAGAAATTAAATTACAGTTGTGATCTGTGCAATGCAGACTCTAAAAAGCAACATATAACACCAAACCTGGAAACCAAACACATGAACTAAAGCAGCAAAGGAAGCTGTGGACATATTCTCATTAAATCTTGCTTCTATCAAACACCTGAGTCAAACTATCAAAGAAATCCCATTAGTACCAAAGCAAAAGCATAGATACAGACCCGGTGAAGTACTACTGGATTTTTGCTTCTGCTTCAGGGATTTTTCTTCCTTCTACAATTCACCATGGATTTGTTTAACAGCAGGAACTGTTTGTTTAAAACCTCAGGTGTGCTTGATATTTTCTTTTTCCAAAAGCAGTTATAACCTCTATTTTTCTAAAGAAAAATTAATCCCAACTGAGAAAAAAGCAGCAGAGAAGGAAGGAGGGTGGGGTTTTTTCCCTTTATCTCATTCTATTCTCTTTAATTGCAAAAGCATAAAAGTTCTGAGAGACTGTTCTTACATGTTTACTCCTTACCGAAGGCTTCACTAGGAAAACAAAAAGCATTTTAAAATAAACTCCAGGCAAAAAACCTTTGAGGAGAGTTGGGAGTCTGTGCCATAATCAACCATCTCACTTCTGCGAAAAGCACAAAAGTGTTTTTCACTAGGCTTTTAGCCAAAGATAGCTAGCTCGTATTAATAACATATTCGTACTCTGGGAGAAATCCAGCCTAGGGGTCTGAGCTATAGAGGCACTGGTCACCTGCAGCTCTGATCAACTTCAATGGGAAGTAGATGTCTCTGTAGATCAGAATTTACTGGAACAGAAATTCAGCCTCAGGATAAAATGAGACTTTTTAAAGAAATTTAATTTACAGAGAAAAATGTGACTGCTTAGGGTGGTTGCAAGCTGCTATGTAAGGATCTCTCCAAAGGCCCCAGCCAGTGTTTGATGGAGTAGTGGCAAGGGCATATACTATTATGGCAACAAATCATATCAATTGTTAGTCTCCTTAATTAAAAAAAAACCAAACCAAAACAAAAACCAACCAAACAAAAAACCCCACAATTGGAAGTGATTGATTTCCAACGGATAAAGGAGGAAAATGAAACTCCAACAGAATATCAGGCATAAAAGAGGGAATGGTGTGATAGCTTTAGCACTAGGGAATAACTTAGGTTCTCAATTCTTTGAATGATCTTTATGTTGGTGTTGCTGATGTAAAACAAAAACTAATTTCTTGAATTAAAGTTCAAGTTTCTTGAATTAAAGTTCAAGAATTCATCCCAATAGTCCATGAAAATTGTAAATGTGCAAATAAAAAGCTGTCAGGAAAAAGAAATTTAAGTGGAGTCTTGTAATAAAAAGAAGACAAAAGATGACCTGAGGAAAAAAGAACCCTAATTGCCTAAGTTTCAGAAATCAAACAGCTAGTGGAAAAAAGCTCATTTCAATGTCAACACCTAGATTGCTTCCTCAGCTGATAGCTATTTTGGAGAAAACAGTGATGGGGGCTGACCTGTGATTAGGAGCCAAGTAAAATGACTGGGCAGTGTTTTTAGAGCACACTAAGGGCTAAATTTTCAGAAGTCCCGGACACTCATTTTCTTTTCACTATGATACTGATTGCGACATTTTTCAGAGCAGTTCAGTGCCCAGTAGACTGAGATCCTTTGACAAACTCATTCCTTATTATTGGAGTTACTTGTTTGGCTAGCCAGGACTGTGGAAAGACTTCCTGCATCTTGAAAGTACCAGATGCATTGATCTTCCTTTTCTTCTTCTCTACTGCCACTGCTGTTCTCAGGCAGAAGCTGAGGTATAGCTCTGTTTGATATTACCACACTGGTTCAGCAGCCTGAATCTGCTTTAGGAGTCAGTAATAGTGTCAAAGCCACATTAATTTTAATAATAGGGGAAGGAAGGATGTATTTTGAAAACCTTTGAAGACAAGAGTTTAACACCCTGTGAGCATTACCACGTTAGGGTTGGTCAGTTCAGGCAAACAAATTTATGGCTGATTCAGTTTAATATCCTTATATGTCTCCAACAACTATTTTACCCTGAGAGCAAGATGCAACTTTTTATTGTTTTAGTTGGAGTTTTTTGGCAGTTCTTGGTCTATGACCTCTGTTCTAAAAACAAGTTAAATAGGATTTGCAGAAGCAGGGACTGACACCTTAGAGCATAAGGCCCTATTCACATGAAAATTTATTTTGGTCATGTTTCTGGAATATTTTCTGGTTAGTGTTATATTTCACAGAAATATAAGAAGGAAATACAGCTCAATTCCAATCTGTTTCTCAGCTCTGAGCTCACCTGTAGACCAGGGTTAGAGCAGTGAAAGGATGAGATCTATGTGGAAGAATACAGAAAGTTGTGTTTTTTTTCCATAAAGCTTGTGATAGCTGATGTCTTTGTGAAGCTGATGCCTTTATTGAAGAAATTGACTGTAAACAGAAATGTATCTAGAGAAAGTTAAATACTATCAATAAAAAAATAATGTAATTATAAATGATAAAGGGAAAAGTTAATACTGATCTGTAGTTCAGATACCATTTGAACAGAGCTAAAAACAAGCTTATGAAATACTTTGTTCAGTTTTCCAACACAATGACAATGTAAAAAATAAAAAATATTAGTAGCGAATCCTTTGGCTTTGTGAAAGGGAAGAACAAGGTATAGTACTAGGACTATGTTTATAGGAAAGATTGTGCATTTAAACGTTTCATGGCTTTTTGTGCATGTCCACGTGTATGAACATGCAAAAATGTTTTGTTACCTCTTTTTGAGCAAAAAGGCTCAAATATCAAATAACATTGTGAGCCATGGTTAACATCCAATTTTCTCAGGCTGCTGAAATTGTGGTGAAAATAGGTGCATCAAAATCCATTTATAATCACTCTTGTGTCCTGTAATTACAAGAACAAAATACTGCGCTTTGAATAGACAATTATTTTTCCCTCAGAATGAGCCCATACACACAGGTCGTGAATTGAATCCTCCTCGCTCTCCAAAGGTTTCACTCTGCAATTTTTAATATTATTTAACTATTGTGGTTAAGACGGTAATAACACTTTTCTGAAGTTTATATTGGCAAAACCTCCATTAGAGATGCAATGGGCATGTAAAAACAGAAAAGTGATTTAAAGCAGTAAAATTGTAGACATCTTGTATACAAAAAGGCAGCGTGAATTTCCCTCTCTCTTTCATGGACCTAGAAGGGAACTGTTACTGAGGTCGAATAAGTGCATTAGAACCCCCTCAGAGCTTACAGGGCAGAGAAATTGATCTTGTAACAGAAAAAGAGCTTTGCTAAGTTGTACAAACCATTCTTCTTTCCACATTTTGGAACAGCCCTCATTATGAGTACTTTTAATGGGGATATATTTAAATTAAAAAAATATTAAGTATTTTATTACCATTATATTTATACTTTGCTTAATAATGAGAGAAATTATAAGATAAAGTGGAAGTTCTTAGAACATCAACCAGTACCAGCAAAAATCTCCTTTAAAAGATCTTTCATAAACTTACGACTTTTACAGTTTAAATCACCCACAGGTCTGCAGAGATTATATTTTTTATTACAAGTAATAAACAAAATTTAACATAGATCATTATTTATTTCCCAGCATGCAAACTGTGATTTACAGAAGTGTAGAGAGAGCCCTTGCACTGAAGAGGGTAGATTTAGACTAGACATAAGGCAGAATTTTTTTACGATGAGGGTGGTGAAAGACTGGAACAGGTTGCCCAGAGAGGCCAGAGGTGCCCCATCCCTGGAAACATTCAAGGTCAGGTTGGACAAGGCTCTGAGCAACCTGGTCTAGTTGAAGATGTCCCTGCTGATTGCAGGAGCGTTGGACTAGATGAACTTTAAAGGTTCCTTCCAACCCAAACCATTCTATGATTCTAAGAGCCTAAACTCTAAGTGACAGAAGGTTTTTAAAGTTTTGTTTTCACACATGTAAAGCAGAAAAAAAATAATGTTGTAACACATCATTATCTGTGATAAACTGAATAATTTAAAAACAATTAATGAAGACACAATTGTAACTACAGCTTCTGTAATACTTCTCCAATAACTACTTATGAGTCAACCAACGAGACATCTGACTAGTGAAAAAAGAAAGAACTGGAGCAGTATGCATTTAGTATCCTTTGACAAGTGGCAAAAGGAAAGAAAGGAAATAAAAATGAAAAGATGAAAGCTAACCTAGTTTAAAAATAGTTATGGAACCTTGCTTTTTTTTTTTTTTTTTTAAGAGTTGTTTAAAGTGCTTATTTATAATCCAGCCTTTCAAATACACATGATTAGTTAGAGTAATATGTACCTTGGCTTTGTCTCTCTCTTTCTGTCTTCAGACTGACTGCTATTTGAAGGCCTTATTTCATATGGCTGGACTAATACTATTGCACAAATTGCTACCTTTCGAAGGCTGTGATCTGAACCTGCCTGAACAACTGCCACTTTAGCACACCACAATGAAAAATACCTTTCATATAACAACTCTCTTCCTTTCAGGAGGAATAATGAAACAAAGCAAAATGAAAAGGAACAGTCCTCCGTTTTCCCAGAGCAGTTACGCTTTGGGGACATTTCTCCTCTCAACTCGGGGAGTTTCAGAGCCATCAAGCTGAAAGGGGCACAGACAGGGCACACCTCCTGCTGCACTGCCTACCCCCAGCACGCCCAGTCCTCACCGAGGGCTCAGCAGACACCTGACACTGAAGTTGATCTCACTCCGTTGTGTGGGATTTCCTAAATACCCCCTCAGCTCCCCAGTTGCACTGGGGATCCTCTTCTGACCCTCAGCCTGCCCTTGCCCGGCTCCTCAGGCTCTCATGGACCTTCTTCCTCTTTTTCTCTCCTTGTGTTTTCACTGAAGACAGGGAACACTAGGGGATGCAGCTTTTATTACAATAGGAAAGATGGGGCACACTCCCTGCATGAGATCATGTGAATGGATGTGTGTGTGTGTTAGGTGATCCCCTGAAGTGGGGGGCGTTGCAAGCCTACACTGGGGTGAGCATGTGCATATCCTCACTTTATCTATATTAGGCTAAAAATGGTTGTCTTCAGTGCTCTTAGATGTCCAGATGAAGTGTCTGTACATCTGTGAGGTTTTGGGTTTGTGTTATTATTAACCAGGCAGGTAACCGATTTGAACTTGGTAAGAGATATATCCTACATTTGGGTTCCCATCATTCACACCAAGGCTACTCTCAAAAAATATTTTTCAGACTGTCAGTCCCCCTCATCTCATGGAGTTTAATTAATTTTTTCTGACTAATAGCCAGCTGTCTTCAGCATGGATGTTCATTCTCACTGTCTTGAGCCTGTTGAAATGGAGAAAGCCATCACATCAGTTTAAGCCATTCCTTGCCAACACCATTTTTATTTCAGCTACTGAGTTCATTTTCGGTTTACACTCAACTGCTTCCTAGTAAAATTAAGACAATTCTGAGTAAAATTAAGCTAAAACCAGTGTAGACCATTTTGTGCACATGACAGCTGTGATTTAGCTAATGCAAAGTTCTCATTGCACAGACAAGACCCAGCAGAAGGAAAAGCATCTTGAATGGGATGCAGGATTTGATTCTCCTCCAGAGACACAGTTGTCCTTGCTACTGTTGCCTAGGGGGAGTGCAGAGTGGGGAAACCTGTACCTGTGTTTCTTTCTATCCTGTGAATAAACAGAACGCCTTCAGTCTCCAGAGCTTTCACTGAATTTCACTGAATTTCACTGAATTTCTAGAGTTGGAAGGGACCATAGAGATCATCTAGTCCAACTCCGCTGCTGAAGCAGGATTGCCTAGAGCTAGAGCATGTTACTCAGGACTACATCCAGGCGGGTTTTGAAAATCTCCAAAGAAGGGGACTCCACAACCTCCCTGGGCAGCCTGTTCCAGGGTTCCGTCACCCTCACCGTGAAGAAGTTTCTAGGTTATACTAGGAGTATAAAACACAAATTAAAGAAATTGCTAAAAGCACCCTTGAATTAATATATTCTCATGCTTCTCTCTTCTTCTAGTTGAGAATTCACAGTGAAGAAAACACCAAGCGTTTCTTACATATCCACCGTTTGACCATTTGGACTGTAATATATTGCAATTTTATTCTATGACACTGATGGACCTGTCAGGTCTCAGTTTTTCAAGGGTCCTAATGTCAGGTGCCATTCATCACTTAATATATCTATGAATCTGGGTAAAGAGAGGCTGAAATCCAACGAGAATTTTTTTAGAAAAATAAATGAGGGCGATTACCTCTTACTTTGCCCAGAAGGCTAAGATGAGCTGCAGTCTGCTGCTGTGAAAGTGCACTGAGGGTTTGCCCTTCTTGTTACACAGCAGCATCTTGAACCTTCAGCCCTGGCTCATCTGTGTGCCACGTAATTGGGTCTGGGAGAGGTAGAGCTCCTATAAAGAGACTCCTGGATGCTGAAGATCTCAGTTTTTTTACCAAAGTTTCACCTGGGAACATGGGAAAAATGTTAGAACCATAAATTGGCTTCTCTCTCCTCTTTATCACAGAAGTAGCATTGCCTTCCCTATCTCCTTCTGTCTTGCTGTAGCCACAACCAGCAGCTGCTTGACAGCCAAGCTTACGTGCTTGCAAGCACAAAGTAAGGACGGTTGTTCAAGTTGTTTCTGTAGAATTTGTGGTGTACTGGTTGCTTACCCCATGTTAGGGCTGAACCTACATAAGGCATAAAAATACTGGGTTTAGAAAAGGCAAAGATTTAATTCTTTATTTAGAGATAATGAGATGACACATTTGAAGGCAAGTACTTCTTGATGATCATTAGTCAGGTAATGAGGAAAGTCTACTCTGACTGTAAGATTTAGCCTAGAAAGCCCATAGTAATCTGGAATTCCATTTTACTAATGTAACCTATGTAGAATTTGATGTCAGTATCCTTCAAAACTTTAGTCTTGTATTTTAAAGTTTCAGAAGATTAAACCATTATTTAGCTGGTGAATATCTGACTGAAAGATACGAGATAGTGTCAATAGAAATAATTTTGTAAACCAGACAGGACTCATAGATGTTTATAGCGACAACCCAGCAGCAAAAAGAGTTTAGCAGCTGCATCCTCCTGTGGAGGAGTTTAAGTGTTTGGGTTTTCACAAGTAACAGGCGCTCATGAAGGTACTTAACAGCAAAACATTAGTATCCAGCAGATTTTCATTGTTCTCCTGAGTACTGATATTGCAGTGGTACCATTTTAATGAAAAAAAATCTGAAAATTTTACCTAGCCTAAAAATTTCAGTTACGGTGCCAAGTGCTTTGGGAAATCCAGCCCTGGCCAGGAGCAGGGCACAGCAGGTGCTCAACAGCTACTGCGGCAGAAGGGTGAGTGGGGCTGGGGCTGCTCTGGAACATCTGTAAAGCTGAACTTGTAAGAGAAGATTATCCTGTTTTATCATCTAATGCTGCTTAAAAATAAATAAATACATAAATAAATAACCTTTGGGGTTCCAAGCCCTTGCTCAGCTCCAGAACAAAAGCACCACGCTCAAAAATCACTCTCCAGCTTTGCTTCTCCGGTTCTGTCCCAGCAGCCACCCTCTTTATAAAAGACTTTAAAAAAAAAAAAAAAAAAAAAAGTATGAAATAGAAAAATGCGACTATACTTAAGTACAAAAGTGGCCATTCAATAGCATAAGTGAATACTTCAACTAGTAAATCATAGTAAATATTTCAACTGGTGAATCACGTACTCCTGCTAGGGAAGGCTGGCAAGAGAGAGTTAAGGCAGAACAGCCCGATGCTGCAGCGCGGGCAGGGACGGGCGCAGCCTCCGCTCGGCCCCCATTAAGCGCTGCTCGGCTGTGGCGCGGCTGTACCGCCGGGCCCCGCAGGTGCGCGCTCCCGCGGCCGCCCCCGCCGGGGGACACCTGCGCTCCCCTCCGCGCCGCATCTAGGCGCCGGGCGGGCAGGAAGGTGACGTCCCGAAGTGCCGCCCTTACACCGTCAAGGAAAGTTTGGGCAGGCGGCGCGGAGCCCGGCCTCCCCCGCGGTGCGGTGCCGCCGGTGAGGGCCGGGGGAGGCGGGCAGAGAGCGGGGGGAGGCTTTTAAATGGCTTTGAGGAGGGGTACAGCGGAGGTGGGGCCGTGCCGGCAGGCTGGAGCGCCTCGGCTTGTGGTGGCCGGAGAAGTGTACGTATTTGGCTGGGGGGGCTTGGGGTGGCGGGGCGTTGATTTTATATTTTTTTTAAAATTTTCCCCCGATTTACCGTGCGGCGTTTTCAGGACGGGAGCGCTGGCCGGCTCCCGGAGGGTGCGGGTGAAATGCCCCTCTGCTGCGGGAGCTGCCGGCGGCTCCGCTTTGCCCTTAGAGCGGGGGAGCGGGGAGGGGTGTGCGGAGAGGGGTGTGCGGGGGTGCCCCTGGGGCAGTTCGGAGGAGAGGCAGTTTGGCTCCGGCTGCTTCCATGGGCTCGGTTCCAGCAGCCTGTTAAAGGAAATGTGCCCACCGGTAGTTTTTGTTTGGGTTTGGTTTTGTTTTGTTTTATAAAACAAAAACAAACCGCACACTTCAGGCTGAGTAAGAGGTTAACGGAGACCGTCCTGCATGTAGCCAGCGGGCTGGGCTGATTTCTGTTCTCGGGTTCTGGTGGGTTTTGGGGAGCTTCATTTCATTCAGCGCCCGTCCTCTTCACGTGTTGTCATTGGAAAGGAAAACCAGCCCCGGGATGCTCCGGTTTTTGCACGCACCTGCCTTTGCAAAGCTTAACTCCCTGGAGTTCTGCTTGGTGTGCCCACCGAGCCGAAGATGCCCGCTCCGTGTCCAAAGCCCTGCTATTTATAAGACTTGGCAGAGCGGGGGAGGAGGAGGAGGGATGCAGCACCAGGCTGTTGTTTGCCTTTTGCATAAACTACGGAGACAGGTTGCGTATTGTTAGAGATGTTGCATCGGTGGAAGAGGGCGGGGGGGGAAGGAAGGAAAAAGTGCAAAAGCTGAAATGTTCCTAATCCTTCTCTTCCTAGGGACTGTGGATCCGTGAAGCACTTCCCTCCGATGTGAATGCAGTGTCCCCTGTGGGATGCAGTAGGTGATGCCCAGCTCTACTGCAATGGCAATTGGAGCTCTCTCTAGTTCTCTTCTCGTAACCTGCTGCCTCATGGTTGCCCTCTGTAGCTCCACCATACCTGTACAAAAACTGGCCAAGGCTCAAGACAAACAGGAGATAAAAGCGAGCCAGGAAAAGAGGGATCACGCATCGACAAGGGACAGCCAGACGGGCCCGGGGAAGATGAATGAGATCGGCCGGAGCGGGAGGGAGGAGGGCAGCAGGGACTGGAAGAGCAAAGGAAACAGGAACTACTCAAATAAGGAGTCCTGGGCTAAGCAAAAGCAGGCTTGGAACAGCCAGGGGACGAGCAGTAAATCCGGCAGCATTCAAGTGCAAGAGCAGAGGGACGCTGCTCCCCAGGAACCTCAGGCGGCCGAAGACTCGTCGCTCCCAGCAGCTGTTGCGAGCGTCACTCCCGAGCCCCCGGAGGAGTACGCCTACCCCGACTACCGCGGGAAGGGCTGCGTGGACGAGAGCGGCTTCGTCTACGCCATCGGGGAGAAGTTTGCGCCGGGCCCTTCCGCCTGCCCCTGCCTCTGCACCGAGGAGGGCCCGCTCTGCATCCAGCCCGAGTGCCCCCGGCTCCATCCTCGCTGCCTCCACGTGGACACCACCCAGTGCTGCCCGCAGTGCAAGGAGAGGAAGAACTACTGCGAGTTCCGAGGGAAAACCTACCAGACCCTGGAGGAGTTCATGGTAAGGGCTGACGCCAAAAAGGTGTTTTGTGGGTCCTTCCACCGTTTAATGGGGCGTTGCGTTCTTCAGGGGCTTTCTTGGAGGGTGTTCTGGGTGTCCCCCTCCCGCTTTCATTTCTGTGTTGGTACAGATTCTGCAGTGCTGGAAAATATTCCCCTTAAACATGACCTTTCCTGCTCTATGATACTATAACATTTTTAAATGAGGGGGCTGATCTTTATTAATTCCTTTGGTATTTACAGTAATAAATGATACTTGAAAGGATGCTGCTCAGTGGTGGTGTGGATTTTATGAGAATTTCCATTTGTTTCCGTATTTAACTGTTAACTGTGAAACTTCTACCTTGCAAGGATCAAGCAGGCTTTTGTGGGCTGACTTCTATTCCTAGTAATCAGTCTGTGATGATACCTTTTTCCTAACTGTCATTTTTCTTCTCCTTTTTAACCATTTAAACTGTGCTGCCAAGGTTGTGTAACGTCTGCTGTCTGAGAATGACTGTGGGCCTTCTTTTTAATAAGAGCATGGCTTGCAGTCAGAATTACAGTGATACCCAAACAACAGATTTGAAAAGCTTTATGTTTAGGGAAATGTTTTTAGAATAGGACCTTTTTAGCACCACTGTGTAAGGTCATTATCATTGAAAATGCAACTTATTACAGTGCACTGAAAAGTTTTGGAGTTAGGGCCAATTCCCTGGTCGCTTACCTTGCCTTTTTCCCTTTGGTATTTTAATGTGACTGAGATCTGTGAGCAGAATCTCAGAATTTGCTTGCAAATGACTGTTAGGTACGGGACTAGTTCAAAACCTGTTTCTGAATACACCAGAGATTTTTGAGCTGAGTATGTTGAGGGGAGTACAAAATCCAGTTCAGGGTTCTGTCGGCTCAAGCCTGTCTCGGAATGGAGAAGAGGAAAATATATTCATGAAGGCTGTAAATTAGTTGCAGTCTCTGCTCTCTGTGGTATTTCTGTGTTCTTGGAAACTTAACTTTGATTTGTAATGTCTTTCCACATTCTTCAACTTCTTGAAAAATAAACAAATAAATAAAGGAGCATTATTACTCTTTCTGGAGTAAATCAGTTTTTCCCCTTGTTCTCCTTAGGCAGTAATGTGTAGATCATCAGTGATTTTTCAAAGCATGGCAGAAAGCTTTGTATCATCCTCCCCTTTTCCATGTCACCCTCAAGGATTGCATTCAGCTTCGAGGTGGCAGTGTTTTACTTGAAGAGAGACAAGATACATCTAACAGCAGCTAGTTGGTATGACCTTTTTGGGGAAGAATTGTGAGATCCTTCCTTTTGCAGAGAAGTTAATTCTGAGGAGTGGCCAAAGCAGTGATGCCTCTGCACATGTTCTCTGTAGGTCTCCCTGTCAAAGTTTTAAAAGCCTGTCCCCCACGCTCTCCTAGTGAGTTCTTTCTCTTTATATAGTGGTGTCGTATTAGTGGCTGTAAAGCAAAAGTAAAATGTCTTACTGTATTAAGCATGTAGTGAGAGGATACAACTGTAGGGCTCCCTGTTACAGTGGAACATGGCTGGCGGCCTTGCGAAAAAGGGAATGCTGAACAGTGACATTTACAGAAATGTTCTGTAAACGTTCTGGCTTTCAGCTTTCTTTTTAACCTCAGTCAGCCGTTAACCCTTTGTGCTGATACCATCCTGTAATGAAACATTGGTCTCCTTCCTGCTTTTTGTTAGCCAGCTTTGGAAACATGAGTGAGGAGGGGTGTCCGCTCGGGATGCGCCAGGAAAGTTACCGAGGCAGTTAGGCAGTGGAACTGCAGCCTGTTTATTTGGACTTGTGAGGACATTGGTTCTTAGTTGGGCTTCCATGTTGTTTCCAATATTACAAGCACAAAAGTGGAAATGCAGCTGTTTGCCCGTGGCACTGCATCAGTGGAGATGTCTGCGAGGGAAAGTACAGATGTAGTCAGGTTGCTGCTGCTCAGTGGCAACAATTGCAAGTGCAAGTCACTGCATACAATTTCAAACATCATTTTACGAGTTTAAAGGTGATGGTCTTAGAGAGGTCACTAATTGCTATCTCTTGATTAAGATCGGGGAAGGAGTTATAAATGGATAACAGTCTGATTTTTCTGTGTCTGCACTGACTATTTGTGGCAAAGAATACCAGAGATGATTGAAGGAAGAAAAAGGTGACCTGCTAACTTTTAAGTAAATATACATGCAAGTTTGGGAATTTGCTTATATGAAATTCACATATGGCTTGGCTTGGCATGGCAAAAAATTGCACTGGTTCCAGTGCTAACTGGAAAGCTGAGCGTGCCAGGGAATGGGAGGTTTGATGCATTTCTCCTGTGGCTCATGGTCCTTCCTGCAGGCTTTGCTTGTATGTGTGCACGCAGGTGTTTTTCTGTTTGCAAAAACGACATGGATGTTGACCCAAAACACAGCACAGGTGTGGGGGAAGGATGAGGTTTCATAAAGCTGTTTCCATCAGCATCACTTTGTTCTCCTGAGGGTGTCATGAGGCAGGATTTCAGAGAGATCACAGCATCCCTACGAGTGGAACTGGGAGCAGAAGCCTTAATTGGTGAAATGCAAAGAGGATAAAATTATGCACTAGAGCTGCAGGTTACTGAGCATGTGGTCCACTAGATGTTTCTCAATCTTATAGTAAGATTTGAAAATGCAGGCTAACTTATAAAGTAATAGCCTTACAAGGACCATAAATTCTCTTCAGAGGTGCAATATGGTTTGGGAAGACCTGCATTTTTTTGAAAGTTGTTGCTTCCTGTGTTTGGCTTAGAATTTCTCTGCTACCAAAATTTGTGTTTATAATTTGTGAATAATTTGGAAATCTGGAAGTCAAGAAGGCCAAATGGATTTTGAGACATCTGTGGTATTTTGAAGGCATAGAGTAGTAAAAAAAGACCTATATGTTTATTCTTGTCAGCTATTCATGTTCTCCTGAGTTATGTAAGTGGCAAGGAAATATTAAAATAAATTCCAGCACAATAGCAAATCAGTCTGGGATTATGATTAATTTTTTTTTTAAACGTATATGTTTTCAAGGTTTAAGGAATGAAATGTAGATTATATATATGTATATTTTTGTTGTTGCTTTGGTTTTGGTCTGTTTCGTTTTGTAATTAAACTTCAGCATGTGGAAGAGGCAAAGAGAAAGCTCAAATTACTTTGGACCAGAACTTGAATGAGTGCAAATGATTTGTCACTTCTTAATAATGACAATTTACAGCAAGTTGCTGGATAAACCTACTACCCCTACTAAGCTACTGTTTTCTTCATGCCCCACTAGTGGGAAATCTACCTGTTTACACAGTGGTGCGTTTGTTTTTTTACATCGTTTGTAACTCCATTTATACATCTGCTCATAAACTTACCTTTAAACAATTCTGAAGAAGTTATTTTTCTTGCCATCTGTACTCTATTTTCTACAGGTTTTACAGCTGTCTGGTGACTACTTAAGACTTCTGTGCCTCTCGTTGTCTTCCTACAGTTTTGTATAGGCAGAACTATTGCTGCTGTAGAGTTAATAGCTTCATCTGTAGGCCAGAGAGAGGGTGGTATCAGTAGTCTTCAGAGAGAGGTTGATAAGTTGTATTATTTCCAGTCCAGCCTGGTTATGTCAGATGTGCTAAGCGTGAGTGCCGCGGGGCTGGTCATTTCCCAGATGAACAAGTGGGATGCTCCTTGCGTTGGCTGCCACCAGGAACTGCGCCGTGGGGAATGTGCTTATGTTATAGGAGTCGAGAAAAGGAAATGAAGGACCAGATGTGACTTATTTAGCTATTGTTATATATACGCACTGTTTTATTGTCTCTCTGTCTCTCTCTAGTGATGATCATGTCTCCAGGTATTAAGCTGCCATTAAGATGCAGAAAGAAGTGGGGATTTTCCACAGTTCCTGCTACATCCTGATGATGTACAAAAAGCAGTACACTACCTTTTGGTCCAAAGATGAACAGATAAAGGTTGACATTAATACCATTTTAGCAGCTGCCATGGTTCACTTATATGCCTGAAAAGAGCTTTGTAGAAATAAGCACATGGAGACCTTCCTTAACTCTGCTACCATTTCTCATAATGGTGGGTTGTACAGGTGGAAATACTTCTTAAAGGTGTACTGTAGTTATGCCCCTGAAATCCCATGATCTATTACACAGGATGGGTCTTTTTGACTGCAGTATCACATTAACAGTGTACTCTGTTCATGAAATTTGTAGTCTTCTAGTGTATATGCTGTATAGGATGAGAATATTCTGAATCATCATTATTAGGTAAAGATTGGATCAATTTTGTTTCTCATTCAGTAGCATTTTCAATGCTTCATTAGATGGCTTCTTGTTCTAGGAATTTTAGGCTTCTGTCAGATTTGGGTTTCTAGTAAACAACCTGCTTAATTAGAATATGTTTAGATTTTACAGATGAGAGGTTTTAGGAATAACATCTGTGTGCTGTCTTGTTTCCTGATTGTCATCAGATACTCTAGTTTTTACATAGCTACTAAGTGGAATACTGGGAGAGGGAATATCTGTTGTTGTAGTTACTGGTCTCTTTGAACTGTCATCAGTGGCAAATTTGCATTTTTTCAAGTGATGGTGAAAAAAATGTTGAAACCAATTGAAAGCTTTAGCTTTGCTTTATTGAGCCTGATCCTTGGAATGAAGTTCTAGTAGCGTTCATCAAGTAGGATTAATTTAATAAAAATTTAAAAATAACATGTTTTCATAACTTAGTAAGTATTGCTTCTAGATATAACTCCAGAGTGAAGGGTTCTTCCTATTGACTTGCAGATATTTAGGAGCTCAGGTTTGCTGCCACTCAAAATTTCACATGCAGCTCAAGTGATGACCTGAAATACCTGAGCCTTTCGACTCTGAACACTGCATCAGAAGCCTCTCTACCTGCTGACACTCCAGCTTTGCAAGAGAACGTGGTAGTTTATAAACTATTACAGGACAAAGTTCTTGTCCCAAAGCCTGCAATAAAAATCTGCAGTACTGGGCTGTCAGCCTCCTTGTAGCCTTTTATAAATGTATGGTGTGGTGTTATCTTGGGTAGAGTGTAAAGCAAAGAGAAAACTGGAAGTGAGTATCTGGCAAAGGAAGCCTGAAATAAATAATAGTAATAAAAGCAGAAAGCAACACAGCAAGAGACCCTATTTAGGCTTTCTAAGCAGAGGGGATGGCAGGAAAGGATGTGTGAGTGCATAAGCAAATAACAGCGCTGGCAGGTGGGAAGAGAAGTGGCAGAGCATGGATGAGCATTTAGTTGGAGACAATGCTGTGCAAGCATCAGCACGTTTGAACTTTGGAAGTGAGAAGGATGTGAAAGAGGAAAGTGAGAAGAGAATGAATTTGAGGATAAATGTGATGGGCTGCCTAAGAAATAGGGGAAAGAAACCAGGTGATCTGCAAGTTAGACGTCTGGGTGGTTCTTCACAAAGAATAACTTGTTTTAAATATGAGGTTGCTCTGCTTTTATTGGAGAAATGCGATGGGTGGTTGTCTGGCATCAACTGGAACCTCGAATGAAAAAGGGTCTATAGAAAAATGACCTCATCCTCCAGTAAACCTAGATTCTGCACAGATTGTGGATTTAGAGGATCACTGGTAATAGCATACAGCTGTATTTTCATCCTGAATTCTGAGCACGGATGCCAGTGTGGTTTTTTTGGAGTACAGCAATGAGATTTACAGTTTACCATTTATTGCTCTTTAGCACACTTGCTTCCCTCCACCCCAGGTCCTTGTGCTGTACGAGGATGTCAGCAACGCAATGTGCAGTGCCTGGTCAGGAACACTGAAGAAGACAGCTGGAATTGTACATGTGGCAAATGCAGACATCTGAAAGTCCATTTTTTCTTCCTAAATAGGCCCTTGATGCTGTTTTGTTTGGAATTAGTTTCTTTGAAGTAGGTCATTCAAGAAATTATCTTGTGGTGCTCCTGTAGAGTTCTTCAAAACCAGTAACATTTCAGTAGGTAAAAAGGATGACCTGTATTTTGCTTCACCTCTTTCTCTGAATTGCAGTTTCTTTTCAGAAGGTTACAAGTATTACAAGAATGGTCCAAATACAATTAACCTACAGAAAATTCCTAAAGTCAAAGGATGTGTTTTTCCTGACTTCTCTTTGAAAATGATGATTTTCAATAAATTGCAACTTCCTGCAACCGAAAAGCTTTCAAATCTGGAAAAATTGCAAGAAGGATTTCCATTAAAAGAAATTTCATATTTTATTTAGCAAAATGTTTCTTCTTTAAATGCAATATTTTTTTCTAAATTACTTTTTGAACCTCTAGTAGAATCAAACCAGATCTCATTGAAATTATGAACTTAATTTGCTGGAAGTTCATAAGAAATGTGGTAGGGAAATTTTTGCTTTATTTGTGTTAAAAGTCTAAAGAGTTCTTGTTCTCAAGTTCCCTTTGACTTTTTTTAAAGGGAGGAGGAACAAGAAGTGAAGTGAAGAGCAATGCAATTAGGAAAGTGGGCATTGCACGGGGCATTAAGGGAAAGAATTAAAAAGATGACTGGATTTGTATTTCAGGTTTCTCCGTGTGAGAAGTGTCGCTGTGAAGCCAATGGTGAAGTGCTGTGCACTGTCTCAGCTTGTCCCCAGACGGAGTGCGTGGATCCGGTGTATGAACCCGACCAGTGCTGTCCTATCTGCAAAAATGGTGAGTGATGGCTGCAAAACAAAAAGGGGGGCTTCTGACAGAGAGGTCCATGTTACTCTGTTCTGGTTTTGAAAAGTAATTCCAGTATTTTCCTTTTTCCCCAAACGGAGATGGAGAAGAGTTTTCTGTGGGTTGTGTCTTCCCAGTGTGAGGAGCCAGATCTTCCCTTGACTGGGATGGACTCAGTTATGAGCTAGAGGGGTTTTTGTTACCCAGGAGACAGGGTGTTAATATCAGATATGCATGTGGCTTCTGATAAGAAGTTTTGCATGAACTCATTGTGGATATATTTTATATAGGCACACAGAACTCAGGCTCTTCATGTTACCCACCTTTCAACGTGAAAGTTACTTTTGTTCTCCATTCTTATTTGTTCCCTTTCAGAGATTCTTCTTTTTTTTTTTTTTCCCGAGGCAAATCAAATGTACCTTATTGAGCTCATTTAATTTTCATAACTAAATGAATTAAACTCCCAAGTTTAATTGAATATTTTTCGTAACTAAATTAGACAGAAAGTCTCTCTACTCCCAGCAAGGGCTTGCATTAGATCAAAGTCTTGGTCTATTTAGAGGAAAAAATTACATGACACACTAGCTCATCACTTATAAAGAAGAAATGATAATTTATTAATAGAAATGAAAGCTGCAACATCTCAAATGAAATTATATTTAAAATGAAAAAAGACATTTAAGAATACTCAAATAATTGGCAGCCATATATTATTTCTCTAGAATAGGTGGGTTTCCATTACATTGGCTAAAACAAACTGATTAAAATTGTGGAAAAGCAAGGGGAGGAGAGAGTGTACAGCATATGCTTTCCACAAATTCAACAGTAGATGATAAGGGATAGTTAATTGCATTGGAGGAGTTTCATTTGTATGGGTATAAAAGTAATTGCTTCACATCCCTTAATTGGTTGTTACAACCCTGAAGGAATTTGTTCTCTGCTGTACAGCTTAAGGGCTCTCTGCTTACGGAGATGAGGACAGGCATTTTTTGAGGCATTTAGGGACAGTTCCTGAAAAAGGCTGAATTTGGGAGCTGGCGGTATGATAGGTAGCCAATCCAGGGCATCCTTTAGCATTTGTTTGGTGGCAGGAGCCTTCTGAGGTGATCACAGACTTATTGTGTGCACCACGCTCTACAGCAGTTCCCCAGGTTGGAGTGACTCTTGGCAGACTAAAGGTCTATTTTCAGTATTTGGAAAGGTCTATGTCAGTACTTCAATAAAGTCTATTTTTGTGTCTCAGAGGTGGAGTCACAAGCATAATGCGCAAAGTCCGTGTAGTCTTTCCCACTGAATTTCTCTGTTTGGAGTTGGATTGACTTTCCATTGGTGAACATTGTCCCACGAGCATCAACATAATCTACTGCAGTGGCCGTCTCCCAGTGGTGTCTTGACTTTGGATTAAGGTGGTACAGGAGTGCAGGGCTTGGCTTGGCTGTTCATGTAGATCCCCTGCCATGTTTTCCAGAAATGGGGACTTTAAAAAAATCAGACATGAACACCCCTTGGTTGTGAGGAGGCTGCCCTCTCTGAGTGCTAAATCTGAATTACACAAATTCTGCCTGCAAGAAAAGGGTGGTCTTGTTCCTCAGCGTCTGAAACCCCAGAACGAATTGCATATTCCTTGGGTCTACCCACAAGCTGGCATCCCTGACCCAGTTTCAGACCAAGGTGACCAGAGCTGACTGTTTCCACTGAGCTGTACTGTCACTTCTCTGCATGTCAGAAAACCAAGAGTGGCTTTCCTTGTTAGCTTTTAGATGAGGAAAAAAGCCATTAACAATAACAACAACAACAGGATAGTTCAGAAGAAGCTCGGCTTTTCTGGTTCAGCGGCTTGGGCACAGTACAAAGAAATTTCTGAGGAATCCTCTCCATCTGGGGAGTGCATTTAAAAAAAAAAAAAATCAGGCTGTTTGCTTTTAGAGCTTATTTTAAAGCACAGGACTTGTACAATTCGCAAAGAACTTCAGCGAATTGCTGAATGTTTTTAATTAGATTGGAGAAAAAAGCCTACTGAGCAGGAAAACCTAGCCCGCCTCATCCCCTCATTTTCAAGCCTGCTGGAACAAACGGGCAGTGAATGTGAGTCAGGGAGACAATCGTGGCGTTGTGCTTCAGGGTTGATGGTTGCAGCGCTGACATCAACAACATTGTGTTGGTGACCCAAAAGAGGTTGGGCGATGTACGGGGAGCTCGGCGGCGTAACCTGAGTGGTGGGAAAGGTGGAGCCATGGAAGGCGTCTAAGTGGGGTGACTGCTGTCGTGCTGTGCATCCCACCCTTGGTACAGCAAGAAGGGGTGGGAGGTGAAGTTTGGGTTCTTTACGGTTACTAACATTTGTGTGTTAAAACCACGCAACCTCTGACTCAGATTTTCCCTCCCTTTACTGGCACTTTGTAACATATAAGGCTTTCCCACCTTGCCTGGCCTGTGGGTTGCTGGCAGTCAACCAGCAGGGTCAGGGCTAAGCAGCCACATCCATCACTAGTAAGACCACATACAAATGCCTAATTAAGAATTATGAAGGAGACCTAGTGAAAGCCTGGCGTTATTAGAAAAGAATTAATTCAGTCCCTTGGCAGGTGTGAGACCCTGCGCATTATCCCTTGTGGGAAGAAGGGGGTGTAGGGGACTTCCCCAACCTGATTCCAGAAGGTGCTGGCAGCCCTTCAGATGAGGGGCAGATGGGTAAGTGCCCATCAGGCTTACACAGTGGCACGCATGTACAGGTACAGGCTTACTGTGAATATAACAAGTAGTAAATTGGAAAACATGCATAGCAAGGATTGTGTAGGATTTCATAATCTTCTGTATCACAGCCCGACGTTAAAGTAGGAGCTTAGATGCTTTCATATCTGAAGATGAAGCTATAAAAGTATCTTTCTTCTTTGTGGGCAGGGACAGGAAATACATTAAGGAAGTATCTGCTCTGCAAATAGTCTATAGAAGGGATAGAGAAAATCTTGGGGTGAGGGGAATTTTCCTGCTTTTTATGTCTCAAGTCACTATAGCTAAGGGAGATGTTGTGTGTTTATCTTACATACATGCCCTGCAAGGAAGCAGGGTGGGGACAGAGGGGAATGGAGGAGAGGCTGTCTTCTTGTGTGGATTGATGTGTTGAGATTCGTGCTTTCGGTAACCAACAGCAGCAGCAACAAGAAGAAAACATCCAGAAAGTTAAGCCTGACTTCAGGGAGTTGCATTAAGTAACAAGTGCCCGCTTCACGTCTCCATCCTGCTTTACAGTACTAGCAATTTAGTTACTTCAGTGGAAGCCATCCCTCTTCGTGGTGGTATCAATAAGCTTGGAATTGGGCACAGACATTTCTACTGTTTGTATGAAGGGTAAAGATAATAGGCGTACAATTCCCTTTCCATTAGGAAAAGGCTGGACACTTGTCACTGATTCATTTGGGGCAGTGGGAGGGGGTGGGGGGTAATACAGAAAGTGAATTATCTTGCTAGATTAAATTACCTTGGTTGTCTGTTCCACTTCTGTTTCCAGTATTAGAGCCCTAATAGGCGTACACAGCTGAATGCCTGAAGCCTGCAGCCGCAGAGCGGTCGATGGAGTTAAGGGTGGCCCTGCTCCTGCCGGTGTCTTTCCAGGAGGATGAGATTGAACCCACAGCCCACATGGAGCCTGGAGGGGCAGGCGTGGTTGCTAGACCAAAAAAACGTTTTGTTCTAAGGTCCCCAAGAGATTTTTATTTCATTATATGGCTGAAAGATTGCCCTAGATAAGATGAAGCTGATCCTGGTGCCTTCCTAGCGTGTGTCTGCCTGTGCATCAGTGTTGTTTCTGTGCCTGCAGCAGGGAGAGCTGAACTTCTCCTGTCAGCGAAGGCTTGTAGCTGCACACTTGAAAATACAAGGGCTGATGCCTAGCGGGTTGCCTGTCTTCTCAGGGCTGTAACATCCTCAGGAGGTGTCTTGTCTCTTCTCACTGGCCGTGCAGTAGGGATGCTTTACTCTGGATGCAGTTATCTCGGGTGCCTTAGGTGGGATCAGTCAGGATCTCGTTTTATATTTGGGTTCATAGTTGTGGTTGAAATGCATGCATCATAGGGTTGAAATGGTTGCCACTAGTAGGGTGCGGGTCTAACATGATGTGGGCAGAGTGGGTAAATGGTCATGGGTTTGTACACCCGTGCTGTGAGGTTGACTCAAAACTTGCTCTAGTACCTTTATGTACAGTGTCTCAGCATGGGGTGACTTGAGAGTGGGGACCTCCATCTGTGTGAAGGAGCTCTGAAGGGGGGCAAAAACCTGATAAAGGCTGGCAGAGCTGCCAGCTCCTTTTGCAACTCTTTGCACAAGGGGACTTGTTCTACCTGAGGGACTCAAATTTAGTAAAAAATGGTGCTGGTCAAGGTGGTACCATCGCTCCTGTGAGCTGTCGTCCCTCTGAAATCCAGGTGGAGAGAGGGTGTGTTGGGCTGATGGACCTGTCTGGCCATAACAAGGCTGAGGATGTTTATTCTGGGAGGATAAAGGGAAGCTGCACCTTGGCAGCTCTCACATGAGGTGGCTGGTTGCTCTTCCTTGCAGCCCCAGCTTTGCTCAAGCACCATGGAAAATCTGACCTGTAAAATTTAATGTCCTCCTGCAGTGTGTTTAAATAAAATATGATATGCCCCCAACCATATATGCCTTGATCTCAGCAACGAAGAAAGTATGATAATGCTGTCCAGGTAGAGGTCAAGGCGGGACTATTGCAAACATCAGGAATTTAGTTGCTGTGAAATTTAAATAAACAGTGCCTTTGCTTGTCTTCTCTTCCTCTTTCTGTTTTCATTTTAAACACCTTTTTCAGTCATGCTTTGGCAGCTAATTTATATATAGCAATGAAGACCCAGAAGTTTTAAAGCCCTACATTAAGGAAGGGATCAAATCTGGGGGTCATGGGGTCTCTTCTAGAGGTAAAATATAGGAATCATAAAATGATTGTAAAGTCTGGTTTATAAGATTGAAGCAGTATTTCGTTTATTAAAAAAAAGCATTTACATTAAAAAAATAATAATGTTGTGAACAAGAAAAAACTTCAAACTAATCCTAGTTCCACCCATACTGTATGCCCCAATGTGATTTGTTCCCTTCTGATGTGTTTAGTTCAGGCATTTGAATGCCTGTGTATGCATTTATTCCATGTTTCTGTGTGCATGAGTCGCTTAGCAAAAACTTCTGCACAAAATTCCCGCTTTAATAGGCTGTGTTTCACAAAGTGATTTATAATATGGGACTGTTAACCAAGAAATATTAATGTTTCAGGGGGGAAAACACCATTAAAGTTGCATGAACAGCTGTGTGTGATTAAAATTGCCTGGTGAATATTCAGGTAGGCTGCAAAGCTGTAGCAGCTATTTTGGCAGCTATTTATTGAACAGAAGGAAATATCAGACTTGCTTCTTTTTGGCTGCACCGGGCCTTTAAAGTGGTGAAGTTGGTAAACTAGTGGAAGTAGTCTTTGTTGTTGATTTCTGCTGTTCACGAGGCTGAGAGGAAGTTCAGTCTGCGTTCTCTTAATTCGAGGAATTTCTTTAACCCCATTTCATCTCTCTGCTCACCTCTCTCATTTTCTCTCTCTGCTCTGGGGAAGTTGGTGGCTGCACAAGCTACGTGTGCTTCCTGGGTGCAGAAATCACAGAATTTTCTTCTTGGGCCATTTTTTCCACGTAGATCAGAACCTGTTTAACTGTGCACGGATTACCGCCGCCAACTGGGCTGAGCAAACACTTTTGCCAAAACCACATTGGCCTTGTTTCCAGCTCAAGTCCATGTGCATGGACGCACACGCATAGGGGATCCAGTGTTGGCTTGGTGTTTTCATGCAGAGCTTGCTAAGTAGTGGTAGGTGGTGTGATTTCCTTCAAGGGTATTTATTTTGTGTACAAGTTCTGTTGACTCCCAGGGTATGATTTTTTTTTTTTTCCTAGAGATAGAAAGCTGTCAGAGGATGAGAAGGATCTGTCTGAAGACATGGCAACAGTATCCAGTTACACTGAGCCTAAATTGATTACCAGGACAAATCTATTTATATAGTGTATATATATTTATTGCATATACATATTATATGCATATATTTTAAATTTTTTTTTTCCACCAAGAAGCCAAAATGCTTTTAGTTGGGAGGTCTCCTGTCAAAAGGCAGTAGTAAGTGTCCCTGAGTGTATAACATCCTGTCATTTTGCTCAGACACAGGAGGACAATCAGTAGTTATACTAGTATTCAGTATTTAAAGCTGTACTTCATACCTGAGTAGGAGGATGTAGAATATCCCATTAAAATACAAAAGCAGTGTATCGTATAAGCTTTCCAGAACTCACTTTGCAATATTTTCTCATTACAGGCTGCTACAGTGAGCCTGAGAAGTGTTTCCTTGGCAGTCAGTTTTTCTCCTCTTACCCGATACTGCAGGCTTAACTCATATATCACAGCTAAATTCTGCTGTATCAGTCACTTTCATGGCAACTGCTTGCAGGGCTGTCACTTTAGTGTGGATTGAAGTAAAAGTCGATGATGATGTGTCCCAAACAGTTGTCTAGCAGTATCGGTCCCAGGTGAGTGTGGGAAACCAGCTGCCAGCTCTTCATGGTGGAGTCAGAACTTCAGTGTGTTGAGGCTCCTAGGTTCTTAAAAGATCATTTGCTTCAGCTCCAGGAGCAGAAAGATGAAAATACTGATAGGAAAAAGGAAACACTGAAATCCTTGAATGAGGGGAGAAAAATAACTTTTCTGGTAACTTTCATGCATTTAAAAAAAAAACAAACAAAAAAACCCGCAGAAAGAGAGAGAGGTCTGGTGTAGCTTATGCTGCTTGCCACAGCAGTTTCACCGGTCTGCCATCCTTTGTAGTCCTGGAGCTAGGTTCTGGTTCAGACAGGACAGTGCCTTCGTGCTAATATCCACCAGGGTGTTGGAGTAAACAGTGTGCTATTGCTTGATTTGTCTGCCCTGACTGCTTCTCTTTTATATAGAGATGCGTTTGGGGATTCGCTTGTTTTCTAGTGAAACAGGTAACACGTGTTCCTCAAAATGAAGTCTTCAGTTGCTTTGGGCTTTTGTTTGGTTGGTTTGTTTTTCAAGTTCACCATATAAGAATTTTCTGAATTTGTATTGCAGTTTTATTTACACATGTAGATAGTTGTTAAAAAACAATAAAATCCTGAAGCTCATATTGAAAACTAACATTAAGGGATTTGAAGATTTTCCTATGCCTGGACTTGTTCTTCATGCTGTTCATTAGAGGAACTATTCCCAGGGTTAATTTTGCTCCCCCATTCTGCTAATGCATGTCTATGTTAATTTTGTATGTGTCACTAATTGAAACTGTGGCAAAGATTTGGTGGGCATGTACAGTTCTGAGATCTGAAATACTTGTGTGTATCTTTGGATATCCTTGGAGTCTATATCCTTGGAGTAATGCTCCCTACCGGTAGAATTCTATGCTATTTGATTAAATTATGAGCGCTTAGATTCTGAAACCCTGTCTTGTTCCAGATTGAATGACCATAGGTAAATGCATTCCCCAATGTTGGCTGAGCCAGTGTCACTGCCCATATGAGCTCTCAGTTGTATTCTTAGCAGATAATCCTGTGGGTAAACAGGTACTATTTGCTAGCTAGGTGCTACAGCAGTACAGTAATAGGACTACATGGCTGATTAGCATTTTATGGTGTGATTAAAAGGAGCAACGAAGAAAGATATATACCTTATTTGTTTTGCTTTATATTCTTTTGGGTTTTTTCATTGCTATTTCATTATTTTAAACGACTCATCCATGATTTCGCTTGGCTTTGAGGAGGGGTAGAAGTTTATGTTAAAGGGTTGTGGCATGTTAGTACATTGGCAGAGCATCCCTCTGATGATAAATGATATATTCAAAATCTCCTTTTACTTCCAAGTGCAGTGTAATTTTCTCTGCTTATTTTTCACAGGAAGTTAAGGTTTAGGCGTTAAGGAAGATGTGAATTGATCCAAGTCACTTACTGATTGATGGATGCAGGGAATTGGCTGATTTCATTAAACTTCATTTCTTAACACTTTGGTCTTCTATGGTTTGAGGTGGTCTTTCCATGCAGAGCAGGATTGCCAGAGCTGGGTCTGCCTTAACTCCTTGTAACTCCTCATACTTTGGGATAGGTCTTACATGAGCATGACAGCAATCTCAGAAGTTTTCTTCCAGTCCTGTTTGACCAGGGGCTGACTTGTATGCTTCTTGGAAAAGGGCTCTGAAAGAAGAGGAGTGATGGGGTCTTAGGGGAGAGGTTAAAAAGCCTCTGGTATTTTTTTATTAATATTTTTTAAATTCCAGTGCTTGTTTTCCTTGTTGCTCTACGTAGAGCCTTACTGTTTCAAACTACTGCACTGGGGAACTCCTCTGTGCTGTGTGCTGGGGGAGTCCTGAATTCAGTCCCTGTCGATTACCTTTGCCCAGCAGGTCAAACATCTTTAGCAGCTGGAGACATAAGTGCTTTCCTAGTTTAAAACCTTGATCTTTAAGTTGAAAGCAGCTTTTACTTTGTGAACCTTTGGGTTGCTTCCATGGGGGTAATTACCCATGCAGTTTTGCTTCCTTGAGCATGTTCAACTGAACAGCAGTGATTAAAAAAAAAAAAAAAAATTAAAAATAATTCCTTGCATTCACCAGCACAGTTACTATAATAATTAACATTCCAAAGCTGACAGGCAACCAAAAACTTTGAGTACTGTCTTCATGTAGGAAAACCCTCGAATGTTTTGGTTTTTTTTTTAGCTGCCTACACTGGTGCTAGTTAAATTTTCATTAGAGGAGTGTGACTTCCCATTGGAAAACATCACTTTTTTTCTAAATGCCCCATTGTTTTGCTGAGTCTCCAGCTCTGCTTGCTTGTTTCTGTGCCAGTTGCCATTGGATGGGGTCCTATTTAAAAGTTGCATGCATAAATTCAACTTACATTATGGTCTTGTAGATGATGAGCGTTTTTCTTTTGCATCATTTCTTCTTGCATTGCAACACATTGCTATTGCACACTGGTTACTGACCACCTTTCTTTGAAGTACTTGCAAGCAGCAAGTCATACACTGTTTATCACCCACAGAAAAGATAAGTGTATCTTCACTACATGCTCACCCATCCTGTGATTTTTATTTTTTTTTTCTTCTTTTCCAATGGAATTGATCAGATGGAGCAGTGGCAAGAAGGAAAGAACAAATAGTGCATTGTAACAGAACTCAAAATACTATTTTCTGAATAGCATTGAATAAAGAAGATCTATATCCAAGCAATTGCTTTTGGGCCTCTTGTGTTTGAAATGCTTGCAATGTTATCTCCTTTCTCAAAGGTAGTTCCACGAGAGTGTGGTGTTAATTGCTTTTCCCAGAAAAAGTAAAGGTATTACTTCATATGCTCAAAAATAGTTCTTGTTTCTTTCTGATAGTATGATCTCAAATCCTTTCGAACATTTTGAGTTCAAAAGGGAAATCACTGGTTAAGCTGGGCAATTTTGAGGGAGATATGCAGTTAAAGATGGAAGAGAAAGGAGGAGTAATGGCTGTTAATGGTGTCTCATGAAGCCGAGTAACAAGACAGCACAATGGTAAATGAAATCCAGCCAAACTGAATGTCAGGTAGTGAAAGAAATTGCTTGGATATTTTGATGGCCTCTTCTTAAGATTTCTGCCAAGTAGTTTTAGTTAAATATCAATGTGAAATGCTGTATGTAAACATCTGTCAGACTTCATTAAGAAAAGCTTGCATTTATTAGAAGTATGCTATTATATAAAGACTGATTCCTCCCACCTGATTTGTGTAATCTTCCGTGTTTGCTGAGCACTCTGTAAGAAGAGGTTGCAGAAGTACAGAGAAGGAGCAGCAGGAAGGCTGAATATTCCCACATGGGAAGAGGTGAGGTCTCTAGTAGTGATAACACATAACAAAATGTGGTACGGGGGGTAGGAACAGTACCAATGAAAATCTTTCCTGTGTTCAATACAAAGTCAAGAGAAAAGCAAGAAAATAAAAAGGCATTTTACATAATAAGGTCTTTAATGCACCATGTAATTAATCCATGAGCACACTGCAGAAGACAGCGCTATACACAGTTTCCTAGGATTAAAATAAAGATCGTACCTTTGATAGGAAGAATAAAATACCTTAACCTAGCTATGGTGAAGCTGCTGGGGGTGACATGCTGTACAGCCTAATAGAAACCTGCTTATAGAAGTTCATTTTTGCATAAGCAGAACTGTAATGTTTCTGTTCCCTACTGTCCACATCTTAGAATTTCCTTTTTGAACTGCCTATTTTTAAAGCACTTTGCAGAAAAATGGTTAGGCTATCCTGACTTTAGCCCAGCCAAAGCCATCCTAGAAGTATGTGTACTTTCTTGTTAAGGCAAGAAAACAGACCTAATTAAGAGATCTTTAAAACAACAGCAGTCTTTTTCTTACACAACCATTGCACAATCGTTGTGGTTTGTTCTGGGACACAGTGGCATGTTGGTCAGTACATGCAGGTGATGGAAACGAGACCTAATGAGGGTGCCTTTTGGCATGGTCTTCTTTCAGCTGTTCTATCAAGTTTTATTTAAATGACCTAAAGGTAAGTCACCCATAAATTGCTTGTGTAATAGCTGTCCCTACTGTCTAAGACTTCTGAGATTGGTCAAAGGGCTCTCTGTAGTTACAGCTCTGTGTGTTTAATATAATCTACAGAAGTGCTAATTGAGGGGGGAAAAAAAAAAAGGCACAGAAGAAAAATAAATTGTAGCAGTTTATGGAGTTATTTGTTATGTCAATGTGATAGAGAATGTGCCATCCCACAATGGAAAGCTAATTATTTTCCTGCCGTGGCAGCCTGCTAACCTGATATATTGCTAATGAACGGATTAGATGAAGGTTTGGCAGCCACTAACGTGAGTGAATGATTATTTTTAAGATCAGTTCATGCTGATGCTGAGGTCCAAGCCAGGTAACGATTATGACAACTTAGAGGCAATTCTGCATGTATTATTTAGTGTATGTCTCTTCCTCCCTCTTTTTCCATAGATATTTAAACCTAATTATACATGTACATCCCTAAGCACTGATACATACGTAGAGCTGGAATACATGGGGAAGTCTCATTACCTAGTTTGTAGCCTAAACATGAAATCTGCAGGTTGGGTTTTGATTTCAGTGTGTTTATATAAGGTATGTTTTCCTTCTCCCGTGGCTGTTGTGTTTTGCTGTGATTAGGTAAGCTGCTCAAACATGGAAGAACCCTCAGGTCCAAGCATTGGGGAGGCAAGTTCCAAGTATTTTGCCAAAAGCTGGCTTGCTGGCAAGCAGGCATTTGTTGAGTGCCCCATTTATACGCCTGTGGTGCTGAAAAATAATGCCTGCCTTGATTTTTCTTGCTGGCAGCTCATTCAGCAGAGAAGTTTTATCCGTTGGCAGTTTTAGTTACGAGCAGGTGATGTATTTGTCAGTATGAGAGGACTTCTTAATTTCACATCAGTCGAGTGTTTAATCTTCAGTCTTCTTAAGTTTGTTCTGACAGCTGATTCTTTCCAGTCAAAATGACTGGAGAGTCAAGTCAATTATCTTGAAATGCACGGGTTTGTATTTGTGCCTAGGTATGACTGATTAGGCTCTGGCTCTGAGGTCTTTTGTGGTACACGCTCCCTCAGGGCCCTGCTGCCCTCGGCCTGGCTGTGCTGCCGTCTGTGCTAAAACTGTCCACAGCAGAAGTCACTTCCATGAAAATCCCTGTGGGATCAGCTAGGTGGAGGAGCAGTCTGGGAACCTTTACAGTCCTTGAAACAAATTTTGGGGAGAGCAGGAGAAGCGTACTGGACTCTGGTTTTGAGAACTGCTACCAGAGACAAATACTCAGGATGGATAGTTGACACAAACGGAAAATCTGCCGTCGTGTTAATGGAAATGAAACACATGGATTACAACATAAAGGGAACTTTATGGATTCAGATGGCATAAAAACCACTCATATTTACCTCAAGCTGGGATCAGATCCAAAGGTGGTTCTCACCCTTTGAGGTCCAGCTGGCAGATTTCCAGCATTCTGACTAAGCATATACATATATATATAGATATGTTACAGATGTATCAGACACCATGCTTAGTGAAAGCACTTCCCACTTTTGAAACTCCCTCTCAAAACACTTCCCTGCAGTGGGCCATGGCCATCACCTTCTTAATTCACCTCCCAGACATTGGGGACAAACTTTTTGGTAGTGTCTGTAGTGATAGCACAAGGGGTAATGGTTTTTAACTAAAAGAGGGTAGATTTTGATTAGATGCAAGGAAGATATTCTTCACTATGAGGATGCTGAGACACTGGAACAGGCTGCCTAGAGAAGTTGCCCCATCAATGCCCCATCATTGCAAATGTTCAAGGTCAGGTTATGCAGGACTCTGAGCAACCTGATCTAGTTGAAGATGTCTCTTGTCGTTGCAGGGCAATTGGAGTAGAGGACCTTTAAAGATCCATTCCAACCAAACTATTATATGATTCTATATGCAAAGACAGTAAGGTGGGCTATGGACTGGAGTGGCAGCTGTAGCCTTCTCACCGCTTACTTGAGAAAGTGTTTGACAACTTGCTGTAACATGCTCATCCTTCCATCTGGATGCATGGGCAAAATACCTGCTCCCATGGGCGCACAGACCATCACACCCTTGTTTTGCAGAGAAAGCTGCAGCTCTGTACCAAGAGCTGCAAGGCTACTTTTGCTACAGATCATTAGAGAAGAGGTTGCCTTGGTATTACAGTCCCTGAGACGAAAGATGACATTTTGGCTGGCTGCCTGAAGATGTTAGCAGTTTTCATGTCATTAGTTGTGCCTAGCTTATGCTGTAATACATTTGTTACGGTTACAAGGCTCAAAATCTAGTGTTTGTTGCCTTTTCCTCTTTTTAATAAGTGAAAATGGAGGTTTGGATTTAATCATAAAATTTGTACGGACTGTGGTGAATCACCAATAATTCACCCGTGACTGTAAGTAATACACAAGTTGGAGGTCCCTCCTTGCAGTGGGGGTAGCTGTGGATTGGAGATGCAAGAGCAAGCTCCATAATTAGTGGCCTGAAGATGCTTTCCCGATTGGGCAGCCCTATGAAAAGGTAAAATCCCACCTATTGTCACTAGAGGTCAGTGTTAAAGTAATTTTAAGGTCAAATCTCTTCTGGGTAGTGGATTGTCTGTAAATTCAGGCTGTGAGTGGTTGTGGCAAGGGTGGGATTTGCATGAAATTAGTAAAATACTGAGCTTAAATAGTTGACATGAGTCATTTCATACATTCTTATAACCCCTCTTGTTTTGATGGAGTGACTTCTGCTTTGCCTCCAGATAAATGACAAGATGATTGGATCTATTATCTTTTGTTTTCCCTCCCTTCTTACTTGCCTGCTTTATAACTGAAAATCTCTATTCTTTTTTAAATTCGTGGGTTAGTTCATTGGCATTAGAATTGGTTAGCTCCAATTGAATATATTTTAAAATATGGGGGGTGGGAGCAGAAGTTAGATACACAGATACGTTACAGTTCTGTTTTGATTTGCTGTATTTTGCACATCTGCTGCTGGATATATAGGAGGTGGTGTCCATGTCTATGAGTGCATCTTGTGTGGGGTCGGAGACGTAAAACTTCCTCACCAGAGCCCTGCCTCTGACTCTGGCATAGATCCCTTCAATCACCTTTGAATATCCCAGCCAAAGAAGAACTGTATGTAAAAGGCAGATCTTTCTGCAGATTGAATTTGAGTATTTAGTTCTTTTGACTTTTTGAAATATACATGTTTTGTTAAACTAAGGACTAGCTTTTGATGCCCAATTTTAGCTTATGGAAGTAATGTATATAGATGTAAGTCTCAAATAGCAAGATGGATTTGTTCATGCAAGAACGTCCAGTGCGTGGCCAAGTGGAGCTGTGTGTGTTGGGGTATGTGATGAGTTTGTAAGCTGTGCTCATAGAAAGCATCTGGATAAACTCAATTTCTGGCTGCCTGAGAATGCCAGGCCATGGGGGTACAGGAAAAGACGCTGCCAGTTGCTGCAGCTCACTGAGCCGGCCCTGATCTCCATGGGAATCACCGTCATCTTCTGCCTGTGAACTTCCAGAGCTGCTGCTTACCTTTGGGGTTGCGGTGTGTGCTTTGCTCATAGCAGATTGCGCTTAGCAATAATTGGCACTGTGTCTAATCCTTGCTGGTTTAGGGCGTATTGGCGTGGAAAAGAATTATATGATATGACAATGCCCGGGAAATAACTGAGTAGCCTCGTGTGAGTGTGATTATTCATCAATATAGGTTTGAACATTGTGGTACACATCAAGGAAAGAAAAATAGACTTGATGGGGAGAGGAAGGAAACCTCCCTGATTTGAGGGAGAGCACAGTGTCTCACGTGGCCTTTGCAACTCTAAAATAATGAATTTATTTTCAAACATAAGATTATTTGATTATATTTACCTTTATGATTCCAGATAAAATAGTGTTATTTAAATGGGTGTCATGCGTCCCATTGAAATGGTGACATGGCATTTGCATTTTGTGCTGTCTCAAAGCCTTGACTTCCCCAAAATTGTTTTAGTATGACAAACCAGCCTCACTGATAATTAAAGAGAGACTAGCTTAGCATAAATGTGTGTATATGTGCTTTCATCGTTTTCATAGAAAGACAGCCGAGTAGTTCCCAGCAGTGAGCTCTCAGTGCCTGTTTTCCATAAAGAAAATTCAAGAAATACTTAAGAATACCCAAAACCCAATGATTTCAGCCCTTGTGAGATGCATCCAAAGGAATGTCAAGCTGCTGGATGAGCCAGTATAGATGGGTTTCCATGGATTGTTTGGGAGTTTGATAACATGACACAGATTTATTCAACCTCCATTTCTGGGCTATTTTTATTAGGAAGGTCAGTGATCTGTCTGAGCCTAATTATCCCATCTGGCGAGTGCGCTTGAGGCACACAAGTTTCCTGCAGTTCATGTGCACAAAGAAATGATGTGGTTAGCACGTTGTTTATTCAGCTCTGACTTCAGCTGATCGGAAAGGTGTCTGCTGGCAGCTGCTTTGCCCAGGGTAGCCTTAGATGTGGTTCTGGGAAAGGACTCGAGTTTGCACCTCCAGCTTTATGGGGAGAGCTTCCTCTGCTGCTCTGCTGTTTGGTCTCTCATTTTTATCCTGTTTTTTTTTTAACTCATTCTCTTAATTGTCTCAGGGGACAGTTAAAAGCTGTGTGTTGCTTCAGAACTTCATTTCAATTTTTAGGAAGTTTCTTTCATTCGTCTGGTACCACTGAAATGTTGGATGAACTTTACAGAAAAACTTCTAGGTCTTTAAGCTGCAGCTTCGTATAGCTAGCATTGTCTGTTTTAAGTCTTTGTTCAGACCTTCACAAGCACAGTATGTAGTCAGCCCAACCACCTCCAATGCAGTTTAGACACATGGTGCCTCTGTAACGTGTAGAAGTAGTGTTGGAGAAGAACACTGGTGGAGCAAGTACCACGTCCATGGTCATGCACACATAAAATATGGACAAAAAAAGAAATGAATATGTTAACTCCTGAGTTATATATTAGCATACAAACTGCTAAAACCCTCCATTCTCTCCTAGGGCATCCAATCAAAATGCCAGCCAAAATTAATATGGATTAAAGACAGTCAGTATATTTAAACTTTCACCAAGACTATGTGCAAAACCGAAATCTTCAGAGACATCATTATTAATGAAGCCGCTCAGTCATATGCAATAATACAGATATATATTTTATATTTCCATGCTTTATAATCCTATTTCAACTCTGAAAAGGATGTAATATAATTCTTGCTGGAAAATGTTTTAGATAAGTCTGGGAATTCAGTCAAAGCTGTATGTCCTTTATCTGCTGCTAAGCTCTTTCATTAGTGGCTCTTGACAAAACAGTGCTATGTAAAGGGTGACAGTCAGACTGATAAAAATCCAATTTTCTTTGTTTAACCAGAAACAGGTGTGCAGTCTATGTATTTTCTCTGTGAGCTTTGAGACCGCTGACAAGACTGAGATCCGTCTGTAGCTATCAGGTTTGCGGCTTGAATTCTGTCACTGGCTGTTTTCCCACCAGTATGAACTATACCTATTAGCGGAGGCACAGAGCAAAGCTGTGCCAAACGGTGATAAAGATTATACGCACTAGAACGATAAAAAAAAACCAAAATATTATTGTATCCCAGAAAGGTATGGATATACAGAGGTTTTGAAAAACTGTTATAAGAGAGGGAAAACTCAAAAGCAAGCTTTTGATTTTTTCCTTTTCCCCACCTCTGTCTAGAATAATCTCATAAATTAGTGAAACGGAGTGTGCTAGTCCTTGTCATGTCTGTATTTGTAAGCGTGCAGACCTGCAGAGAGAATAAACCCATCTCTTCTGGTGCTGCAATGAAAACGTGGGTGCTTTTTCAAGTATAACCATTGAAATGTGAAATCTTTCAACAAAAAGCTTATAATTCCTTTGTTTGGAAGATAACTCGGCAATAAATCCAGGATATCTTGAAACAAAGTAACATTGCTTCCTTTCCTGATAAAATTTATTTTGTACAGTGGTCCAGTAAGCAATTACAATTGCTTGACGCAATTATAATTGCAGATATTTCTTCATCGTCTAAGCTGATCTTTAATTCTGCCAACATCCTGATTCAAATAGTAGTTAAGTGATTTAAAGAAAGTAGATGGAAGGTATGGGAAGGAGTTAAAAATGAGAGAGAAGAATGAAGAGGGTGGAGGGTGGAGAAGAAGTCAAGGAAGATGGGAGAGGGAGGATTAGGCTATGGCACGCTGAAGAAAAAGGTTGTGTACCCTTAATGAGGTAGGCAAGAGACGGTCTTACTTGCAGTCTGATGTATGTTCTTGTTATCTGAGTTTGGGGGAGAAGAATATACCCGGCCTCAGAGTCAAGCCAAAGTGTTTGCAAGTGAAGAATTAGGGAGTGTGAGGCACGGCAGGCAGAGCTGTGGGGGCCATATATTCTGCACAGACCCTGCATCTGCTTGGCTGGCTCTAACCCTGCAAGGCAGAGAGGAGCAAACTGCACGGTACATGTGTCTCTGTCTTCCCTGAATCCACCCTGCACCAGATTTATTTCATTGTTTTAATCATCCTCAACAAAGTCATCCATCAGCGTCTTAAAACTTTCCTCCTAGAGTAGGAGCTAAGCAGCCATTTTATTGATGAGCTTATTGAGATTTTATGTGTATCTGACAGTGGCTTTCATCACAGCACGGTTCTGTTGCTTTGGCAGGAGAGTTTTATCTAAAATGTATGAAACAAAGGGGGGGCTTGGCACAGCTAAATCTTTATTTAAAAAAAAAAAAAAGTAAGTTGATGGTAGAGATCTGTAGTCGGTAGAGCACTGTAGTATTCAAGAAATAGAACTGTTAGCTGAAAATCCGTAGGGGTTTCTGTTTGTTTCTTTGTTGGGTTTCTTTAATTAGTTACTGCCTTTAGTCATAATAGATTTTTCATTGCCTTGGAACTAATTGGGAGCAGCAGAGGAACTTAAGGAAAGATTGAATTATTTCACTTCTAAGTTGTTTTTCCCTGGTAAACAGACATGATATTTTTCATTGTTGGCAAGAGGTTTTGGTGCTGCAGGTTGTAAAGATACCATTTTGTCTTTTGCAAGCACAAAAATTACAGGGAAATTGGTTTGGTTTTTTAGGAGATTGGAGGAAAGAGGCAAAGCTGTAAGATGCAGCCCTCTATGTAAAGTATCCTGTAAGTTCAACATCATACGCAAATTCTGTGTGACGTACCTTACGGGTTCCAAGATTTGCCATGTCTAGAGCAAGCATTCTGAGTGTGAGAAACTCAGGGAATAGAGACCTGAGGGAATCTCATCTAGTATGAGTCCATGACATCTATACGGTCAGTTGTTTGAGAGAAGACCAGGATGCCCAGTTCTGTTTGTCACTGTCAAAGCTGGCTTTGGCTGGAAAAAATATTTGAGGTTCGGGGAATTATTTGTTTTTTCTTCCTCTTCCATTTTAAGGAGATGACGTCTGTTTCAAATGAGAAGTGCTGAAATGAGCATTTCTGATCTGTCTGGTGATACCTGTAGCTCATGTGAAGTTTTTGGCAGTGATAATAGATTGATTGCTTGGATAAAATGACTCCCTCCCAGCTGCCTTTGCATGGTTTTATGTTTGCTTGCATAAGTAACTCAAAGAGGATTTTAGCATGAATTTCATGACCAGATGAAGCAACACACCGGTGCAACATCTCAATGCCTCCTTCCTCATACCGCCTGGTGAAAGAAGTCTCTTGCTTAGAGACACTTCCAGTCTTGGGGCAGCTTTCACTACGTTTGCAATTGGCTTGTTCATGTTGGCAGTAGCACTAAAGACTCTGAATCCGTGATCCAGGACTAGATTAATTAGTACGTATTATGTGAGTGAATAATAAGAAATAAATCCCTGCTTTAACAAGTTTACAGTCTAAATGCATATTTGTCATAAGGAGTATGTTGCTATTTTCAGAAATACAATTCCTAATGCCACAGTCCCCAAACTGTCAATTCCTGAACTATCAATTGCCTGCCCTGTGCACACAGCGGTTTTCTCACCCTGACATATCACCTTCTATTGCCACAAAACATAGGGGATTTGGCTAATGTTGAAGGGTGTGTATCAAGAATGGAGGGAAAACTTCTGATTGTTATTATTAATATTAATGGGACAACTGAGGTGCATTATATTGGCAATCCTGTGCCAACATGACATTTGCAAGTACTGAAAAAATAGGGAATAACATCAATCATTAATCTGGAAGCTTGGCCAGTGAACAAAGCAAGGAACCTTCAGGACACCTTTAAAAGTAATTATTATTCATTAACAGGCTTATTCTAGTTTAATAAGCTTGCTTATTTGACCCTAAGTTCAGTTTCTTTAATTGCTTTCATTAAGCCACAAAGAAGGTGTAAATGAGGAACTTTCCACTTCTTTGTCTAATCTCTTTATTAAGAATATGTGTACTCAGACATTTATTAGTGCCATCAATATTGCCTTGCTGTCTGGTTTATTTGGGAAAAAAAAAGGTATAAGAGGTATTCTTAGATAAGGATTTACATCCAAATGAAAGTAAAGTGTCTCTCAGGTTGTTTTCTTGTCTACTATAATTTTAATTGCCAGCCTTCTGACTCACTGGCTTGGGCTGTAGCCAGGTTAGATTTGGGTCATTGCCTATTTATAGTGTTTTCAAAACAGACAGTGCAGGTGTTGAGTTGTGTGTGCTCTTATAAATGTTTCCTGTGGGCTTCTGCTGTGTGCAGTTGTGCAGAATGGGAGAATTCAAGTTGTAACAATTTTATAGATTTCATTTCGTTTAGCATGACTGCAAGGAAGGAGTCCCTTGTCCTGTGTATAGACACCTAGATACAACGATGGAGCTTTGAATTACGGTCTGCTTTGGCTGTGTTGTACACTCATGCAGTCCTAACAGAATGAAATTAGAAGTGACGGTTTTCTGACCTTACTCTGGAGAAAAAGGAAAAAAAATGCAAACAAACAAAACACCCCAAACCAAAGAAGACAACACCAAGATAGGACAACAGCACTGCAGCGGGATCCTGATCTAGGACAATGTCTCCTGTTGCTACCCATAATAAGCATCAGCAGTTGCATTTCAGCACAGAAAAAATAGTAAATGACCCACATCACTATATTACATCCAATTTACAGTAAAGATAAGAGTTTTGTTATTCTATTTTTAGTTTATTGATAATGGAAAGGCAGCTGTGAGGTGAGAAGGCAAACAGTCTCTGCTCTGGACAAGTCACATCTTAAATAAATAATGGTGCAAGAATGGTGAGGATGGGAGAAGGAAGAAGATGACAGTTTGTGCACACATCATCTTGGGGTAACTCACTACTTCTTAGTGCTGAAGGTGTTCAAGGTGTTGAATTATTCAGAAGATCTCTTTTTCACCTGTGCAGTCTGTGAGTTTAACTCTTTACCGAGCTGTTGTCCTATGTGTCAACATCTGACTTGGAGCGTGTCCCACCATAGGCAATAGCAGAGTCTGTGTCTCCCAGGCTGAGATGTGGATGGCTTGGAAGGGTTTAACAGAGGAGGGGTCCTTGCGCTCTTCCTTCAAGCAAGGCTTTCAGGTTCCTTTGGATGCTGCCCTCTCTTCTCCAAAGCTTTCGTGACTCTCTGTTTCCTGTCTCTGGCCTGCAGTTTTCGGGAGTTTCAAGCTCTTGTTCACCCATGAAGATGTGGTGGGTTTGCAGGCAATTACCCCTTGTCCTTCAGCTCTTCACATGTGGATTGCTGCTACCTCCTCTTCTGGCTTCCAGGTGTCCTGGCTAGCAAAGCAGGCTGAACCTTAGTCCCAGCAGCTTGTGTAGCATGGGACAACAGCAATGGAGAAACCAATGCCCGAGACAAATCTAATGGGACTGCAGAGGGTGTTTGCACATGTGGCTAGAGCTGACGTGTCATAGTTTCAGTTGGGATAGAGTTAACTTTCTTACTAGCAGCTGGTATTGTGCTATCTTTTGGATTTGGGATTGAAGTGATGTTGATAGCAACAACCAAGAAGATCAGTGCACTGAGCAGTAAAGGCCTTTTCTGCTCCTCACACCACCCCATCAGCAAGAAGGCTAGGAGGTCACAAGCTAGGAGGGGACACAAGGTGGGAGAGCAGACCCCAACTGATTCCCAAAGGAATATTCCATACCGTGTAACATGCTTATCATATAAAGCTGGGGGAAAGAGAAAGAAGGGTGTAATGTTGAGATTTATGGCATTTGTCTTCCCAAATAACCATTACGCATGGTGGAGCCCTGCCTTCCTGATGATGGCTGAACACCTGCCTGTCCATGGGAAGCAGGGAATGAATTCCTTGGTGTGCTGTGCTTGCGTGTGCAGCAAACTTTTGATTTACTTATTAAACTGCCTTTGTCTCTCAAGCTGTGAGTTTTCTCGCTTTCACTCTTCTGATTCTCGTCCCCATCCCACTGTGAGGGGGTGAGCGAGCGGCTGCGTGGCCCTGACTGCTGGCTGGGCTGAAACCTTGGCCTGAAGGCAGGAGCCGGGGGGGAGCCGAGCCGGGCGGCAGCGCTCACCGAGGAGCAGGTAGGGGTAAAAGTGAATCGTCTATAAACCCTCTTGCAGTTTAAAGGATATATATGTTAGTATGTGGCGGCGTGGTGGTCAGGTGTGCCGTCAGACTGGTCAGTGACAACCTTGTTAAGCTCCAGTGGAAATCAGGACAGAGATGGCAGTGGAGAGTTGGCATGCCCGAGCTCTCGTTTGCTTTCTCTGGGAGTCATCTTTGGATTACTGCTGTCTTGACTCCTTTGCCTCTGCTTCGAAGCTAATGACAATTTGAAAAGGAGAAGAAGTGACCTCTGAGCGAGGCGGTGCTGGCTGCTCCCTAAACCCAGACATAGGTTTCAGATTGCGTGTGTTTCTTTGCCACAGGTTTAATGTAATTTAAAATAAATGGGAAGGTTGAAGGGCATGGGACAGAGAGGAAAGTGCAAGGGGAAACTGGATGTCATTAAAGTGAAGAATCCTCTTTTAGAATGTGTGCGGTCTTTGATGTCTTGGTTGTTTAGATCACATAGCATTAGAAATGGGATTAAAAACATGTTCGTTTTATACATCATATCTCCACCATTGCAAGCACTTTCAAGTTGTAGTCAGTTAAGGAGCTTTTAATGATAATGACCCAATTATTTTTAAGACTTGGTAGTAAACAGATCATATTGATATTTTAAGGGTTTAAATTAATTATTTCAGTTTTAAAATTTGGTAAAAGCTACTGTAAGAAATAAGCATGCCGTATGAAATTCCATCGGCCAGACAACCTTTAATCATACCCTGTTCTTGTTACAACAGGAAGTGTTAATTAAAATTGGAAGCCCATGAGTAATTTTGTCTTTCCTTGCAGTTTTCTCTGAATGGCATTTTTACGTTCACATCCTGCGTGAAGATTGTGATTAAGATAACTTAAACATCAGTGAATAGTTTTCAGTCTTCGAGTGGCGAGGAACCACAAACTGGTGTTTTTCTACACAGGATGTTGTCACACTTGCGCATTTTATTATTTTTTTTTTTTAAATAATAGTCCTTTGGGGATGAGAGTGATTCTGGACAGGTGATATTACAGATACCATCTCCTCTGTAATAATTGCCCATAAGCATGGTGCCCAATAGTAATAATACTCTGAAGTAGTGTGTCCCTTTTTTGGGGTTTTAAGGAGCAAGCAGCTCTATTCATTGGAGGGTTCAGACTCCAGTGCTGCTCCTACCTGCCTGGCACGACAGCCCAAAGAACTCCTGAGTCTCAGCCCTGTGAGATACTGTCTTGAACCAGGTGGACTTGCTGCTCCTCAAACCAGCTACAGGTTTTCTTTTAGGCAAAGGTTCAAAAGAAGGGACTAAAGAACTAAGAGTGCCTTCATTTAAATTGCCTTTCTGTTGTTCTCTTATGTGAGTTGTTTTTGCTTGAAACACGGGTACCGGACACAGTATGAGTGGGAGGGCTGTGCTAGCTACGTGGAAAAAAGTCTGCACTTGTTCACTCATTTATTTGTTTTGTAAGGGAGTCTGAGCTCTTGTTTGGTGCTTTCTGAGTAGCATAGTGTTTTCCAAAAAACAAAACAAACAAAAAACCCTGTCAAGTTACGATGAAGCCTGTAAGTTTAAATTTCATCTTGCAGAACGAAGACTTTGTCAGTCTTTTTCTGCTTTCCTTTGCTCTGAGTTTTCATGCCAGATGCACCAAGGCCGTTTACTCTCGGGATGAAGCATTCCGCTTGCACCGAGGCCAGGTGAATGCTGACAGAGCTGAGCTCTCTTGCAGTAAGGAATTAAAAGCGAACGGAGCAGAGCTGGTGGCCTGAACACCCTTCCCATGGAGCTTGGTGTTCCTCTTCTCAGGCTGGTTAGTGGATGTGTCTATCACTCCAACTTGTACGCTGCTTTAGTGTCACAAATAATTTCAGTTACTTCTAAAGCATAGTACACTAAACCCAGATCTTGGCAAGTATGTAAAAGAAAATTGTTTTCATTGTCAGTCTTCTATTTCCTACTATATTTTAATAATTTAATCGTATACACGTCATCTCTGATTTAGAATATTAAGCAGAATACTGTCTTTCTCCTTACATTTTCTGCAATGTATATGTATATGTCTGTGCGTGTGCGTGTGCCCATGCATGCACATTCTTAAATTAGAAAACCCTGCTCCTGCAGTGAGTTTTGGTGCAATATCAGTACCTTATTGACAAGGACAGGGTATGTGTTTTGTATAAAATCCTCTACTTACAACATGCTAATGGCAAGATTGCAGCTTAGTACCATTAGTAATGTCCCCTGGTACGCACTCTATAATTGCTTTAATTGGTCTGTCTCCCAGCTCTCCTGAGCAGAAAATGCCACTGAAAGGCTGCCATGATACATGGTAAATGTATTCAAGTCCATGCTTCTAAATGGGTAGGTGTCCTCCACCAGTCTGTTATAGTCATTGAGCTGCAATCTAAAATTTCAACTGTTGTTAAGAAAAGCAAGGTGACAAACTTTTGGGTTTTGTTTTGTTCTGTTTTAAAGTATATTCTGGTTTGGCCTTGATATCCACCTCTTGGTGGTAGCTTAGGAGGGATAAATACAATCTTAATGATCTTTATACAATCTTAATCCATCTATATATATGCTGGAGACATTTTTATTTACATTTATTTTAAAAAAGGCTTAAAAGAAGTATCCATGAATAATAACTTTGAAATACCAGAGCGGAACTAAATAATTCTGTGGCTGATTTGGCACAAAAGAATGCAAACTCATTTCAAGAGCTCCTGGCTGCTTTGGAATCCACTAAATTTCCAGTTTTCCTTTTGCTGTTGGCTATCCATCCATAACTTGCTGGTCCTGGCAGAAGATGTTTGTGTTGTAGGAGCTGTCTCCAACTGATGCTTTCTTCTCTTATATGCCAGATGAGTAGAGAGTGAATCAGCTTTTGTTTTGGCAAAGGAGATTTTGTAGCAGTGTTAATTGATAGCAGTCATTGAGCTTTTAGGGATGTGGAGCTGGCATATGAATTCGTGAATTTTCTGCAAGAGAGCAGGGAAAGCACTGTGTGCATTCCCACACACGTGAAGGAGTATATTCTCCAATGAACATTTGTTCAAATGTTCAGATTTCACAGTTTTCTTTGTTTGCAAGTGTACTAATCAAGTGTCAAACAAAAAAGCATTTTGATTTGCCACTGCTTTGCAGATTTTGAGACATATATTAAGAACTTGATAACTTTGGTGATTCATGTTGCGTGTCCTAAATTTCTGGTATACAGGACATGTTACGTCGTTGCAGAGCCCAAGCAGAATGGCAGGTACACATGTAGCAGTACTAGGACTGAGTTGGGGCCATTGTGTGCAGGATGAAGTGCAAGCAATGTCATTTATTTGTGGTGCAGAGGTGATTTTAGAAGTGGGATTTTCTTGCAGGGGTCTTTGGTTAGCTGCAAGAATAATTAACCAAAGACATGGAAACACTTGTTCTGCAGGACCTCTCTGTTGTTAGATAGGTTGGGTGTCCTGGTTTGAGGTAAAACAGAACTAATTTTCTGTTCATTAATTTAACTTTTTTAGCTGGGCCTCTTCTAGATTTCATTGACCCACAGGTTTGTGAGCCTTCAGTAAATGTTGATAAAGTGATAGGTTTTTTCCTTTGTAACTTGCAAATGAATGTTGTTTTATGCTAGAATGTTTTAGGAAATCTCCTTTCAACATAAAGCATGATGTAAGTTCAAAGACTTTTTACACCTTCATGTGGAGCTGCTGTTTGAACACATTCCACAAACTTTATCGATGTTTTGTTAACACCATCAATTCTTTGGATCATGTTCAATTTGTCAATAATTTAGATAGATAGCCTTGGAAGGTTTTCAGTAGGGCTTGTGCTGTACTGTTCTACTAAATAAAATTGCCCATTTTGTTTTTCGTATAGTCCCACCTACTGTTACCAGTACGGTAGGAAAAGGGGCCAATGCAAGTGTATCAGAGACCTGCTTACGTCAGCTCTTTCTGTTTTGAGCATTATAAATAGGTCTGAATTTATTTCTTGAGATCTTTGCAGAGCTCTTTCTGCAGAGCTCTGAAAATGTATTTTCTATTGGCACAACGTTGAAGTGAAGGAAAATGGCTTTCAAGGTGATTCTTAGTGAAGTTATTGAATGTGTGTGTAGTCAATGTATCATGAGCAAAATCTAGCAGAGTTAACCGATGCATCCTGTTAGCAGACTAACAGGACCTGCTCGAGCAGGGTTCATTGGATTTTTTTCAAAGCGCTTAAGAATTGCAAGAAAAAGGCTTCAGTATCAGAGTGGTCTTTTTGGATACTAAATATCTGCCCAACTTGCATCTGTCCTTCAGGACTGTTCAGTCAAAACATGTCCCTCAGCAGTCTTGGACAAGTGCTTTGACAGCTGAAAAACCATGGTATGTCTGTGTAAATTCCCAACGCGATACCAGCATCCTTATTCACTAATATTTCACCTTAATTCAAGGTTTTGCCAGGAGCTGGAATTGCACTTTGCATGCAGATCTGGGCAGCTTACAGAAGAATATCCATGAAGATATTTCCTGTAGTGACACCAGCTGAAATTGCGTCTTCTGTCCTGTGCCTTGTACTGTCCTGTATATTTGGAAAAATGTGTTGAGAATGTAGCTGCTAAACAAATATGTGGTGCACTTCAAGCAGATTTTTTTTTTTTAAAATGGCACAAAAGCTTTCCAACATCCTGTGGACTGGTAGTAACTGAAGTATAAACAAAACTGACACTATGGCATTCAGCTTTCATCTTAGGGATAATCTTGAAAAGATACCCTTGTGGCAAGTCAATCCTGTATAGAAAGAAAATTCTGCTGTACAACTGGAACTTGCCTGATTTAGATTTTCCAGCTCAGATCATAACAGTTCCTCTCTCCTCCATGACTGAGAGGTGGAGACATGGAGTAGGTATGTGGTTATCACACAGAGTTAGTGCTACTTAGTGGGAGAAAAAGGTAGGGTGGCATCCTATCGCACAGATGGTTTGTGGTTGATATCTATACTCCTGTTAATGTATTTTTAATACTGTTGCCACTGTGACTGTGGGTTGGTCATAGCTCCCAATGATTTAGGTGGTTTGGAACCAAGTCCTGTCTTTTATTGCTGTCTTTTTTTCACTTGTTTTGGAATTTGCCCCTAGTATTGAATTCAGAATTGCCCCATGATGAACAAACCAGCAATGTCTGATTTTGCAAAGGTAAAACATCCACGCAGAGTGATCTGTTCTCCAGTAAATGAGAGAATGGGCTATCTAACTGATCAACTACATTCTCGCATCAGATATCTTTTGTATGCTTGTGTTACCACAATCTGTTGCTCTCTGAAAATCTCTTCAATGAAAAGAGTCTCTTGCCCTAGACATAGGCAGATTCTTCCTTTCTCTGGTTTCTCGTCAGCCTGTGCAGTGGTAGCAGGACCAAGTACCCCAGGTATCAGTAGAAGAGCATGCGGCTGAGGGACACTGGCTTTCAGTACGAGTGTTTTTCCACTGCAAGGGACTTGACTGCTTGTGTTTCTGTTGAGAGAGCATGATCTGACACAGAGCAGTGATTTGGGAAGTTACGAGCTGGCACGTTGAGGAGAAGACCCACGAGTACCAGCTGGGCATAAGGAGCAAACTGATGGCCTGCTGTGTTTTCCTGAAAGCACTTGGGCAAGTTCCATGTTTTGAGAAAGGCGGACAAAACTCAGACAGCCAAGAGCAGTCCTTGAAGCGCTTTTTAAGTGTGCTCTACAGCCATGTTTAAGTGCACCTTGAGCTGAGTAAAACTTTCCTCAGGTTTGCAAAGTCCCTGGCCCGAACCTGGACTCATGCAACTTAAGGGATGTGACACTGTTTCAGACTTGTAATTGTTTGTCTTCTAATCCTTCAAACAATCTTTCTCTTTTAATCCTTACAACAAAAATATTTTCAAAAGACTTTTGTTTGTTTATAGTCAGCTGTTAGAATGATTTGACCCCTCTGGCTATTTACATCACCTACAGAGAGAGCAGGAGCTGAGAAACAAACGCAACTCGAGTCCACCATATCCAGAGATAAGATCCTGAGTGATTGCTACTTTTCCCCTAAATGCCTGTCCATCTTTGTAGAAGCTAATGCTAATTAATATAATTTCTGCAGGAAGTATAAAGCTTTGATGGGGAGAGGGGAGTGTTTTTTTGGGGAAGTTCTTTACCAAAAAAAAAAAAAGTATACGATTTTGCAGAAAAACACTCTAGTAATAAAACCAGGGCCATAGAAGTGTACTATCTTGAAATACATAGGTGCTAGTGAGACATCCCAGATACATACATGATAAAAATTGTCAGCTGCAGATGCTAGAAGAACGCTTTGCGAATCCTGTCTACAACTGCTATGGGCAGAGCCGAGACATGTCAGCCTGTGAGCTGCTCTCATTTCTGTGGATGGTCCAAAGTACCTGAAAGCTTCACTCTGAGTCTAGGACTGCTTTGCAGGCTCCTGGTACCCAGTGCTTCTCCTGTGCTGTTCTTCTGGGGTGTGCAGATACAAGAGCGAGGTGCAGAAGCTGGTCTGTGTATAGTGTCTGTGTCATCAACTGCCCCTTTGCCCTGGGAGAACTCTTTGGACCACCTGCATATTTCCATCTTTTAGTTCAGGTTCCTCCAGCTGTGCCTTGCAAGGTGCCTACCGTGAGCCCAGTCTGGTTCTTCCCTTTCAGAGGCACCGATCACTGGGAGGGACTGGAGGACGTCGCTGGTGTGGATGTCCTGGGAGAGCTTGCACTTGCATCTGGTGCAGACTCACGTTTGAGTCCTTTCCAGAACATGTTCCAGAAGTGTTTTTTACCATGGGGCTAGCTGCCGTGTGTCTCACCCTGATCCACTTCAAAGCTTGATCCCATTGTTCTCCTCAAATTAACACAAGACAAGTATCTCTGTGTTGGCCATGTCCCGCTGTGCCGGGCTGAGTGCCTGTGCCTGGTCAGAAGAGCGCACTGCCCGTACCAGATAGGCATCCTTGCACCGACCAGGTTCATCTCCCTCCGGCTGGACACGGTTAGCTTTACTTCTTTTCCATTGGCAAAGGTGCTGGTGGTATGCTGAAAGTTTAAGCTTACCTTCAAAGAGAAAATACTTAAATTCTTGCCCTCGTTCATAATTATATAGTTAACAACTACGCAGCAAAATAGCGTTGGTCCGCAGGCTCAGCAGGGCTCTATTCGTGCAAGCCATTCAAGCTCATTCTAGAAAGTCAATGGAGATAATCTGGTGTATAACAGCCATGGATTTGGCTCCTTTTTCACGTGCTGTGCTAAACATGTTCATACAAACCTCTGCCTTGCCACAGAGTTTTCTTGTGACCTTGAAAAAATCAGATTTTAGAGCATCCTTATGTTTAAAATTATGTGAATGGAAAACCCTTTCTGTTCCCTATTCTTTTTTTTTCTTGCTTGACAGTGAATTACAGCAGAACAAGATTTATTATACAGTAGTACATTGTATCATAATTAGGGTCTCTGACAGAACATTAAATGTTACTATTCTATGTAATCTCCAGTTAAGCAACAGTTCTTGCTTTTCAGTTGCTTTTCATGCTGGTCCTGTCTGTATATACGCGTGCATAGATACTTAAGTTTTCATTTCATATTGCACAGTTCAGTAATTTTAAATTTCGTAATAACTTGAGCACATACATCTGTGTACATGCCACCTTAACAAAGAAAGAAGTATAGAGGTTGTGCACTATCTAAGAATAATCTTTTTATTGACCAGAAGATTGGGGGTGTGGGCGTGATGTCTCTTCTAAGTGACATTTTTGAATGAGACTCCAGTATATTCTCACCAGTGCAAAGCCTAGGTAGAATTTTATTGACTTACATGTTCATTGCAAATGCAAGTTTCAAATACATATAGAAATTACTGTACCAAGCGGCAGTATGTGTTCCGATTTACAATTGATCAGGTTTTGAATTATCATAGCTATGATAGTGAAGTAAAACAGATTTGATGGTGTGAGTTTGGGAAGCCAGGTTATTCAAGTAACCTGTTCTCCCCTTTTCCCCACCTTTGTTAAGAAAACCCTTCCCTCTATTTGTCCTATGTCCTATTTGACTGAATGTGTAGGATGCACCCAAAGTCTGGCATCTTCTTTGGTCTTCTGAATCCTCAGCATTGCACGTTCTGTGCCATGGTCAGCAGGAGGACAGGCTTCTTGTGCCACATGGTCTTGTCAGGAGAAGCCTGGTCTCTGGGGTTCATGGCGGGGGACAGATGACCCTGTGCATGGTGATGGGGTCCGTGGCACACCCCAGGTGTAGGGCTGTTCTGTGCGTACTGCACAGCACCCTCATAAGCTACAGCAACCCATAATGCCTCCCAGACCAAAAGTTTTCATCCTTCATACTGTTAAAGCAGCTAAGCCAAACCCTACACAGAAAATAACAAGCCCTTTGAGGGATCTCTGGAAGTTTAAAGCACCAGGGAATTCAGACTGGACATGACACGATGATTTTCCAACCGTCAGCCACTTGTTAAACACACATGAAATTACTGTAAATCCTGTCAAAGTGACCTTTGTAACAGCACTTTGTCATTTTACAGCATAAAGCCCATTCCATGTAAGAACTTCAGAAGGTCCTGCATGCCAGCTGAATTCGGCGTGCCAGCCCACCTGAGAGGCATGCAGGGTAAGCAGAGGCTGCAGAAGGGTGTTCTGCAGGGGGACTGCAACGTGTAGGCTTGGCAGTGGGGGAGATTTGAGAAAACTCATTTAGATGTGAGATGCTCATGCCCTGATAGCTGGAGGAAGAATGGGTGCTCTTAAGTTTGAGTCATATTACATGAGCTTTTTTGAAATCTTCCTAATGCCTTGGGCCTGGTCTCCTGAGCGTGCAGGCATACACATTTCTGCGTGGAAACCTTGCTTGCTTGTTTCATTTCTTCACTCTCTTATTTTTCCACAATTTCTTTTACTATCCCCATTCCTCCTCCATTGCCATATGGCCAGGGTGCTCCATTCTCCTAAGTCCTAGTCTCCTACTTGAAAGCCCTGCACAGTGTTCCTTCAGTCTTTTCACGGAGTTCACACTTGAAAACTGAGCACAGGGCAAAGGAGCAGCTTAAGGGGAAAAAAATAAATGTGGTGAGGGTGGAAGCTTTTCTTAAAATCTTCCTTTTAATAGAAAGTAAACAAATAAGAAACCAAGCCATAGGAATCCTACCCATAATGGGAGATGAACGTGGTCAAATACAGCTAGGCAGGCTAGCCCTTTCCTTCAGATGTTTTTTCTCACTTTTTAACAGCTTGGAAGTGGAATCTGGCTTTTAACCAGAAACCTGTGTTGCAAATGGTCTTTTAAAAGCAATGTCGTGTGCAGGAAAAACTTGCAATAGATTAGTTATTGGGAAAAGTAAGTGGCAGTGCAGCTTTTAAAAGCTCCACTTTGAAAAGAAGTGGAGGCTAAGGAGAGGAAGTGCCAAAGAGATAAAAAGCAAAGTTTTTCTTGCCTTCCTTTATATCTGATATTTTATCCTATTTTAAGCTTGCCCCTTTCTGACTTGTCAGTATCTGTGTTCAATCATCACTTGTCAACGCAGTTTTATTTAATAGGAATAAATATGCCATAATTAGCTAAAATGTGAGTCTTGTAATTACAGGTGTAGAGTTGTTTTATTTGCTAAGGCTTTATGCCCAGGAAAAATGACACAACATGCCTGGAAAGCTTAAAGTCTGCAATTTAAATTTATCATTCTGATTATTTAACCATGATTAGGGCATTTTGACTTAATCCCAGCGTCCTTTGACAGTCCTGGTGTTTGCAGCACTAGCTAAAGATGAAGATGCATCTAACTGTATTTTTTATTGCTGGCATTTTGAAGAGCCGTTGCTTCTGTTTGCATATCATTCCCTCAGAGGATCTTATCTTTGCAACAGGATTATTTTGCCTTGCTGCTGGGATGCTTTTACCTGGAGCAATGTTCCTAATACAGTAGAAATCAACTGACACTCATGCTTAGAAGGAAGAGGCTCCTTGATGTATTTTATTCCTTGATGTAATTTGCCTGGAATGATACAAATTCTATAGAAAAGTTTCCATTGCAAAATGGCTTAGTCTATTTCAAAGCATTTAAGTGGTCTTATTCACAGCATTATGGTCAAGACTTCCCTCAAAAATTATTCTGGGTTTTTTTTGTGATTGCAATTTAGAAATAAAATGGTCCCTTGTTAGCCTGTAAAATAATAATACTGAAAACATTGTTTCACGTGCACTTTAGATAGCAAGAGTTTATTTAATGGTTGTTAGAAATTGGTTAGTGTCTCTGTACTGCATTTGTAAGAAAAACTGTCACTTTCATCTAAATGGTTTAGGTGATTTTCCCTTTTTCAAAGTATAAGGGGGAAAATATATTAAAAGTCATTGCTATTCTTGTGCTTAAGAAAGTGAACAGATCCTCAACATATAAATTCATATATCTCTGGCTAATCTTACGGCATGTAAGTCCCAAGATATGGTTTGAAATCCTTGGCTGGAAGGCATCATAAAGGAGAAAATCCTTATTATCGAGAACTTCAGCTGTTCATCCTCTGAATAACACCTCTGCTGTCTCTGACGTTAAAACAACTAATGTAGCTCTGTGAAATTATTAGGTGAAGGCTCAAAGCATGCAAAGGGACGTAGGTGCTTTTTCATACACGGCGGAGTGCGACTCTGGAAGTCATTGCCACGGTTTCCCCTGGCTGGCAGGAGTTTGCATGGGTTTTTAAAAATGGTTAGAAACATTCATGGAAAGAAAGTCCAATAAAGCAAAATGCAAGGACCATGAGGGCCAGGGCATTCTTGTGTTGATTCCTGGAGCAATCAACGTCTTCATCAGTGAACTGATAACAGGGAACATGCAGTTGATTTCCACGCTTTTGGGTGGTGTGAAGTTCTTTGGGATAGTTGGATGCTGTGCCAGTGGCTCATATCTCCAAAAGCAGCTCACAAAGTGGAGTGGTTAAGAAAGATGACAGACAAGGTTTGGTGTACAGTGATGCCCATAGGGTAAATAGTCTAGAGGATGCCTCTGTGCTAGGCTGGGAAGTGGCAATTGTGGCTCAGGAGTGGTCAGTGAGAGGTCTCTGAACTCACCAGCTCAGTGCATGGTAGCAGGTAACAAAGCCAACAAAATATTGCCCATAGTCAGAAATAGTGTCCATAATCAAGAAGGACAATGAGAATAGGAGAGGGGATGCTGTTTTTTCCCCACCAATGCACGCACGTGTGAGCACTGGGTGCATCCTGGTCTCTGTGCCTGAGGAAGGCTGTAGGGGATGTAGAGAAGGTGCAGAGATGGGCAGCTAACACCCAGGGGGGGAAGGCGCTGGCTGATGAGAAGAGACTGAAAAGGCTGCTGCTCTTCCTTTTGGAAAGAAGTCGGAGGGGGAGGACACATGAGAAAGGTGTGTCAGTCTCATCTCTTGCCCAGCAAGCTCATGGAGCAGATCCTCCTAGAATTGCTGCTAGGGCACAGGGAAATTAAGGAGGTGATTGGTGACAGCCAACATGGCTTCACAAAGGGCAACTCATGCCTGACAAATCTGGTGGCCTTCTACAAATGTGCTACAGTATTGGTAGATAAAGGGAGAGCAACAGACATCACCTACCTGGACTTAATGCAAAGCGTTTGACACTGTCCCACATGACAGTGTCACCCCCTGGTGTCTAAACTGGAGACATGGATCTGGGGGGGTTGGAACACAATGATCTTTAGGGTCCCTTCCAACTGGAACCATTCTCTGATTCTATGGTTTATAAAGTTACACAGACTGTGGAGAAGCTGAATTATGATTCTGTGGTTTATAAAGTTACACAGTCTGTGGAGAAGCTGAAATATTTGCCAGCTTGGACAGCACTACAAGAAGTGGCTTTTTAGTGTGTGGTGGATACAGGTATGTATGTGACTCTATCACTGCAGAACCACCTTGTTAATTTTTGTGTGTTTGAGCGTTGTATGGGAGTGTCTGTGTTACTAATGATAGAGCCCTGAAAGTTCTTCTGACTTTGGTCATTCTATGTTTCCTTCATCTCTAACATACCTGTGAGAGAATTCATGTATGTTTCAACTTTTCCTCACTGTTCAATGAGATTTGTTACTTCATAGTTTAGTAGTGATGTCAAATAACTAACACTTAGTATTTGGACTGTCGGGCAAATCTCTAAATAGTCCTATCGAAAGAAAAATATTGATCATAATTATTGTATTTAATTTCCAAACTAGGAATTGGGGTCTAACTTGCAAGATCCTATGCAAAAAAAAAAAATTTGAAAGAAACAGCCTCTGCCCTCTGAAGAGTTTACAATGCAACAAGCAGGAAAAGGTACAAATAAAAAGGGAAGGAAACAGCGTAGATATGGTATGACTCTTAAGCTGTTTGCTGCTTGTGAACTGGACCTTCTGTCCTCCAGTCTTTGTCCAGTCTCTAGTGGAAATGAGACTCCCCTTAAGACTCCTCATCTCCAAACCACATCTCCATCCTCTCTTGAAAACTCATCCAAAGCTTTCGTTGTGCAAAGATTCTTTACAGAACTCATGCTTATGCACTTTACTACATGGATTTCAATGGCACATGCATAAATTACACACTTGGAATAAAGAATGAGAAATTACTAATCCATTAATGGTTGTAGACTTTACAAGTATGCATTGTGCTACTAAAGCTTCTGGTATCAAGTGCAAAGGGAATATTTGCAATTTAGGTCCCTGAGCACAACAAGAATAAACCACACCTTGCAAAAGGGAATGAGTCAGAGGAGCTGGTGGTTTCTTCCTCCTGAGCTGATATTACCCCTTCACTAGGACATCAGTTCTTCTCTGGGAAACATCACCTTTCCGTGATTCTGAATCCCACATATTTTACAACACTTTGATCCAGTCTGTGATTTAGTTTTGTTTTCTAGGGGGTTTCTGTAAACTAGTAACTCATATTCCACACCAGCTTCCCAGGTCTTCCTTTAGCTCATGCTGTGTATGCGGCAGGTGAGCAGTGATGATTTTTATCACCATGAAGTGGAAGAATATCACAAAGATGAATGGAGTAGCTAACATTGTAATCATACATCAAGTCCTTAATTGTTTGTTGTAGGACATTTTGGAGTAATAACTTCATTAGAAAAGTAAAATGTAATTTTTAGGTTTGTTGCTTTTATTTTATTTACTACTCTTTTTCTAGTGCGCTAATGTGAGTTTTATGAAAATCAGTTCAAAGTGTCTTGGGAATCATTTACAATTTCCTGAAGCTCTGGTTTTGCCTAGGAGAAAACAAACATAGCTTTCAGATAAACATAAAAGCACCAGCTGGTTTTCCCCCAGAATTTTTATTTCCATAATACTTGCCTTTGGAGATAATTTTACAAGAAGAAACATATAATATGTGGAAACATTTAAGAATAGGTTTACAATAATTCTGTTACTGTAAATACAAAGACTTGCTTTCATGCTTCAGTAACTGCTCCAGAAGTCTGATGTTTTGGGGGGAAAAAAAAAAAAAAAAGAGTAGAGAGATCTAGGAAGCAGCCCAGGCTCCCAATGCCAGCTTGGCCGTCTTGGGGACCATTGTATGGAAGCCAGTTTGGTTTTTGCCAGGATAGAGTTTTCTGGACTGTTAATGTAACCAAAAGCCTGATCTTTTTTCTTACTTTTCCCAGAGCATCTTTGCTGGAACTTGATGGGTACTTTTGAACAGGAGCTTCAGTAATCTTGGTAGTACCTGCATCCTCAGGTGCTTTTGGCATAGTGGTAGGACATTTAAATAGTTCAGCTGCTGACTGGGAATAACTTGTCTCTTCCTTCTTAGAGAAGCAGACATGTTTGCACCCTCCTTTACTTCCATTATATGAATTTTGGCTGCTTAGGTTGTGAGCTTGCCTTGGCAAAAAACAGCGGGCTCTAAATGAGCCCCGATTTCTTTTGAAGGTGTGTCTGTATCCTGCTGTCTGACTGGGATGAACTGTTGTACCTTCCTAGCCAAAACAGCCTGCCCTCTGACATTATGGCTGATGGTTAAATATGTAAACTAGATACCTCTTAAAAAGTTGCAGCGGGAATGCTGAAGGAAACACGCAGCTTATCATCATCACCTTCCGTTTCTTTCGCTAGACCCTGACCCAGCTGATACACATCCAAATCTGGCTGCTCTAAGGGGACTGATTCCTTTTGCCGTGCTCTTCCCAGTTCCACACTCCTGTGTGAAGGAGAGCGGGCTGACAGCATCGAGGGAGAGGAGCCCTGCTGGATGGGATGCTGCTCTGAACTTTGCAGCTCATGGGAAAATGCGTGCTGGATTCAGACATCAGCAGTGAGGAAGCTGAGTGATACTGTGTGGATGATTTCTTTTGGGTAGTGCATATTCTTTTATGTCTGCCCCTGTGAGTGACAAGCACTGCTGCACTTCTCGGAGATGAAAGGATTTATGTGACTCGGAGAGACAATCTTTGCGTTTAACAAAACCGGTTCCCATATTTTTCATAATTCATGTCTCACTTCAAATCACTCCAGAAAGAGATCATCCCTTAAAATCATTTTTCCAGTCACCATGCCTGCTTTTGTGCCTTTTTCCTTCCTGCTTGACATCCCACTAATTTGGTTTCTTCCAAGACCAGTGGTTTCCTACTCTTTTGACTTTGCAATGAATCACCCTTCTGTCTTCCGGTTTCCCAATCTTCCAAAGCATCTCCATTAGCCAGTTGTTGATACATGAGTTGTGTAAGGGTGATGCAAACAGAAATGAGAGGGAATGAACTTCTGATAGTCAGTGATGGATTTTCACCTTGCAACTTAATATATTTAGATTTATTTAGTACCTGGTTGCATTTCTAAACAGCTGTCTTCAGACATGGTCCTAAGTTGAGTATGTGAGGTCCCTTCAGGAATGGGGTCTTAAATTTGCAGCTCTCACTTGTTGACAGTTTCTGATCCAAAGAGTAATAGCTATTATTTGGTACACCCTGTCCTATGCTGAGTACTTGTGGGGTCCAAATTGCCATGCAGTTTTAGCGTCTGTCTTTACTCTGTGCGTGACCTCGCTAAGGTAAGAAAGCGGTACTAGCCCATGTCAGAAATGGGGCTGAAGCACGAGGAGGGCATGTGCTTGCAGGTGCAGGGGACAACCTGCAGACCAGACTCGGGAACCATTGTGGCAGCAATGTCTGAGGGAGGTGTAATGCCTTGGCCCCTGGAGGAGGTGCCTCTGCCTTTCCCTCCGTATACGGGGCTGGCTTGGACCAGATCCCTCAGTTTTAGGTGGCAAAGCTGGGTGCCGAATGACTTCTCCCCAGTGCTGTGGGTGTCCAGGAGGAGTGTGCTGGAGCAGGGACCAATGCCAGACTTTCCCCCGGTGGGATCCTGATCATCCACGGGGGCAGAGCTGCTCAGGGTATCCGGGGCAGGAAGGGTATACTCTCACAGCAGCATTTTTCTGGTATTTTCTCTTTGGCTTCCTGCATGGGTACAAAATACAGTCTTTCCAAAGCAAGCTCAGTGCTGTGTTTCATAACCACCAGTGAAAAATCATTAAAGGGGAAGAAAAGGTAGAATTATTGATTCAGCAGCGTGGAGGGCAAAGCATGACCTCTCTTTTGCTCATAAAAAGACTGTGATTTTTCTTAGTTGCAGAGTAACTTAGGTGCATCTTAAGATTTTTTTCTTAGGAGAATTTAACATCTCTGTTCTTTACAGGTGTAGTCACATAGTATTAGTATCATGTTAAAACAATCAGCAATTACAATGGTATATTTTGTAAATTTTCATACCTAAAGATAGCAGTAATTCATTAGAACTGGTGTGTAAACAGATTCTTTGGTTTCTGTTCTTATTCCCATTTGCTACATCTGTTTTTAAGAAGTACAGCTTTTTATTTCAGGCATGAAGCTAACAATGCATGGCAAAGGATGTTGTTGGAATTCATATTTTAAAGTGATGTATGACGCTGCCAATTATAATTCATTTTTCATCATAGATCCCTTTCACTTGTATCCCTGTAATAAAGGGTGTTATTTATCCATTTTTAGGAGGCAGATTTTTGGATACGTTCTAAATAAGAAGGGCAGAAGGGGGAGAGAAGGTGGTCAACCTTCAATGTATATTAAAGAAAGTCCTTTGAGGGACTGTTTTTTTATGTTTTAAATAACAGTTGCGCTGGGATTGGTCTCAGCTGGCTTCTTACCTTCTGCCATGTAACTCAGAGGAAATGGATAAAATGAGCACAACATCAGAGATACAGTCCAGAAACTGCCACAGGACCAAAGTCTCTGGGTACGGAGCTGAGCAGTTCCGATGTGATGGACCACTTACTTCTGTTATTGCACAAACTCTGTTCCCTTGAAGACTCTCAACTGCTGTTCCCTTTTTCTGCAGCTGACAGTTGCTTGTCTGTAGGAGAGGGCTACAGGGGTGCCTGAGACCCAAACCACTGCTCCTTTGGTGGAAATGCTTTTTCCTAGGCTAGTGTGTATCACTTCAGCAGCAGATTACCTAGAGAGAGGCGTGTTAGGTGCATCTGTAGAGCTGCAACAAGAGCAAACCAACTCTAGTGAATTTGGATAAGGGGCTAGAAATCTGTCAGACAAGCCCCTAAGGTGATAACTAAAACAAAACAAAAAAACCCAAAGCATCCGTTTTGATGACAAACCCCCAAAATAACAACAACAAAGCCAATCCTTATAAAACCTCTCATTTTACAAGGGAACTGTTTAATTGAGAGAGTTGTCGCTGTCTGCTGTGACAGTTTTTCTGGAACTGAGTGACGCTACATTCAGTATTTTGATATAAATCATTCTCAGTAAGCAAGATAACCCCTGATTTAACAGTATTCAGTGTATTTATTCTAAAATGGGATGAAAAAATAGCTGATGCTTGATTGATAATGTTTTGTTGATTTGATTGAATAATTCCTTGTAGGATTCAGTAGCCACTGGCCATACATACTTGCATACTGTATTCTCGCTACCCAGTGTTTTATAGTGACTGGAAAAATACACTGATTTAAATTCTACTTCATTGCCAAAGCAGCATTATACTGTACTTTGGTACCACTTTAGCTTTCAATTTAGTTGAAGTCTCTAGGGGCTCTTCCATAATAATTCTCAAAATCTCTCTCTTCATTAGCATCCTGCATTTAGTATGTGTTTCAGGACACATACAATCCTGTGCATTACTGCCAGAGTTAACTGTACACTTCTCAGCGACCTAACTAACCTGCCTGATAGACACTACAGCCCACCAGTGCTGCTGTGTTTTGGCTAATTAAAATGTGTTCCGGTGTTTTCAGCAGGTCTCCCATGCGTTAAATTACCGGCCTGTAGCCCGTGCTTTTGGAAGTGCACAGTCCATTTAAATTTGCATAATAGTTTTTAGGATAACTCGATGAGGATCTTTCAACAAAGGCATTTCATCTGGCTTGCTTAGTCTGAAGCGTAAGCTGATGTTTCCCAGTGCGAGGAAGATGACTTAGTGCTGAGCAGGTCTTTCACCAGGCCCCCAGTAACCCCGCCGAGCTTGGCAGGGTCACTGGGATGAATAAATAGTTTAAGAAAGGGAAGGATTAGCCCCGTTAACCTCAGCAGCAGAGCTTTTAAGCCCCCATGCCACGACTGCTGGGGTGGGAGCAGCTCACCTCACACAAGGTCCCACCACTGCTGCCAGTCCGTCTGTCCCCGCGGTGCCTGGCAATGCTGCTGCAGTTTGTGTAACCCGGGGAAGATTTAGTGATGCATCAGTTTGTTTTCTTAGACATGACTGCCCTCTCTGGGCTTCCAAAATAGTTTCCAAGCAAGTAGCCAATGCTTCTGCAGCGTAGCCCGGCTGCCATGCATCTGCCTGGCTCTGCTTCACCGGGAGCATCAGCATCTCTTGCAGGATGCTGCGCTGCAGGGCACGTCCCGGACCAAAACCATCCTTCTCTCTTCCAGGCTGGCTGTAGCCCAGGCTGGTTCACCATCTGGCCTGGCTTCTGCAGGGGGAGCAGGGGGCTGGGGGGAGCGCAGGCAGGCGGCTTTCTGCGAGTGTGGCATCGTTGGAAACCTGGTGGCAGGGTGGCGGTGAGCTGGGCTGCAGGTGAGCCGTGCCAGCCCCCGAGGGTTTCTGCTGCCTGAGGCACCTGACTTGAGTTTTTCCTGTGCGTTCAAGCCCCGTGTCTCTTTAATTTCCTAATCATCTGGGTGGTGACTGAGCTGCAAGAAAGCTGAGTGCAAAATTGATGCATGGCTTCCTGGCTTCTAAGTGTTTATATCATTTTCTGTAAGATACACACAATGTTCAGCTGGTGTTTAATTGGTGCTGTTTCTGGGTGGAACGCAATATTCCTTTACAAGTCACAGGACTTTGAAAATCATTTTAAGTAGAGTATTCAAGTCTTTCTATATTTTCTCTGATACGGGAAGTTGTTTGATGCTTGTTTTTCTGTCGTGGTTTAACTCCATCTGGCAACTAAGCTCCACACAGCCGCTCGCTCGCTCCCACCTTGGAGGGATGGGTGAGAGAATTGGAAGAGTAAACGTGAGAAAACTCGTGGGTTGAGAAAAAGGCACTTTAATAGGTAAAGCAAAAGCCTCGCACACGAGCAAAGCAAAACGAGGAATTCATCCCCTGCTTCCCATGGGCAGGCAGGTGTTCAGCCATCTCCAGGCAAGCAGGGCTCCATCACACGTGATGGTCACTTGGGAAGACAAATGCCATCACTCCAAACATCACCCCCTTCCTTCCTTATACGCTGAGCCTGACATCATATGTTATGGAATGTCCCTTTGGGCCGTTGGGGTTAGCTGTCCCAGCTGTGTCCCCTCCCAGCTTCTTGTGCCCTTCCACCCTACCCACTCTTAGGGCAGTGTGAGCAGCAGGGAAGGCCTTGTCTCTGCCTAAGCTCTGCTCAGCAGTAATGAAAACATCCCTGTATTATCAACGCTGTTTTCAGCACAAATGGAAAACACAGCCCCATACTAGCTGCTGTGAAGAAAATTAACTCTGTGCCAGTCGAAACCAGCACAATGGCACTCAAGCCTCCTATTTAATTGGGCCCTTTTATCCTCCAATGCTTTCTGTTTGGCTCTTGAGGTATTGGATTGTTTAGTGTTCGATGCTCCTTTGCTTCTTTTTATTCGGTACACAAAGCAGGTATCTGAAATTCTGCTCTCTGAATACACGTGAAAATCCAAGGGGATCGCAGTGGTGGCAGGATTATGGGCTGTTCCCTTCCTGCAGGCAGTTTTCTATCTGTGCAAAAGTAACTGTGCAGCCCTGATTTCAGGGTAGCAGTTGGCATCGCTGTTCCAAGGATGCTAATGTCACCGCAAAGAGCAGGGCGATGGAGAATTGGAATTGAGACAAAGCAGTAATGGAAAGGATCAGTCCAGTGGCTGTGGTGGCTTTGTTTTGTGTTCTGTGGGATTTTTGGACAGTCCTCCAAATTCTAGGTCTGGAGCCGGAACAAAACATTAATCAATAGTGCTGTCACATCTGATAAATGAAAAAGTAAACCAACAGAACTTAATCCTAAACAGGGCTTGTGAGTCTGAGAAGCACAATATTAAAACCAACTCTAAATAAGATTATAGTTTGCTTTATCTTCCAGATGAAAAGCAGCTGCACACACACATGTGCACACGCTCAGGCACACAGACTACAGCAAGCGCCTGAGCTTTGATACCTGCTTTGTCACAGCAGTGCCACTGAGGGCATGATCGCCCCATTTAGTTACAGGAGAACTTCATGGAGCTTCCTTCTGTTTGTCCACTCACAGCAGGTGCTGCTATGCCCATCCTTCTAAATTAGGTGGCAAAATGTTATTTTTAATTGTTTTGCCTGTGGCAGATTTTCTTCCAATCTGTCAGTTCCCTCTGCATCTAACAAAACATGACTCTAACAGAGGGAGGGGCTTTATTATTTTTAAAAGCACTGAGTATCTATCTAGCATGAACAAAATGCTGCTTTCGTGAAATGTAGCACATTGCACACACTGCCTTTTTGTTATTTCCCATAGCAGCTAGGTAAAATTTGCAAAAGGAATGAATAGCTTTATTTTTCTCCTCCCTGTCATATATATATACGTACAATAACTGGAAATCTCTTAGGATATTTGCCATGGTTCTCTGGTTGCCAGGATCTTAAGAACCACAGAAATAGTACATGGTTCTTTGGGGTCCAAAATTGCTCTTAAAATTGGGTCTACCTGAATCTTTATTCTGTAATTGAAAATTCTCTTTTGGACTTGGTTCAGTAGCATCCAAAGGTAGTGAGGCGAGTAAAAGGTTGCCCTGGATTGGGAGCAGTCAGCACGGTGACAGCAGCAGGGGTGATGAACTTATTTTTGTGAGAGAATGAGAGTCTGCTGTACTCCTGGTCACAGACTGCTTTTGCCAGCTGCTTTTTGTGCTTTATCTTTCGAGCTGACGTTTCACAGGAGATAGAGGTATTATATATATATCTGCATGAGAGGGAAACAAAATCAAGTCAGGGAGATACAGACCCTTTAGAAGAGATTAGGGATTGGAAGGGCACAAAGTAGGTACAGATGCCATCTCTGGAGGAAGTGATTAGATTTGAGAGGGATGAGGGAGGTAATGCCTGCATCTCGAAATCTTGCTGCTGCACTGCTACGTGGCAGAGAAGTCTTACTTTGTGTTGCCGTGCGGTGCTGGCACGACTCAAAGCCCGTCTCGGATATCACAGCAGGTGCATAAGGGACTTTGTTCCCATGGACTGGGAGGCAGGCACAGCCACCCTTTACTCATAGTTTGGCCGTCCCACCTCTCAGGTGTAACTTCCAGCTGGGCTGTGGAAGAGTCCTCAGTTTTGTGCTGTGGCATCACAGGTCTTGTCAGGGGCAGGCGGCGTGAAATGCAGGCAAGGAGCTTGTCTACATCTCTTCTTTTAGCGCTGTGTTTCATTAGTCCCTCTGGCATCTGCAGTAGATCCTGGAGGCAGTCTCAAAACATCAGAAAGATGCTTTCCCTGGAGTGTTCCTGAAATTACTGAACAACGGGAACACTCTTGCTGCGCATGGAAGACTGTCAAGTAGCATTGCTGGAACGTGAAAGTTTTCTGTAACGCAGAAAGGCTGCAGCAGGATTTGACTTGAGTGCAATGAAAGGCTTATTTCTACAAGATTTCTATATGGTATAAAATTCGTAGGGTCATGAAAACGTCAGGTCAACTTTTTCATCAGTGGTCACAACAGAAAGGCAAATGTGAGGAAGTAGGAAGGAAATGGGAAACAAAACAGGGAATATCACTGTGCTACTGTACAGGTCCGTGGTGTTTCTACAGCTTGTGCATGGTGCACAGCTCTGGTCCTCACAGTGCAAAAAGGTAGTAGCAGAACTGGGAGAGGTCTGGGGAGATCAGCAGGGATGGTGGGGGTGCAGAACCGGCCTCCTCAGGCTGCAGATGAGGTGATGGGAGGGAAGGGAAGCATGATATAGGTCTATAAGCTTGTGAACGGCATGGCAAAGCCTGGTGTGTGTGTTTGTGTGTATTATTGCCTTTTCCACAGGGTACCAGGCTCAGGTAGTGGGTGTAAGGCATCAGGCAACAACAGAAAACTTGCTGTGTGCAGAGCTGTGGACCTTATTGCCACTAAGTGCTGTTTATATGGGTTCAGCAGGATGTTGGAGAGGTTAATCATGAAGAAATCTATTAACTCCATCCATTAACACCATTAACTCAGCACACAGGAGCCATTTTTGAATACTCTGATTCAGAAAGTGGGGAAGCTGGGTGCGTACTTGTTCTGTTCCCCTACACTTCCCCATTTATCTCTTTTTGGCTGCTGCAGGTACAGGTGAACCTCTGATCTCACCCAGCACAGCTTCATGGTTCTCAAGACTTCCAGGACAAAGTGTAGGATCTGTCTTTTCATGGTGTAACCATTGGAAATTTCTTCATGAAACTTAAAAAAAAAAAAAAAAAAAAAAAGAACAAAAGAGACTAAGCTAAATGTTGAGGTTATGTTATTTACAAAGTGCTGTAATACCACAGTGATGAATGCCATGTAAGCGTCAGGGTAGGCAGGGCTGCTATCGGGTACCTTGCAAGTGACCTGTTTGACTGCTGCAAGGAGCTATTGAAAGGGCAGCTATTAGGGAGTTTAGTACAAACCAGAGCCCAAAGCAGTCTTACATCAAAGTGTTACATTACAGAGGTTGTCACTGTAGTTCTAATTGGAGAAAATTTGCCGTGACTTATTCTCCAGGCAAACACATTAACTTGCAGTTGAACAGATTTCTTTGTCCATAATTTGGTTTAACACATGATGGAAACAGTAGATTAAAACACGATTTACCAAATTGCTATATCTTGTATTTTTTGACTGATTGGAACACGTGCCCACGCAAAAGCAGGGACGGGCTGCAGGGGAAACAGGCGCAACTCTGTAGAGTACAGCTGTGGTTTTGTGGAAGGAAAAGAGGACGAGAAGCATCAGAGAGCCTCTTGTGAGGTTGTCAAGGTTACAGGTGCTATTGCTTCTGTAGGTAAGTGGCTTGGGCATTCATTGCTGATAATTGGGATTGGCTGTTTTCTTCCAAGATAACAAAATTTGCATTTTAATTAGATGGTTGCATTTGTCAACACTGAAGCATAAAATACAAGTCATTGGAAGCTTTTCACAGGACCACCATAAGGACTTGGAAAAAAATTACAGTGGCAGCATTTACCCCAATAAGATCTTTAAACTTTTTTAGTTGCAGCATTTAAGAGGCAAGAACCTCGTTATAAACTCTCACTTCATTAACCACCAAATATCCCTTCCAAGTTCCTTAGATCCCAGTATAAATGTTGCTTTTGGAAGCTAGTATTCACCGGTTTGGATGCAGGGAGGCCCAGAGCTGCATGCCAATCAGGTGCTCAGTGTGAGAACTGAGGATTTGCACTGAACTCACTGCTTCAAGACATTGCTGAGAAGGCAGCAACTGTGCCTTAGCCCTAGGAAAGAAATCTCTGTTGATACCAGCGTACTGTGGCTCAAGCAGAGTCTGACAGCGCCAGTATATACTTTAGGAAAACAAATGATGTCGTGGTAGATTTCAAGCTGCGCTCGGAATTGGTACAATATGTCATATTGAATTTTCTGTCAGATTTAAGAGCGATATGGCAAGATCTTCATCTACTGTGAAGATGTGCAGCACCGCCGACTCCTTAGAGCTATATAAGTGTGTACAGTTGGGGATGAGGCCCAGGAGGAGGTTTGTACTATAGATCAAGCAAGCTCGAACAAGCCACTGCTGCACTGAACAAGTGCTGGGTGCTGAACTCAGGCAGAGTGGTGGCGTTACCAAGCAAGAGCTCAGCAGCCTGCTTTGTAGACCAAAAAGGAGAAATTCACTGTTTGCTGCTTCTGCAACAGCAAAATCTAGTCAGAAAGCCCACCAATGCTTTCAAGTTGGAACAGCCCCGAATTACTTGGAAATGGTTTTCATGTGCTACATCAGGTAATTTTGCAAACTGTTTTAAAACTCACAAAATGTCTCGCCCTCTGTGATGGGAAGCTGCAAGTCTTGCTAGATCAATATAAACTGCCCAGTTTTAAGTAAAGCAGTAGTTTCAGCAAATGCCATGCCTTCAGGGCAGCTTATCCACTCTGAATGTGGGGGAAACATGTGCTTCTGCCTCCCCTTGCTAAGTGAGAGCATCAGCCTTTGTGTGCCCACTCTGCCTCCTTGCCCCACTCTGCTTAAAGTCTTGGATTTCTCGATTTCCTTGCTGTCCTTTTAGGCAGATGGAGAATTGGATCTTGAGATGCTTCACTGGCACCGTTTGTCTGACTGGCAGGGGCCAGGGAAGGGCTGCTGGAGGTGCAGCCGGGGCAGCCCCACACCCAGGGTCCCACCGCTGCCACCCCACATGTCCCCCATCACTGCAGGCTGGTCTCCTCTGCCTGGTCCAGCTGTGTACCTCTGGTTTCCATGACTGCTTCTCAGAGGATAAGAAAAGGGAGGAGCATCACCTGCTTGGTAGGAAGGGAGTCACAAGACACCAAGAGCCAGGACTACCTCATACAGCTTTTAAATTACATGAGGTTTGAGGCAAAGGTCAGGGATTTTTTTCCCTAGAAGTCTGAGGATTTGGAGAAATGATAAAAGGAGAGCTGTGGAATTATTTTCCCGTGTTTTGACACAATATTGTACTGGCACTTAGGTGTATAGTGTTGTTGTAATATAGTCAGTTCAGCCTTTTCCTTGATGACCTTTTCTGTAACATTTACAACAATATTGGTCACACACAACAACACTGAAAGGGAAAAGATGAGGCAAGGATGCCGGCTGACTGTTACTGGTCTAAGTACTGTAAAGGATTTGCAGTTACAGCAATGATGGGTGCAAATGCAGAACCAAAAAATAGGCAATTTTCTGTAGAAAAGTTGCATGATACTAAAAAAATAATCTAGTTCAGTAATAGACCTTGTTGCTGCCATTTATTTTTGTAGGGTCCCTTTCTCAAGTAGATGGTTACTGCTCTTCTGTAGTTTACCAATGCAATGACTCTCCCCCATCTTTACGTTTAATAACTTTCTGATGTAAGAAGGACTAGTCACGCTTGGCATTAAGGTGCTGCTAATTGTGAATGGAGGCATTTACATTCTGAATCCTAGTGAATTACATTACGTGTGTTGCACTGTTTTTATTTCATTCCCTGGTTGATTTTTATAACCAAGTATACCCTCTAACATTTACTTTCCCAGAATGAAATAAATCCTGCACAGGGGATTGACATCATATTTGTTCCTCTTGTGCCTTTTACATAGTGTTTAAATTTCAAGTGGTCTTGCAGGTTTGATACAGAATCTCCATGGAAAGTAGATTCGGCTTTTAATATTTTAACTCTTCATGTCATTTAGCTTTGCAAATCATGGGGCTATTACAGGCCAGCGTGCAAAACACGCAAGTTTCTTTACCTAATGTGCAGGTGAGCCCATCTTGGGATTAAAGTTTATTAGGTGCAAGAAGAATACTGTATTTAACTGAACCATAAATGGAATTACATAGATTAGAGTTGAAATCTTTAAAAGTTCCACCAAGGACAGCGTAGTTAATAACGCTGCTTTATCTCAGCTGAAAGCTAGGGCACCTCCCAGGGTGCGGTGGGACCCAGGAGCATGCCTCCCACCCCAAAATCCTCCTTCCTGGTTGTGGTACTTTTTGTGGTACAAAGTGGTACTTTGCATGGACAGACTCAGGGGGCTGAGAACGCAAACATACCACAGTGACATTGTTAGTACAGCAGGTAACTTTACATGAGAGATGCTGTATTTCGCAATCTGTTCTGCATCCAAAGCCTTGAATGGGTCAGAAGCCACCCAAAACTAAGGAAGAAGCCACATTAGAGATCTTTGTCAACAGTCAGTCCTACAACAAAATGCTGGCTTAAATACTCAGAGGATTAATGGGTATGATTTGGTGAAGCAAATTTCTGCAAGTCTTGCAGGTCTCTTCTTTCCTCTTCATTGAGGAAGGAGCTTCGTTATTGTCAATTTGGCAACTAATTCTCAGGCTGCAGTGTCAGTACACAAACACATCACCTGATCCAAAGAGATAACTATTAAAATTGATTTGTGCAGTATTTAGTTTGTGTTCTAAAATGTGCAGCATGCACCTGCCTCTGCTTTTCAGAGGAAGCACTTAAAAGAATGTATACTTTGCATTAGAAGAATGTATACTTTGCATACTGTTTACCTTATGTGTTACAGTAGATCCCTGGCAATGGAAGCTCAACCTCACCTGTGATTTATTTACTTGTGTGGCAAATAGGTTGGCAGTTGCACACCCATATTTTTTCAGGAGTTTCGGCTGCATCCAGTCAACATGTGCTGGTCCCTACTGCAAATCCCTCTCTGGTGGATGGTGGTACCGAGATGTTGTTGAGTGGCCAAGCTCTGCCTGAGCAGCTCTTGTGTGTGCTTAGTGAATGGGAGGGACGGGTTCCTCTGCGGACATGACAGTGTATATAAAGATGACTCGTAGAGTATAAGGCTGCTTTACAAGCACATGTAGATTTTCAAGGCAGAAATAGACTTATTTTTTAACAGAACTGTAGGTAACGCAGCACTTGCAGCCTCCTGCAGCAGAGAGATGTGAGGAAGTCACCTTTTGAAAGAAACAGATTTGTCTTGTGAACGTTGTGCTGGTGGGTTGTTCTCCTGCCCCTTCTTTGGAAATGAAATTATTTCAGAGTACTATGAAAAGGGGTGTTTGTAGACTTGCTGACTTACATAAGATGGAATAATTCATTTGAAACATGAAAATTGTCTTCATTCAGAAGAGTTTGGAACTATTCCTTTCTGCTGGAGAAGGACTTATTTTCACAGGAAAAGCAAAATAAACTAATCTGATACTTTGATTACTACTCAAAATGCAATGTGTGCTTCCAATGGAGAAAATGTAATAACACTTCTCATCAGCTCTCTAGTAGCTTAGAGTTGCAGTGTGGCATTATCAATAGCTGGCTTCTTCCCTAGCTTAAATCTGTATTCATCTGCGTTGTCAGTTTGTGCCCAGGTCTCTGTCATGGTTGTGCGTTTCACAGAAGGGCTTTATTGCCCCCTCCCCTGTGGAGGCAGGACAGCCCGCACTGAAAATGTCCAGCCACATCAGAGCACGGGGTCCTTGTTTTCTTTGCAGCTTTTACGCCTTGTACGCGATGCTCACCTTTGTTTATTGTGCCCAGCGTCACTCACTCGGTGTTAGATTTTCCATCCTTCAGACTAAAACTGCACTGTGCGGGATTACAGGCTGCTGTGGGCATCACATAATAAACTCTTTCCTTTTTTTAGGCCCGAACTGCTTTGCAGAAACGCTTGTCATTCCAGCAGGCCGGGAGGTGAAAACTGATGAATGCACTATATGTCACTGTACTTACGAAGAAGGCACTTGGAGAATTGAACGGCAAGCTATGTGCACTAGACATGAATGCAAACAAATATAGGAAATCTACAAATCTAAGTACTTTTCGTGGTTTTTATAAACTCTCTCACAGCAGTGAGCACCCCAGATGACCCAGGGAAGTCTGAATGAGAAGATTCTGGTGAGGAGCAAAGAACAAAATATTGATATTTTGTTTTTCAAAGTACCATAATACTGCAAGGCAAAGAAGTGCATATATTTCAAACGTTTGGACATAAGAATACCTGTCTTAATAAATGTGTTATTTTCACAGTGAGTACACTAAAATACACTCTATAAGATATTCTATGTATTTCTATAATGCCATTATAGAGCTTAAAAATAAATGTTTTATATAGACAATACAGATTAAAGTACTGTATCATTGCCTGTCCGGTTGTGCACCATGGTTAAAACATGACATTTCTGTTCTAGTTTCATCATGTGAGGATTTTCTTGAGAGTTTTTTGTTTGTTTTTGTTGCTTTTATTTCCTTCAGTTTAGTTGGCCATGAGAGAGCCAGCATATGACAAAACTTCGATGTTCTCGCTTTTGAAAAAAATGGAGTAGAATTTGTTTTCAGAGAACATGCTCTCATTTATTAATATTGCTGTAATGTACAAGAGGGTCAGTTCCTTCTCTTAGTTCCATGGATGCTTATCTACTGGTCCACAGCCAAGATAACTTGGAGCAGTGGCTAATAGGAAACAGGTCTCTCAAAATCAATTCCAAATATTCAGCTGAGTCATAGCACATTATAGCAGGACAGATTCCTCTGTGAGGTAAACAGTATCACATCGCCCAGCTGGTGGAAATGACGGTAAGTAACCACGCGGCATTGTTAATGTAAGGCATAATGGATGTGGAGAAGGACAGCTGGGAAGGGCTGGAGCAGCCAAACAGGGCTCCCCTGATGTGGCTCCATGCTGTGATCGTGGGCAGGAGCGCTGGTTAGTAGCTGTGCCATCTCCTGAACGCCTGGTTCAACTTTTTAGTCTGTACGGGGTCTGTGACACAGGGTGTTCAGGAGGAAGGTTCTGATCCAACTCTTTGAATCTGTCAAAGGATTTCTAGCACAGAAGCTGACACTGACTACATGTGAGGTAAATCACATCTCCCTGCTTCAGTCATCAACAGCCTTTGCTTAGATTCTTGTTGGTTTTAGTTTAATTTATCACCAACTCCTACGTTACATCTGCTTTGAATACCTGTTAAGGCCAACAGCTCAAAAAAACACTTCAACGTGGGCTTACCTTTAAGCTTTTGCTGGAGGGAAAACTTAATGAATCAATATCTAAAACCAGAAGAATATTGCTTAAATCCCCACCCACCCTTTGCTACTTACTCATGTGGTGTAACCCAGTTACCAGGTTTGCATCCACACAAAGTATGATTTTCCAGTACCTCTGAAAACCATGGGATTTTTGCCAGTGACTTCAGTGGATCCCAGTTATCACCTCACACCTGTATTTTCAGCATTTGTCTATCACTGGAAGTTATTTTCCTCAATGACGGGACGGGAGACAAGAGTGACAGAATCAGAAACCAAGAAACTGTCTCTTGCACAGACAGCCCTGTGGTGAAGTCATGCGTGGTATTAGTTGAGTCACAGAAGGAAAAGGCAGGAGGACAGAGGAAAAGACAGACTATTAGATTTAAATTCTTGATTTACTTGACTTAAAAATAAGAATGAACTTTCCCTGAAGTAGATGTGCACATATGTAAACATTGTACTGGAAGTATTGTTCTCCAGTAGCTGGAATTCCTAGAAGGGATACGGAAAATACTATACCTGGGATGTCACTTAGTCTGCTGGTGGTAGTGGAGGGTGACACACAGGATGGATATTTTATTTTCTTGGAAGAAGGGAGGAAGTATTTCGTATCTCATTTGTGCCTAGAGTGTAAGCATACTTCGAGATTAAAAAAAAAAAAAAAATAATGCTTCTTTTGCCATTTTATAAAAAGAGTACCTTATTCATTGTATACCTCTCATTAACACAGTGCAAGTATGCTTATTTGGGAGTAAAGGAGGTATGACTTGGCTAAAAATTGTATTCTTTTAAGTATACCTATCTATTTCATAAGATTCAGTAGTCATATGATAGAAAGCTACCTCCTAAATCAGTAGGACCCATGCCTCAAGGCTACGTATGCATGTGCTTACTGAAATCGGGTATCTGCACAGCTCTGAGAAAGTGCCACGAGTTACAGTGCTCTTCCACGCATATCTCCCTGAGACAGCAGAACTACCCCCATAGAAAGCTGCTGTGTGACGTGTAAGAGCAGAGAAGGTGGACTTGCAACTCAGTGTGGGATTGCCTTTCTAAATAGGCTGGTTGGTGTCTCTTTAGGAGTCACGTGTTTTCAGTGAAACTATATGAGACTCAGAACTGTGTATCTTTCAATGTGTGACCATGATGCTTAAGTTTGTTGAAATCTCACCTTGGACTAGTTCCACTTTGCATCTCCTTCATTGAAGACTCTTGTTAAGCTTTATCCTGCTTACAAGGGCTTGAGTTTCTGTTCATTTGGGAAGTTCTGCCTTTACTGAAGTAGTGACAAGGTTAAAGAATATTTTAGTGTGTATTTCCAGTGTAGCTTTTAAAAATATTTTCTATTGGATATTTTCTCTACATGTTTTTCTAGAGTAACTCCATCTCAGCCATACCCAGTAGACAGTGATACTGTCATCAACCCCAGCACAGAGGCAAATGCACCACAAGACACTGAGAGCCAAACTCAAAAGTGACTGCACCAAGCAGCATGTGGACAATGGAGTTGGGGAGCCCAGATTTGCAGCCTGCTGCATAGTGTCACTTCACAAAGACAAAGGATTAAAACAGAAACCTTACTCTCTCTTTATAGGAGTGGAAAATGAAAATATGAAAATTAAGTGATTTAAGGTTAAAAATTAGGCTATGGAATATAACTGGAGACCATTCACCTTTAAACTAATTTAATACCTAAACAAAAAAGTGTCAGGTATTTAATTTATCTAAATGTTATGATTTGGTCAGATAATATACCTGTTCATATGTAACCTTAAAAAATAAGAAAAAAAGCTATCTGCATCATTTCCAGTTACCTGAATTCCAGAGGATCTTGGCTTCCTGACTGAAGTCTAGGTACTCAGCAAGCAAGTTTTGCTTCGGTGCAAAAAGTATGATGCATCCTGCATATGAGGAGTTTTTCAGCTTTGCAGGTGGGTTGTGTTTATAAAAGCTGCATTTCCAGACACGCTGATCACTCATGAATAATTCTGTCTTTGAAGGTCTGTTGCTTGGATAATGAATATTCTTCTCAGATGTTCTTATGTAGCTGCATTGGCATGAATATGAGGTTTCTGCTTCTACTTCACTTGCTTCTGCTTATTTCCCAGTTGAAATCAAGACAAATTAATTCTTGGGTTCGCCTCATCCATTTTTGTAGAAGTGCACTATACATGAGTTTGGCTTCAAACCTGTGTAAGTAAGTGCCTGAAGAGATGATATTCTAGACCGTTTCAGGTAATTATAAAATTGTACCGTTAGTGTGCAATAGGATTCTTTTTACTAATTTAAAACATGAAAATGGAAGTGCTGGTATTCGCTTAAATACTTATGCAAGATTTCAAAGGGAAAAGGGGAAAAAGAGGAAAGATATGAGATATGAAACAGAGGAGCTAAGTGTTAGGATAGAAATGTTCAAAAAAAGAAAAACATAGCTACAGCATCATAAGTTCATAAGCATCATAGGGAGATTTTCAAAGAATATCAAAAGAAAAGTGAGTAAGAAATGTATTTGGGCACAAATTGAAATACAGGAAATCCTAGTTGGAGATTTTAAAAAAACCCAACATATGGTAAAGGTGATTGAATACTGGAAGATGTTACCCAGAGATGTCATGGAGTTTCCCTCCTTGAGGGTGGTCAAAACAAGACTAGACACGGCTCTGAGCAGCCTGCTGTAGCTGAACCTCCATTCAGCAAGATACTGGGCTAGATGATCTCCAGAGGCGTAAAACTGCAAGCTGGGTTTAAATGACATTGAATCAAGTCTTTAATACAAATAAGAAAGAAAAAAGATATAATGGAAGGCTCCCTCACTTTGGAAAACAATCTTTTCTGGTCTCATACTGTGTAATGTAAATGATACAGCCATGATTGTAAAGTATTTGATGTTACTTTTGATGGTAACTTTAATAGCTAAACTACGATAGCTCCATAATACATAGGAGGCTTTGAAAGACACGTATTTAAGAATCAATTCAATCCAACTAAATGCTCCACTTATTCCCCTTATCAAGCAATTAATTTTCTCTACAGCCTGTGTTACTATGGGTTTTCTGTCTGCAAAAACACACCTTCTGCCCTGTATTCCGCTGCAATAGAAACAAAACACAAAGTGGGGAGACAGCATTGAACTGAACATCACAGACTATTTTTTCTGGCTATCCAAGAATTCAAATTTTTTCATTGCTTTTTGATAAAGGTGCTGCTTCAGAAAGTTTATAACTTGTTCAGTTTTGAGAAAACACCCATTTGTTCCAGAGTCCTCTTTCTTTTTAAAAAATAACTGTGCTCAACCACTGAAAATGTAAATTTTCAGTCTTTTGAAATGTCACATTAAACAACTCCCAGTGTAGAGAAAAAATAAACACAACCTAGTATGTCTTTCCAATTGCCCATATATATTATGCATCTCATACATTGCATACACTTTTAAAACAAATACAGCAAATCTCCAAACTTGCATGTCAAGTTACAAAGTAGTCAAAAGGTTTTTTTCTTTATCTCTTGAGGTGATGTTGAAATACTGATATGGAATATTAATCAATCAGTAATAGAAAAACACTAACATAATTAGCAGCACAAAAGCTGATGTTTAAAAACAATCACCTCTCAACTTACCAGAAATATTTGTTACGTTGTTCACGTTAGGTTTATTTGGGGCTACTAGCCAATAGTAATGCTATTTCTTTAACACTTAACAGCATTCTGCTTTTAAAAAGATAATTACTTTTAAGAAATATACCACCTAAATAAATCTATTATTGGAAAGAACAGGCAGACTATAATAATGGAATAGCAAGTTAGTCTGGCTGAATATGTATAATCTATCCGTTGTAAATGTTGAGTTTGCCACTTACATTCGTCAGTAATCTTGTCAATTTAGTGGGACTCCAGAAGTTAGCCTGCTGCATATTTCATTGGCAAAAAGGAAAAATGTCACATATAAGACTAAGCAGCCAAGTTTCAGCAGGATATAGAACACTGCTGCAGATCTTGAAAAAACTGCAGGGCTGTCTGCAAAATTGGAGTGTGCCAGGTGTTTCTGAGTTCACAGATTTTATCTCGTGGTGAAGAGATGAATTTATGAAAAATGGTGAAAATAGGAATGCAAGTATCAGTTCACACACAATGTGGAAAAACAGCAAACACATAATAGATGGAACATGAAAGCAAGTTTAGCATTTTTAGGACTAAATAAACAAAGAAAACTTTTCTGCATGGTTTTATACACAAATAAATTCCTTTCTCCTGGTTCCAACCATAAAAGAGGGTAAACCTAAAATATTACAGCTATGAGAGATGTATATTTGTCTATATTCAGCATGTATGCATTGACAAATGAGAATTCTTTTCTCGGTGATGCCAGCATAAAACATGAGTAATTTAGAAGCCCAGGTTAATACTGTTAGCCAAGATCAGGATTTCTTCTACAGAGTGCACCTATGATAAAGCATTTGTACTTGACTGCAGTCAGTGAATGAGACAGAACATTCACAAATACTTGTGTAAAGAAAACCTTTATAACCACTTACTTTACTTTTTCCAGTAAGTCTTAAAGGGTATGCAAACTTGAGCTTCACCTATTAGGAGAACCAGTAAAAATTCTTTCTGGACTCTGCTAAAATTCATCAATGTCTGCATGGAGAAGGAAGTCAATATGCTACTGTGTCTAATACCCCAGCAAAAACTACATCAGCTTTATTATTGTCCCTCAAAGAATAGATACAATTCTATAAATGCCTTTAATTGATGGTGTGCCAACCAGACCTTTCTGTTTCTGATGTGCAACAGAAAATTAAATATATAAAAATGTCATAACGCTGCTTATTTTGTATTGCTATGGCCTTAAAAACCTGCATTCATTTTGGGGGGCAATTATTAAATTAATTTGCTATCCATACTGAAGAAAGCTCTGTGCTTATATTGCCTGGTATGGTGGGGTTTTTAACAAAAGCAAATTATATTTTTGCAAAGACAGTACTGCATACTTTGCTCTCTCTTTAGCTATTAATAACTCAAACTAATGCTAAGTTAATTTAGTGCTGATGGGAAATAATGGAGATAACATATGGACCTGCAGTGCATCAACCTAATGTAACGACCCTTCCCATTTGCTGTCTGTTCATTATCAATTACCACACGAAAATAAGGAATAGGTAGCCATTAGTCATTCTATGAATTACAGTTAAATAGAGTTTAATTTCTTAACTGCTAAACGTTTGTAACATGTTCTTTCCCAGCTATTTATTTTCATTTGATAAAAATAGCTATTTTATATATTCTGCTAGTTATACTGTTTATAGCAATGTTTGAGCAATAAACAGTGTCACTGCAGAAAACTAATAATGCTTGTTATCCATTTTTTTCAAATAAGTTTGGTGTTTCAGGCTCTGTCACGTAAACTGTATATTAGTTGGATTCTTACAGTACAGTATCTTTAGATAGTGCATCCTATTTAAAAATTACTTCTTAGAAGTGGCACAGTATTTCTTTTTATTCCTTTTTTCAGTATACAGTTCCTGAAGATAGGCATTTAAACCTGTGGTCCAATACACTTGAAAAAATAAACACCTGCAAACCCGATCTTCCAGATACAATGAGCTAAACATGGCCTTCACACTTAGCTCATCATTATACATGAGCTAGATTGGAAAAAGAACTAAGTAGAAAAAGAGTATAAACTCTGTAATGCTTATTTAAAACTTAACAATTTTCATGGGGTATGCTCTGCAGATGCAAAACAAATACGATTTTAAACAGGATTCTGTTAGGGAATACAAACTTAAAGTTATTAGTGAATGACAATGACAAGGAATGCGTTCAGCCAACCACTAGTAATTCTTGACAGTCTTAGAAAAATAGAGAAGATGAGTGCCATAAAAAGTACTGTGGTATTTTATGTTGCTGTTTGTTTTCTTCAGGCAAGAGCAAAACATGATGTCTTTAAGAGTGGAACAGGTGACTGACCCAAGTGGAATTTTACATTTTTGGGGAAGACGTTACTGACTGGTCGGTAGTGATACTATAATTCACCTTGAAAGAAACTTTATAGGATGTTTTTGCATTTGAGGCTACATTGCAACATTCATGACCTCTCACTGCTAGATGTACGCAGTGAGTTGTTCGCTATAATCCTCTTAACCAACAACTGAATCAACACGTAGATGAAAACTACAATATAGACAGGCTCCTTACACCTCCATATCGAGAGGAGCTGAGGTCTATCAGCGAAGGACTAAGCATGCAAAATACTTCTCCTTTTTTTTTTTTTTATTTTCTTCTTGTGATTTAAATAGTTGTCTCTAGTGCTATTAACCTAGCATATATTATAAAGATCTTAAAAATGAAGTAGTCCTAAGTGGTATGATCTACAACATTTTACCAATATGCTGATGAATCATTATTTCTTAAAAACAAGTGTATACTATTCATGTAACCAAAAGAAGCTGTAAACATTTTAAAAATATTTATTAATATTACCATGTTAAAATACATAAGAGCTATTGCAAGAGTGCATATGCCTCAGCCATTAGCACTTTGTTGCTCCATATTTCAAACTGGTGTCACACCGAAGACAGTGAATTCCATTACTAGGATTGTATGATCCTGGGCTGCATGCAACTATAGACACAAACAAAAAAGAAAACAAAACAAGGCAAAGATGTGGAATTTAAGTGATATTCATAAAAAAATATTTACATTTGAAATGTTTAGAATGCATCTTTATCTATCTGAAAAAAAGATCCAGCATTCTGCTTGCTGATGATGAAAGAATTGTATATATTTTATACATCATCTATTTATTACACCATATTTTTCTCTTCATTACTTTTCACTCCATCTACTTGCAGGGGATATGTTCATTAATTACATTTTTATATGGCCTATATCCAATAATGTTTTTAATAAACTGCTATAGTGTTTAGATCCTATCTTAACAGGGTATTTTACATACTTGACATTTCACACCTCAGAAACTGAAACGCACAGATCTTAATTTGTTCTTTTATCCTATAAGCTAATTAGCATTTTGCACTCTACTGATTTTTATTTCAGAATTCTCTTCAATAATGTATTTACTTTTGAACTTTCAAGTTACTATGTTTCCCTAATATAAATAATCAGCATACTGTGAGAAGAAAACCAAATTAGAACCAACTATCCAGTATCTAGTCTACTAAAAATACCACAGAAATCAAGCAATGCAGAGTAATAATACAGGACAAAAAATATTTCATAAAGCTAGTACAGGGTCTCCAGAGAAGCCTTAAGAAACATACGATGTTTTTTACTGTATTAAACTCACAGCTACCTCTGATTTAAAAAACAAACCTAAACCAAAAAAATAGATTTATAAAAGCAGAATAATTATATTTAGAATTTTTTACAATGTGAAAGTGACTCTGTTGCCGATTTTAAGTAAAATGTAGCTGTTACCAAAATGTTTAATCAACTATCCTGGAATAATGTGCTTTGTTTAACATAAAACTGGGCTTTAAAAGCAGAAAAACAATAAAATTAAGGTAAAATCATACGAAATAATTTCAAAGATGTTTTTACTCATCAATTCTGTTTATTCAAGACTGCTTGAATATTACTGAGCAGTAACTCCCTGTCTTTAAGTCATTGCCTCTACAGAATCACACAGCAAAGGGTTCTGCCTGAGACTTAGCTGCTACCTGATGAACAAAATTTTGATGTTTTACCACTAATCTTTTCTGCCAGGAAGATTTCCCTAAAGTTAGATACATTGCAAAGTGACTAATCAGGTTAACATTTTTAACTAAAATTCAGAAAGAGATTTAGACTAGAAAATGGGAGTAGAGGGTGAGACAATAGATCAATATTTAATACTATTTTAATATAAAATCAGAGGGGGGAAAATGAGGATATCATAGGATATAAAAGAACGTGAGAATGAAGCATGGGGAAGAAAATGAAGTTCTAATACAGGAGATCTAGATTGGTAGATGATGCAGTAAGTGAAAGGGTTATGCTGAGTGCACAAATTGTGCGATGGGTGTGAAAGAAATGATGCATTGTTTACAGAGCACTGCGCAACAGCACTTCACCAGCATGAAGGAACCACAACCACTAGAACACCACATGAAACTAGATATTCTAAAAATAATAGAGGAAAGAGAGCAGGTGTAAATGAACATCCAGCTATTTTGCTGTATGAGAAGTAAAAATACAGTAGGTTTGTTTATGAATCCTGTAGAGGATATGCAGGTTTTTTATTTCTCCATGTTCTTGGGCCGACTCCAGAACCTTTCCAATTCTGTCATATCCTTATCAAGAGCCGGAGTCTAGAAACAGTTGCACTACTCAAAGTCAAATATACTTAATTAGAAAGCCTGAGTAACATTGGTTTCCATGGTCCAGAACAGAACTGGCCCCTGAAAGGGTAACACAGATGACAGCGTGAAATTTGCAATGTATCTGTGGTCATACCCTATGACTGGTGCTAACCCATGACAGGTGAGAAATGTAGTATAAGCTTTTCAGAAAAGGAAAAAAGAATCCAAGAAACCACAGAACAGTGATTAGTGACTTCTATACTATGTAAAGATTGCATAAATGAACACAGAAACACATGCACGTAAGCAGAAAGTAATACAAGTTGATGTTGTTTTACTATGAAGTTAAACACTCTTTTAATTTGAAAGCACCTGATCACAACTAATTCTCCCAGGTTAGCATGGTCTAAGAACTACTGCATGAAGTCTGAGGCATTGACAGCAAACATAGAGAACCTATAGCAGTCAGTAATCAGGCTGAACAGAGGTCTATCAAACGACCAAAAAGACTGAACTTGTGGTTCAATGAAGACAGCATCAGAAAAGGAAAATGGTCAGAGTCTTCTAGGATATACAAAGCTATTGCAAAGATAAAGTTAACAGAATCATTTCCGAATTTTCTAAGACAGAAGAAGAAGTATAAACTACATCCAGGAAAACCACAGAAATATATTAGAAAAAAAACCTTCCCAATGGTGAGGATCTAAAGTACTGAGTCATCAGTCTGGAATAATTGAAGCTCATATCTTGCCTCAAGGTGGAATGGTAAGGAGACGACCCTTTCAGTTTTACTGCCTATGATATGGTGGTTTGGATTCTGGGAAAGGAAATTACTAATTTTACCAAGAGGTCAAGTAAGGAAAAGACTGTATGTTTGAGCATGCTGACAGAATGACATCCGCAACTATGGAAAGCAGTAAGCAGTCAAGTTTCAGGGCTGACTGTTTCAGATACTTTGGTACCTCAGATGTGAAAGTTTGCCCCTGTATCTGCCAAAGAGATGTCTATTATTGTAGCTGACCAGGGATCAGCTTCTTGGGCTGACACTGCTGTAGGGTTATGTGGTGTTTCTGTCTAGAACAGGACATAAAGGAGCACAGCAGCTAAGAAAACAGTACTATATTTTACCACATATGTTAAACAGCATCAGAGCTAAGATGAAAGTTGTGTTTTTCAGAAAAAAACAACACAAATTAGTTTAGAATACAGTAAAATAATCTAGGGGAAAGCCAAAAAAAAAAAAAAACTAAAGCCAAAAAAAAAAAAAAACTAAAGCCAAAAAAAAAAAAAAACTAAAGCCAAAAAAAAAAAAAAACTAAAGCCAAAAAAAAAAAAAAACTAAAGCCAAAAAAAAAAAAAAACTAAAGCCAAAAAAAAAAAAAAACTAAAGCCAAAAAAAAAAAAAAACTAAAGCCAAAAAAAAAAAAAAACTAAAGCCAAAAAAAAAAAAAAACTAAAGCCAAAAAAAAAAAAAAACTACAGTCCATACAAAACAAATAATCCTAAAGAAGTCATGCTTTTCGAAAATTGATTTTCATGTACCTTTCCTTGAAATCATGTGCAACAATATTCTGTATTACAGTAAATGTAAATTTGATATTTATATATATTCTTTCCAGATATTTGATACTTTTTGCTGGAAGATGTGAACCAACAAATGTAAGTTCCTTCTGATGAAGATAACTAATTGGAAAAAACTGTCACGTATGGAAACATTTCATATGTCCTGCAATTTTAGACTTGTCTCTATTTTCTTCCATATTCTTCTTATTTCTTTTGAAAGTGTATTCCATTCTGTAAACTGTCATTCAATATGTAATCCAGTGTTTTCTTTCACCATTTCTAGGTCTGTAGGGAATTATCTCTGTCAAAAGCTTGACTACAGATTTATTCTCTATGTGCCTGTCTTTCAATGTTCCTTTGAGACTTCAGGCTCAATATTTGGGACTCATACAAATAACCTTTTCTTGGGCAAAATGTAATCTGGTAAAGCCACTCTTTAAAACACTGATCCACTCCTTAGCATCTAAGGAAGGTAATATCCCTTAGTTTAAAATGAGAATTGACAAAAATTACCAGAAGTCAGCGCCCCGCCCCCTTCCTTATTCTTCCAAATGGATCACAAATATTTACAAATTTAACTTTATTTTGCAAAGCTATACAGAGTGATCATTTTATCTATTATACTTGCTTTACTCAGATCTGGAATGTAACATTTAAGCTTGTAATTAGATGAAAGTATTGCATCATTATGCCGGCTTTTATAAATTTAAGAACAAAAATAATTTTCATCTCACCATAAAACAGCGCTTGAAACATACCTTGTCAGATTACAGATTTTCTAGACTACAAAAAAAAATGACTGCTATGTAGAGGTGTGAACTTAATCTGATTGATTTTAATTTAAATCAGTCCATAGAACTTGAGGGTCTGCCTTAAAATCTCAATCAACAAGGTCTAACTGAAGTTCTACCCAAGTACTAACCTGATTTAGTACTGGTTACTTTAACAGACTTGACAGGATCACAGCCCAAAACAGTATGGCATAACAATTTCAGAAAGTTAAGTAGCAAAGTACAGAGTTCAATCAGAGCAAAAATCATTGTAACAGTATTTATTATGTTGTATGATAAATGAATTTTTCACTTACCACAACACTCTGGACAGTCTGGATGTGCTAGAGCATCGATTCCATACCCTGGATAGCAGCGATTAACCCGTACCATTTGCAGAGTACCTTCAATGTAATATATTTCAGGCAACTGTTCAGAACTTTGCCTGCCAACTTCCACTTGTTGCTTAAAAAATCTCTCTATAAGGCGTTTTGCCTAAATTTAAACAAATATTTTTTCAGAATTTTTCATGGAGAAAGGTCAGAATACAAGAAAAGACAAAAAAACATGAGTATGAGTTAGGATTAAGGATGAAACACTAAATCTTTTGATTGTAGCTGAATGGAAACAATCTGATGTTCTTGGATATGGTGGTTTTAATTTAGATAAACCTTGATCAATTACTGTCTTTGAAAGTGTTCAGGATTATACAAATACAGCTTTAAAAGCTAATCCGTGGCGATTTTGTCTACATTAGACATTATGCAGCCCAACATCAATAGACTTGCAGCTTTCCCATCTATATAGGTACTATTATTTAGGTCCACTTGTGTTTCAGACATATTTTCCATCTTTATTAACGATTTCTGTTCAATAAAAAGAAAATGCCAAAGGTGTCCTGCAGCCAAGTTAAATAAGGAGATTATTATTATATCAGAAGACTAATTCCCTTACTCAAAAAGATTTGCACAAATTCAGTCCTAGATAGGAAAAACATTCCTTTCTATTAGTGCACAACCAGCAGCACAATCACAGAAACATTAGGATTCAAGGGCGCTCTATTCCATCTCATCTGTTCCATCTCCCTTGCTAAAGCAGTGTTTATTTTTAAAAATCCTTTATTTTTTTTATTTCCCTGGACTTTTTGGAGCATTTTTTATGAAGTGTCTTACACTGGAATTTTAAAGATTTTAAGTCATAGTAGTTAAAAATGTGACTTTTAACTGGCTAAAATATATAAAATATTTAAGTAACACCAGACTTATCAGCAATCTGATAAAGTCTAACAGTAAAAAGTATCAATACTTCATATCTAGACAGTGCTTCATATAGAAATGAAGGGATTAATTATATATAAAGCTAAAAATACAAAGCAAGAAAAACACCTTTAATAGGCTTGCAAGGTTCAGCACACACACAAATTGGCAAAACCAAATTTATTCATGCTTTCTTGATTTGAACCTCTTGTCTATATGTCTTTATTGTGGGAGTAGCTTATTATTTCACTGAATTTCACTGAATTTCTAGAGTTGGAAGGGACCATAGAGATCATCTAGTCCAACTCCCCTGCTGAAGCAGGATTGCCTAGAGCTAGAGCATGTTACTCAGGACTGCATCCAGGCGGGTTTTGAAAATCTCCAAAGAAGGGGACTCCACAACCTCCCTGGGCAGCCTGTTCCAGGGTTCCGTCACCCTCACCGTGAAGAAGTTTCTCCTCATATTTGAGTGGAACCTCTTATGTTCCAACTTGTGCCCGTTGCCCCTCGTCCTCTCGGTGGGAACCACTGAAAAGAGTCTGGCTCCCTCCTCCTTCAACCCTCCCTTGAGATACTTGTAGGCGTTGATAAGGTCTCCCCTCAGCCTTCTCTTCTCCAGACTAAAGAGTCCCAGCTCTCTCAGTCTCTCCTCATAAGGGAGATGCTCCAATCCCTGAATCATCTTTGTAGCCCTACGCTGGACTCTTTCTAGTAGTTCCCTGTCCCTCTTGAACTGGGGAGCCCAGAACTGGACACAGTACTCCAGTTGTGGCCTCACCAGTGCAGAGTAGAGGGGGAGAATGACTTCCCTTGACCTGCTGGCTACACTCTTCCCTATACAACCCAAGATACCATTGGCCTTCCTGGCCGCAAGAGCACACTGTTTACTCATTGCCATTTTACTGTCCACCAGGACCCCTAGATCTTTCTCTTCAGTAGTTGCCTCTAGCGGGTCCACCCCTAACCTGTATTGGTGCCTGACATTCTTCTTCCCCAGGTGCAGGACCCTACACTTTTCCCTGTTGAACCTCATGAGGTTCTTCTTTGCCCAGCCCTCCAGCCTGTCCAAGTCTCGCTGGATGGCAGCACAGCCCTCCGGGGTGTCAGCCACTCCTCCCAGTTTGGTATCATCAGCAAACTTGCTGAGGATACACTCTGTCCCCTCGTCCAGGTCACTGATGAATATATTAAACAGCACGGGTCCAAGTATTGACCCCTGGGGGACTCCACTGGTTACAGGCTTCCAACTTGAACCTGCTCCATTAATAATTACCCTTTGGGTCCTGTCACACAGCCAGTTCTCAATCCACCTCACTGTCCCCTCATCCAGCCCATACTGCCTCAGTTTCCCAATGAGGATGTTATGGGAGACAGTGTCAAAAGCCTTGCTGAAGTCAAGGTAGATGACATCTGCTGCCCTCCCCTCATCCAACCAACCGGTTATGGCATCATAGAAGGCTATCAGATTGGTCATACATGATTTACCCTTGGTAAACCCGTGTTGCCCACTTCCAATAACCCCCCACTCTTCAACTTGTTTGGAGATGACATCTAGTATGAGTCTCTCCATCACCTTCCCAGGGACAGAGGTGAGACTAACTGGTCTGTATGTTAGTTCCCTTTCTATTTCTCCATATACTGTACCTTGTTTAGTCTATGAGGGGCATCACAAGCACTTTCCTGACATAATCTGTCTTCTCTGTTTAAGGATTCAACTGTAACAAAACACAATCTGTTTATAGAAGAACAAAGTCAATGAAATCAACATTTTTTTTTTTATTTAGTAGTTTAAGATTCTAATCAGTTCTCCTGCAAGTATTTAGGATTTTTCACAGTATTTTAGATGTCTAACTTGCAATGTTTTAAAGAAATCACAGAGCTTGTCCTCTTATAGAAATGACATGTGCATGTCTAATTTTCAGTATACTTAATTTTTTTATGGGAACTGTCATTTATTTGTCAATTCTAATGGCAAGGAAATACATAATTCTGGACTCTTCCCAGATTTATAAATATCTGAATCATTTCAAAAGAAATAACCTACTCCCCCTCTAATTACCTGCCTGCTGTTGTGGATTTATCAAGACTCTGGTTTTAAAACAGCCATCCAGGAACCCTACCAGCTCAAGCTTCTGACTGTTCCTATTATGGACTGAAGTTTTCTCTCAAGAACAATATCTAGGGCTCCTGCCCCTGCACAAACATGTAACTTCCTGAGCCTCACCGACTCAGCCCTTCACATTCTCATAGGAATGCCTATGACACATGGAACCTAATGAAGACTTAAAATTGAAGAAAAAGTGTAGTTACATTTTAGTAATCCATTTGCATGGGTCCACATTCCTTATCAACTTACTAGTACTGACATGTTATAGTGAAAGCCTGGGAAATAGTTAACTAAGCTGACAGACTGCTCTCCAAAACTGACATTAGAGTAAGCTGCCATATTAAGAATAAAATTTTCTGTTAACATGTGAATTTAACTCCTTATATTATAAGCTTTACCTACCCCTGTCATGGAAATAATTCTGAAACATCAAATGCAACTTAGAAACTTAGTACTTTGTAAGACTTGAAGGTACTTAACATGTAGTTCACCACTGAGTCATATCAAAGTTTACCTGCAGCTAAATCACCAGGTGGATATTTTCTCTTCCTAATGCTCAAATATACTATAAAGCCTCCACATAGCTAAATCTCATTTATATAGTTTCAATAATGTTAGAATTAACCTTAATTGACTACACTATCAGCAACGAGACTCTTCAGACATGTCAGTGCTATCCGATACACAGTTTTCACAGAAACACGACTGACTAATAGTTCCGTTGTTTTTATAAGCAATTATATTTAATTTTCAAGAAAATTAAAATTGGAAAGTAGAAAATGAAGCATAATTGCTATACTACATTCTGAAAGGAATCTTTTTAAATTGCATGTCTTGATACATAGTGAATAATCTAATACAATATATTAAAACAATGGCCTTTTTAGAGCTGAAATAATTAGAAACAGTAAGTTCAAGAAAATACCACAGTTGTTCTCCTATACATTCAGCTCAACAAGAGACATAACACTGAGATTTCTGACTTCCACAGTCAATGCCTTTAGTTAAATCTGGTAATGGAAACATTTTATAAAAACAAATTCATGTTGTAAGTGAAAATGTATTTTTAATAACTAAACTATCAAAGAAGGATAAGTAACTAAGACACAGTGCGGCCTTCATAAACTCATTTATGTATATTACAATACACTCAGTAAGAATTTTTAAATATCCCATAATTTGGTGACATCTTTCCAAGCTACCCCATGATTTGTTTTAAATCAAGCCAACTCAATATATTTTGGCAACTCAGTTTTACCCAGGTGTCATGGCCTCAGTTGCTATACAGTTAGCTTTCTTACTAGCAGCTGGTATAGTGCTGTGTTTTGGATTTGGGATGAGAAATACTTTTAATAGCGCAATGGTGTTTTCAGTAGTTACAAAGCTCTCAAGACCTTTTCTGCTCCTCACACCGCCCAACCAGCGAGCAGGCTGGGAGGACACAAGCAGTTGAGAGGGGAAACAGCCTGGACAGCTGCCCTCAACTGACCAAAGGAATATTCCATACCAGGCAATGTCACACTCAGTATATAAAGCTGGGGAAAGAATAAGGAAGGGGAGGACACTCGGATTTATGGCATTTGTCTTCCTAAGTACCCGTTATACATGATGGAGCCCTGCTTTCCTGGAGAGGGCTGAACACCCACCTGCCGATGGGAAGCAGTGAATGAATTTCCTATTTTGCTGTGCTTGCATGTGAGGCTTTTGCTTATTAGTTATTAAACTGTCTTTATGGCAAGCCATGAAGGTTTTTTTTCCTCGCTTTTAATCTTCCGATTCTCCTCCCCAGCCAAACTGGGGAGGAAACGAGCGAGTGGTGGCATGGTTCTAGCTGCCAGCTGAGATTAAAACATGACACCAGGTCTCCCTTAGGCTCCTTTTGTTTTAAAGAAATGGAAAATTATGAAATCTCCCTCTGTTATTGATACCACTTAAAGAAGGAAATGTACTGAGGTTCATCACGTTTAACTTCAGTTCTTGAAAATTAGACATCTGGCCTCAGTCTGTCGTTTGGAAGCTGTTTATAAAGACCAAGGCATATCCATGGAGTGATTTATACGCCTTCTGTAGGTGGCTACATGAAGGTTATGTGAGGAGTTACAGAATACACTCTATCGCTTTCCTCCGTATGTTAGTGTGCAACAGGGGACATGGCAATGTTTTATGATAAAAAATTTAAAAAAATATTGATCTATCCACATCTATAAAATGTTCTAAAGCTCTTCTGAAATAATGTAAGATATGCACTTTTGAGTAGATCAGCTGTCTTTTTGCTATTGACATGAATTTTACATGCAAAACTTTAAAGCATTTTTACAATCAAGGAACTTTACATGCAGAAAGTATTGTAAGGATTTAATAATCAGTAAATACATTTCATTAACTATAAAAATTCTAACCATTCTTTAAAAGCAAAGCCGATTTTTACCTGAAAATGTAAAGAAGATTTCATTCTGTAGACCTCCTCTCTGCATTTTTACATGATGGCATTCTGCCTTTATTAATGCAACCTCACAAGAAAGTTCCTCCACAAGTTTGTTTAGTATCTGAACCAATGTTTTCTCAAAATACGCATTATGATAACTGTTGCAGTAGGCTCCGTGATACTGGGCCGTGAACTCATAGTAAGTGTTAGGATCAGCATAAGCTGCAGGGAAAAATGTGGAAGATGATGAAGAACATATATGAAGTAAAAAGACAAAAAGTAATTGGTATATTTGAAAATAAAATTGCCAATTTAAATCCTCAATTTATAAATAAAACCTATTTTGCACCTCCAGAGAATTTTTAATGATGAAATACCGTATGCTGGGCTAATTGGAAACACTGAGATTCTGACAATTGACATTCTTATTTATATCCATAGGTAAGTCTTACTCTTTAGTATTGCAATTATTTTTTTTAAAACCAACAGGATATTGCAGTAAAGGGATCAGGAATATGAAAGCTAAGGTTAAGAAGCATACAAAATACCCTTTATTATGTGACACAATATTTAATCTTACACATTACAGCCAATTATCGTAATATGTTACGTATTTTTTAGTCAACTATCACAAAACTGTATTAAATGGCTTAAAAACTGAATCCTCTTCCCTAGAGATCTATAGAAGATGCAGCTAGTAAGATGAACAAGAATTCCTTTTCTGTGAGCAGAAGTAACTGAAAAAGCTTCTATATAGGTATGTAATTTACTTTTATGGATGGATCAGCTGTTTCACCTTTACTGCAAAGCTCAATGCACACCTGGGTATCTTTTGCAAATAAGCCAAAGTAGCATAAAATGCATGTTTCTAGTTATATCATGATAACCACTCTACCTTCCCAAAGCTGAAGATCAACAGAACATGATGTGAAATAGAAAACAGGAGTAAAAGAATGCAGAACAGAGGCCATGGTGTGGGTATAATTACAGAAATGAGAAGGGGGCAGCAGAGAAGAAAGAACAAAGAAATAGAAACCAAACTAGCTGAAAGAAGCAGCAGAACATTCAAAATATGGTACCCAATGAAGACAGCTCATTAGATCCTCTACCTGCCTTTTGCTTCCTGCATTTCCTTTCCCTTGCTGCTGCATATTCCATATTTTTTTTGTATTTGTCTATGAAAATTGAATTTTGTATGCTAACACTCAGATTGTATCCTTATTGAAGGATGTAAGTTTGCATTACTGAAAAGTGTAACCTTTTCCATTAAAACTGTTTCAAAGAATTTTTTTCCTTTCCAGTTCTGACAAGCAAGCTAGTTGCTAAAAGTCATGGTTATTCTGTATGAAGGCTACTATGCCAAAGTAAAATTAATTTACATCAGAGGCTAATTTAGGTTATTGTGCTCTACCATGTTTCTAAATGAGCACTGGTACGCATTCTAAATTCACAATCAGACATAGTTCCTGCTGAAGGCAATAGGAGCTTTTCCCGACATCTCCACAAGAATAAAATGTCCTTTAAAGAAGAAAAGGAGAGCTAATAATGAATAAATGATGTTGCCTTTACAGTATTTCACTTTATGAAAGGCTTTACCTGCTGACAGAAGGAAATGTAATCAGAAAAAGAAAGAATAAGCTACAAATATTACATCATTAAATGATAGGTACTAAAAAAATATAATCAGGTAATAATAAAGGCATTAACGTGTGAAATAAATCCATATGGCTGTGCTAAAATTAATCTCATGAAGAATAATTCAGTTTAGAATTATACTGTTTGGATGTTATTAAGGATTACTGCCTATTCATTTTGTTACTTTTAATTATGTTTTATATTTCTTTTTTAAAAATAACTGTACTTATAAGTTTCTCAGTCAGCCACTTGGCTTCATTTAAGGGTCTGTAAGTGCCATTAAATGAACTGCTTGGTAGTAACTAATATTAAAAACAATTTCGCAGAGAAACAGAATGTCTTTATCTCTGCAAATTAAATTCCAAATAAGCTTATTTATTTAAAAATAGTAACAGTATTTTAAAAAATTAAATTTTTTTCCAAGGCAAAACCACACTTACCTGTATTGATAACTTACCATAAATAAGATATTTTATTAAGAGGTTTTTATCAGGTTGCATTGCTGCTAGCTTATAAAAAATGGAACAAGTGTAAACTCCACTCAGTTTGAAGTTGCTCAATATTAAAGTTCCTATTGGTGATATTTCCACACTGCTATTTTCTAGTAAAGACAATAATGAAATAAATTTAGTTGTCATAATGAGAAAATGCAAAAGTAAGGGTCTAAATGATTATTTACTGTTAAGCTGTGCACAAAATAATATTATGGATTCAGCTGCAGACACAGCACTAAGAAACTGAAGCTTGGTCAAACCAATACTTAAATACCAAACTGAAGCAGTCCTAGAAACCTGTTTTTATTTGATCTCAGACATCTACTGTTCTCTCCAATAACCACTTCCAAGAGCAAAAAAATCCCAGAAAAAAATTATAAAGTGGGCAAATAATCTCTTTTCATACCTCTGTATAGTCAACTGACTTTTAACCTTTCAGTCTTCAGGAACTGCCTCATGAATGCTGGTTGTGTTTAACATGCAGTAAACTTCAAAGTAGGCAAGACAGGAAGTTTAAGTTAAGCAAGTACTATATAACAGACCTTCCAAAGAAATTATATTGTATATGCCAAAACAAGAATCATGTATGTTTAAGATTGTAAAATAATCTTTCTGTATGGAAAGATATGAATTGTTACAGTGGCCAAAATCTTAACACAAGAAAGAAATTCTTCATGGTGAGAGCGGTGAGGCACTGGAATAAGTTGTGTCCAAAAAGGTACATTCAGTGAAAATCAAAAGCTAACACAGTATATAATAAATTTGAATTGACCTGAAAATCTTGTTAGGAATGAAACATACTCTTGTTGTCCAGACAGGACTCTGACAGTCTCTCAGGAAACATGTTTAAGTCGTGTATCAGTTATCAGCATGAGCACACCTAATTCTTTTTTCCTTCCTTTTCCACAGAAGAACTGTTTGATATACCAATAGTAGGTTTTAGAATATCTGGAGTTTGGCTTATAGTCAAGAGGCTGAGTGCAGGTATTTAATTTGTCAGTTTCTTAGTTTTACAAAACCATAGTACACAGGTTTTTCAGGCCTATGAAAGGATAGTCACAGTCTTCTGACACAAATATTCCTTCTTTGCATATGCTGGGTGGCAGTGTGTATGAAAAGCAATAACTTTCCTTAGGTTTATTTTCACTGAATTAGAACAGGCCTATTCCAATGTTTGCATTCGGAAATAAAGATTGAAATGCTTTCTCTTTTCTGTTCTATTTAGCTGTTCAGAATACCATCAAAATTGCTGTTTTATGCAGTAAAACTTTAAGATCTAGAATATAAGAAGCAATTATTTTAAATTTTTTTCCTCCACCTAAAGTATATCTTGAAAAACTCTTATTCTAATCAAGCCCAACAGCTGTTTAAAAACTTTAAGTACAATTTCCAGATCTTAGTACAAAAGAGTCACTATGCTAAGTGAAGAAAACTTACTTGCTAATTTTAAAGTTCTAATGATTTTATATTATATTCTGTGCAGTATTTAATTTTTTATCACTCTTTCAACCACAATAAGTGGACTGGAACTATGTGTGAACAAAGCTGCTTGTTCAAAAAAGAACTTTTTAATGGCTACATAAAGAAAAGTATTTACTTCTCTTTGTGAGCTTTTAACGTAGTCACGATATTTGATGTATATAGCTAGACAAAATACCTCCTTAGGGTGTGTGTCAAAGGCTGGTGTACCTGAAAGACACTGATTTTTCTAACTGTGACAGATAGTACAATGAAAAATAGGCTCACCTCCTGCAGATTTTACGCTTAAAGAATTTATTTTGAAGTGCTGCAAAGGCAGTATTTTGTCAATCTTTCCTAAATTTCAATTCACAATTCTACATTTCCACTGAAAGGATTCTTTTCTTCCCTACAACCACACTCAAAAAGTATAAAATAGTGTATCAAGCAAGCTTTATGAATCCTAATTTTCCACTGTTATGGAGACTCACTATGATAGATATTAGAAGACTAAGTAGTCACACCAAACCCAGATAATCTTTACCACCTAGAAAGGTGGTAAAATTACACCCATTCTAAAAGGAGGCCAAGTGATCAAATTTTTTTACACAGCAAACATTTCATAAGCTAGAAACTTTAAACAGCTTTTTGTCTGTTTATATTCTCTGAGAAAAAAATTAAAAATGTGACAACAGCCCTAGGAGCCAAAGTATATTTACCCAAAATTGTGGTGGCTGAAGCTGAAGTCATCTCATTACCACTTTTCAAAAATAATTTTTCTAAGACCTTTCATCCTTATAGAAAGTTATGTCAGGACAACACAAGTTTCCTTCTCACCGAAATGTTTTTTTGCCCACCTGTTGCTGCTTCTAGTACACCTCAAGTTGCTGCAGGGCCAAGAGCCCCTGCCACCATAGCTTTTTTGCTATGTCAAGGTTGACATAACAACTTGGGACACTGCTGAGACAATCTGCCTGACGAGATTTAAACCTGTCGAGTGGAAGAAGTCTGAGGTCTCCATGGTTTTCTGTTCTACTGTGTTAAAACTGCAGTATGAGTAAACAGAAACCACAGTAGTGAAACAGGCAATTTTTGTTAACTGTGAATCATGAGGTTATCTCCTGTCTGATCAGATTAAGATCAGTACTTAAACACACGATAATATACCTTACACTGTGTCTGTCATGCGTCACAGGCTGATCATCAAAATATATCAGCTACAATGCAGGATACTCAGCTAACCACAAAATACCCATCTCAAGGGAGATTAGCAGTTTCATGTGAAATCACATAGCCCACAGGTTTAAGTATAAGCAAAACTACCTATACCACTTTGAGGCAAAGAATGCTAAAAATTGTTTCTGAGGGCTAAGTCAGAGCAAAACAACAGGGCAGTGTTAGATATCATATTAATGTGAAATGCTCTACTATGAAGGTTAGCATGTAGAACGAAGTATCGCTATGGTGTAAACAATATTTCAGATTGCATAATAGGAAAATGTAAGACCAACAACAGAGTTCTGACAGATGTTAGTATAGATCAAGAGGAAAGCAAATAGGATTGAAGAGACTGCTGTTGTAAAAGGATGAATGGTTCATAACCTAAATTGTAAACTAAAATAAGAGATTAAACAGGTTTATAAATTCATCATAAATGTTTATTGTTCTTTTTAAAAAGAATTAAATTGCACTAAAGGATAAATGAGATATATATGGGAGGAACCAAAAAAGAAAGAGAACTCAGGTTCCCTGCTCAGACTTGGAAAGATACTACTGATGAGCCAGTCATGATCTCTAAGCAATCCCTATTATATTCATGTTATTTTTCTCAAATAAGTAGCCCAAAATACTCCACACACAAACAGTTGTCTGGGGTTTTCATGACATACTAGCAGATTATGACAATGATTTCATTAGAGACATCTTTGTGAAAATCAGTGTTTAAATTCTACATGAGTAGATTAACCAGAAGTTGACACTGGCAAAGGATGTGAAGGTCCAACAGAAAAACACACAATAAAGGAAGAGCAATAAAATGCTGGTGTAAGGCTGAATGGGGATGAATGCCCTAGTGACAAAGACACGGAAAACACTGAGGTACACGATGCTTCCTTTGTTTCAATCATTCCTAGCAAGCCCTGCTTTCCAGCCCTGCCCCAGGCTCTGCCAGAGTTCAGGGGAGATGCTACAGGGAGAGAGAAGTGTGGTGTTAGGGACTGGCTTATTTGTGAGTTGGACACATTCTGGTCTATAGAGCAGAATGAGATATATCTGAGGACGCTGAGGGAGCCGACTAATTAATGATTGTTTTCTATTTTGATAGTGATGAGGCCCCCAATGACCAGAAAGACCATCCATCATAAAAACAGGCAAGGAAGAAGTGCCAGGGAATCACAGGTAAGCCACCCTCACCCCAGGCCCTGCAAAGATGATAGAACTGCTGGAAGTCCTTTCAGACACATGAATGACAAGATGGTGATTGAGAAAAGGCAGCATTGATTTGCCATTGGCAAATCATGGCTGACCAGCCTGAGTATCTTCTGGAATTAAACTACTACCTCTAAGGATGAGGGAAAAGCAGCAGATATCATATACACTGAAAGCCTTTAACCAGGATTTCAGTATGGTTCTCCATCACATCTTTGTAGCCAACTCTGGACATATGGACTAGATGAGTGGAATACAAGATGGATGAAAAACTGTCTGCATCATCATTCTGAAGATTGGTCTACCTAGCAGCCAGTTATGAAGGGCTTTCCTTGGGGCTGATACGAGCACCAGAACTTCTTAACATCTTTACCAGCAGCCTATACTACAGGACTGAATGCCTTCTTGTCTAGTATGCAAAAGACATCAAATTTGCTGAGTGGCTGATACACTACAGGACATTGCTCCATTCAATGGGACCTTGCACAACTAGAGAGACAGTCTGCTAGAAACCTCATGAAGTTCAATAGTGGTAAATGCAAAGTCCTGCTCCTGAGACAGAAGGGCAGCAGCGTATGCAGATGGAGACCAGATGACTTGGGAGCAGCCCTGTAAAAAAGTACCTGGGAGTCTTGGTGGATTTTAAACTGAACACAAATCAGAAACACAATTTTGCAGCAGTGAAGGCTAAGCGCATACTGCACCGCGTTAGCAACAGTATACCCAGCAGGTCAAAAGAAGTGATTTATTCTCTCCCTACTCTACACTCATTTGGGCACTCTGGAACGCTGTGTCCAGTTCTGATACCTCAGTACAAGACAGATATTAACAAATATTAGCAAGTCAACAAGAAGGTTTCTGAGATCATTAGGGAGTTGGAGCACAGGACAAGAGATAGAAGAAACTGGGATTTTTATCCTGGAGAAGTCTAAGGAGAGAATTGCAGCCCTTCACTACCTAAGAGGAGATACAGAGAAGAATAATCCATACTTTTTGAGAGAAAACAACAACCAGCAACAACAACAAGTTGCAATAAGGGAAATTGTGATTGAAAATAAGAAAAAAAGAACAGGTTGTACAGAAAAGGCAGAAAATCTCCAGGGACAGAGATTCCCCAAACTCAGGTGGTCAAGGCCCTGAGCAACTTCATAGCTGAAGATAGCATGTCATTGACCAGGCAGTTAGGCTAGATCACACTGCCCATCATCCTATTATTCTGTTCTTGCAGAACACTCCCAGCTGTCAGCGCAGCAAAGAATTGTCATCCTCAACCTCTGTCGCATGCAACTTGCCCTGCTCTGTGTAGTAATCTTTAGAGATGGCACCATTCCTTACAAAGATCTGAAAACTTTTTTTTTAGTTTGGTTATCTCACCCCTTTCTTTCTGAAAAGTGAAAGTTAATGATATACATACAAACACTTGCAAAGTATCCTCAGCTACTTCTCCATTTTTATAATCTTCATGCTGTGTTGGGGAGGGAGTGGGAAGAAGGGGAGAGGATATTGGGGGACATTTAAGAAAATCCTTACCTGAAGAAAGACCACCTCCTGGTCCATTCCAATGAAATTTTGGATCAATGAGTTCTAAGTTTCGCAGACGATTTGTAAGACATAAAATACGTGGACTGTTGTGATTCAGCTTGACATAAACTTTGACTGAAAGAAAAATTATCATTAGCTTCAAGTATTTAACTTTGCTACCCTAGCAGTGAGCTATATAAATTTCAAGACAATGATCTTGAATAGAGTTCTAATTTGGGGACTCATTCTGTCTCTTCTTGTATGTAATCTGTAGCACACAGGTGCTTCTAGATCTTCAGTTGTTTCTAAAAACTATGATTAGTGTAGTCATAATCACTTCCATAATATGCAGGATTTCAATGTATACAATTTGTTTTATTTCCCGTCCCACTGACATTCTGTGAAGCATCTGTCCTCTTCAGAAGCATGGGATGATAGATATTGATGCTCTAGTAAAATCTCAACTTGAACCACGCACTGTACCAGGCTACCCTAATGCCACTGAAAAGCTAGAACTAGTATAAAACATTATAGCTACTACATTTGTGATTTGGAGAACTTGACTAATAATTAAAACTGAATCAAATAAGAAAATTACCATATATGTTATCTTACCATTGACTATTTCTGATTTCCTGCAAGTGGAAAACTTTACAGGAAGGGATTAATGTTCATAAAAACTTTTCCATTATGGAAACTGGCACTAATGCCACCACAGTCTTCTCTTCAAGTATAATTGTTTCATTAAAAAACATTACATTCACATTACAATATACTTAGTTATAACATTTAATAAATAACTTCAGAATTTTGATAGTCTTAAGATCAGGAAGTATGTCCATCCCAGCTAATAATCAATTTTTTACAGTAGTTTATATCGCAGAAAACTGCAAAGTATGTATTTTCAATTGTACAAGAGTATACCATGGAAATACATGTCATTAATAAGTGGTGTTCCAATTTTTAATCCCAAAGCATGAAAATTAGTATGAATTCTACATGTTAATGCAACTGCCAATGTGATTAGTCTGTTTCCATTGCAAATCCTTAATGCTTTTTCTCAAAATTTACTAGCCAACTGGCTTTAGTAATAGTCTGGGACAAAACTGTATAGAATACATACCTCTTCCACTTCTCATTTTGTTTTTTATTTCCTCAAGATCACTTTATTTGGTCTTAGAAATGTTTTTAAAAAATTATATATCCATAATAAAGAGTAATAAAATTATAGTGTCATTATCATAACCTGCCAAGATGCTAAATTCTGTCCCACCACTGTAAATTTACATGACAGTTCTGTAAACATGTATCATAGGAATAATACAACAGAAGGGCATCTGATAGGAAATGCCGGCTAAAAAAATATCTACCAGGTATAACCTTATTCTTCTTGCTTTCAAAATAAAGTCTTCCTCTTTTAATTAAAGTACTTTGCTATTTTTCTTATTTGTTCATATTCTCTCTATTACAAAAATATTTACCTTAGATAGTGATCCAAAAAATAACATTTATGTCAGGTATTTTAAAAGTGCAGGATCTCAATAGTGTTGTATTGCATTTAACCCGATTTTGGTGAAAAAACCCCACAAAATAGAGAGGTTGGCCAGCATCTCAAAAGAACACTGTGGCCAAGTCTAGTATACTCACAATGGTCTGTTCCAGAGAAGGTGGAAGCAGTCTTTATTAATACTAAATTGTTTAGAAACAGATTTGGGATAAAACATTTTAATCTTGCCTTCTAAATTTCAAATTGTCCTGTGCCATTCAAGTAGTAGCCCTGTTTACAGACATGAATCGGAATCAGAAAAGAGAAAAAGTACACTAATACAAGGAACCTTTAAACCATTCAGAGCCATTATTTAATATTAATGCTAAATAATATCATAAGTTAAGCACCTAAGAGAAATCTTTAAAAATAAAGGGTTTTAAAACAAGTAAATTTAAACGATTTCTCTGAATTTTTTCACCTTTGGACAAAAATTGATATGACTAAGAATCTCTACCAAAAAATAGGTCAAAAAATGTTGTCTTTTAGCATTCCCCCAAACAACAGAAGTATCACTTCTAGTTACACTACTAGTAACGCAGTAACTGGAAAACATACATGGAGTAAACTATGGGGAAGAGTATTACCAAAACCAAGCTGGCAATGTGCATTTAGAGAAAAAGCAATATGAATACATGCATGGCAATGAGGAATAGCCTAGTCTTTTATTTCATTTTCAGATTTTCCAATAATTGTTTTTGAATTGGTAATATTATGTTGTAGAGTTACATGGATTTAACTTAGAAAGCAATTAATTCTTAACTTTTCTTATTTTTTATTGTAGAAAATAATATAAACTTTATATCTCAAGTTCTGTGCACATAACAAGAGAAATGAAGTTAGAATACCTACAGTGCAAGAAAGCAGTATTTCAGAGCAAGAATCCTACAGCCAGGTGGAAGAGTACACTGAACATTTTTATTTTTATAACAATTACAGAAAATAATTATATTGGATTCATAAAAAATATGAGTAAGAATAAAAAAAAAAAACTATGAAAAATAAATTCCAGTGACAGAAAAATATGCTGCCAGATAGCCTATTAAGTATACATGTCAGTTCATAATTGTAATTAATTAAACAATTAATTTAGAACAATTCAACAACAAGGGATATTATAAAGACAAGCCTTTTCTTGGTAAAAAACATATTTTCACTAAAATTTATTACATTATGTTTAAAGAGAAATACCTGGGAATACAACAGATCCCACTATTTTTAAGCTACTTTCTCTTGGCACTGCACTTCTTAAAAATCTCTTTGAGGGCTGAGCTGTCAAAAGATAAAATGATGGCATTAATTCAACTATTTATCTGAAAAAGCAAGCAGCAAACTTTAGGTTAATCTACACTCTTTAATAGACTTGTTCTTCAATGGATATTAAGTTTATACTTGCCTAATGTCTTACACAATGCACAACTCTCACTAAGGCAACAAAAAACAATGACAAAGGCCCGATACAGAAAAAGCATCCTTATTCTAAACAGCAATTCAGTTTAGATTTAATTTTAAATATATTGATGTTTTACAAAATAACTATCACATTTTAAATTGAGACTGTCCAAAATGGGGATAATGAGGATAGGCACTGTCCAGAACTGCAGAAAAAGTTTAGCCGCATTGTTTTGATACACACAGTCAGGATGTCAATCAGTGTGTATACTGACCATTAATGAAGTAACAAGTTTGGGTTCTGTCATTATTGTTATTTTCTTAATTTCCCCATGAGATGAAATAGAAAGTATGGCTATTTTAATTTGTATTTGTTCTATTTTAAACAGAAATTAAAAACAAGGTCATAAAAGATTGCAAAGCTCTGCAAGACATACAAGGCTTCTGAAACAAAACTAAGTATCTTTCAGGTGGACATTCTAGTACAAGTCAGATATTAATTTCTTTTACAGAGTTTCCAGAGATACAGAACTAATGCCAGCAGAACGATAATGGCTATTAGACCTCTCAGTATTTTGTGTTCTTTGTCTCCACCTCCTGCTTGGAAATAATGTGGGCTTCTGTGAGTTAAGGTATGCTTTCGATTTCTAATTCTTTTAGGTAATCTGGGAAAGAAAGTAAATAACAAAGGCATAAAAAGCCTTGAATACAAAAGACAGTAATAAAATATTGAACATATATTTAGTAGCAGTTATTTTATGAAGATGGGCTAAATAATTATGTGGCACCGGATCAGCATTTGTTGCTAACTTAGGTTCAATATTAAAGAACTTAAATCAACAGTAAATACTCTGGTAAACTGGTAATCGGTTAAGGCATGTGTTTGGAACAATGAGAGAGATTAGGTCACGTATCAGCTTTGTTTTGATTTATCTTGATTTAAGTAATAATGGGAAATTATCAATTAAAAAATGAGAGAAGATAATAAAAAGAGTAGTCTCATATATGACAGATTTCTGTGATTAACAGTTTGATTTACCTTGTAGTATCACTTCACTATGTACCACTTCCACAACTTTGAGAAGCAACATTTTTCAAATAACTTCATTTTCCCCAAAGACCTCTTAGAAGGACTGGACGTTTTTTATTGACAAACAAAATGGATTAAAATTTTTCCCACTGCAATATTTCTGTTGAGACTTTTACAATTCTGTTGCACCGGCAGAAACAAAGCCAATTGATCACTAAATTTCAGCTCCCAAAAAGAACATGATCAGATTCTCTGTTGACAAAAATCAGCATATGCTTTGATTTTAATAAAAGTATACTAATTTGGGCAAGTAAGGAAAAACCTGAAAAGGGTACTCCAAGTACTCCAAGTTTATGAAAAGGCAACTGAACAAATGCATTTAAAAAGTTAAGCATTGCAAGGTCTGAGGTATAAGCAGACATACATGAATGGGAGCTCATAGTTATGAGCAGATATACATGATTTTGTGGGATGTTCAGGCACTACTTAACCAATGTAGAAAGAAAGTAATACTTGTTTACAATAATAATTTAAACCCAAAGATGGAGCCCTTGAACTGTTTATTTAAAAGAACTAAAAAAAGGTGAAGCACTATAGTTACTGAAAAGAATATAATGTAAACTATATGGACTGGAATTACAGGAATTACTTTTCTGGAATCTTCAATGACATTGCATGCCACATTTTGAGAAAATCAGGTTAAATGCGCTTTCATGTCTACAGACATTTAATTTGCATAAAGACATTTCAGCCAGTAAATGTTTCTGTCTCCATATGAATCCCAGCTCTCATACATTCTTTCCCTCATTCTCTAGACTGCCTTTTAAATTTTTTTAAGCTATTTTCAGGTTTCCTAATTGAATTCCTTTGCTATTCTCCTAATCACCTGGAATTTAAATGGCACTTCCTGCAGCAGCCTTGAGCACAAACCATCTTCCCATTCTCACTCACTATTTTAAGAGTGCACGTGATCAGGTTAAAAGGACACTTTTTATCAAATGAAAGTATCATGAGATCATTAAGTTACAGAAAGAACAAGAAAAACAACAACAAAAAAGGACAAGGGAACTGCTTAAAATCCATTTTGAAGTCATTTAATATATCATTCCATCTCTTCAATTTGAAGGTGCACTTACCCAGCAGTACGCAAAGTTAAGTTTCAATCCTTTTTGAGAAAAAATAAATTAGATTTCTGAATTAATTCCCAAATTAGGTTTTTAAGCAGCCCAATGCATTAGAAATGTATAGGGTGTGATTTCTCATTGTCTTGTACTTTTTACAGACATAATGCAATGTGTGAGCAACAGTTCCTTTTGCAGAAGAACACAGGTGAAGAAAAATAGTTTTACATCACTATCAGACACATGGAAGTTTGGGGTAATTCACCCATCAGTCCCAGGTGATTCAAACTTCCCAAATACCTAAAGAGCCATTCCCGAAGACTGGAATTCAAGGGTACATTTGCCATACAAAACATTTACGTAACTTGAGGATTCATTGGGTGACAATAAAATCTGCTGAAGTTAAATTCAGCAGCTTTACAACTAATTTTTGCCACTGAAACAGGCCAAAGATTCTGCAGAGAATTAAATATAAGTATACAATGCTACCCTATTTGATGCATTTAAAGTCTACTTGGGATATGCGTAAGTTCTACCCTAACACTAAGAGATAAATTGAGCTTGTGTATTTCCAAAGGGTTCTGCCTACAGGGGGAAGAGTCTCAATTCCAGATCAGAAGTAGCAGGTGGGTTGTACCTGCACAGACAAACAACGCCTCCTGCTCCTCCCTGATCCAAAGAAGTTATAACAGCACCAGGTAAGGAGGGAACCCTTCCCACTCCCTGCCCAAAGGAAGAATCCGGGTAGATTAGTATTGACCAAATCAGCATTCATTCCTATGCCCGTTGAGTTGAAAGGGAACACCATTCACATCAAGTATATTCTACTATGTCATAAAATATTTTATTCTGAATCTTTTATCCTTAATATTACTCTTGCAAAATTAATCATCTTCAAAATAATTAATCAGAAAATTAAATTTGGTCTGAAAATTTAAGTGGCAGAACAGAGAGTTTAAAATGAGCCTTAAATAATTAAACAATCAATTTATTGATTAATAAAATAGTGTATTACTAGAATGTTCAATCAGCATAGTTTCAATTCATTTGAAATTGATTCTATGAAGAAATTCTATGAAGCAATAAGAAAAGGTTTATTTAAGTTATGGTAAATGCTGAAAGTTTTTTCAAAGTAATTATGTTTTGAGATTATTTTTGTAAAGAGATTTCGGCACCAAAAGAGTATATAAATAGCAATGGTACTTAAGTTATTTTTGCTCAATCATACTAATAGTCAAGTGTTTTCCTATATCCAAGTATTTTAGTTACAGATGGCATTTCTAAGCCTATTGATGGTAAGTGCTGTGCAGAAATATTAACATTTCTATTACTAGTCATATGAAAGTTCTAATCTCAGTTACATTAACCCTTACAAAAAAAAAAAAAGCTTGAAATACACATCAACTATATTATGTTTTTCAAGTATGTCTTCATATTTCCTGTGACAATTACACCACTAACACATTTCATAAATTTAGTTAAAAAGGAAACTTTTGCCTTATTGTATAGCAAGCTAAATTTAAAATGTTGTATCTTTTCAGTAAGATGGAAACTCCCTTCGGATAGCTCAGAGAAGTCAAATGTAATTAAGAAATTTTAAGAAACCTGTTCCATACTGTCCTCAAAAAGTTTAATGATTCACTAAAGGAAAATCACATAAGCCAAACCTGTTAGCATTAGTAAACAAAAAACAGAACCAAAGAAAAGTCTTAAAAAAGAAGGTTCATATTCTTTACACCAATCTAAACTCAGGCTATATTAATTAATTCCCCAATACAATACAATTGAAATAACGTCTTTTTGTTTTGAAATTGGCAACGTCTATTATGCCTACTAAAACCTAAGATGGAAGAAATACTATGGCAGCAATACACCAGTGAACATACACTGAAATATTGCACACAGTGGACACAAGATCAGCACTAGTAACCAAAACTGTAGTCTTGGTATTCCACCACATAACTATTTCTGTACCTCAGAGCCTCGGGCAGTGATGCAGCTCTTTTAGCTGAGTACCGAGGTTACCTGCTGCTCACTGCCTGTGCAACACACCTGTGGTGTTCAAATCCTTCTGGCATGCAGCTTCTTTACTACACAGGAGGGAGAAACACCCATCTCCCCAGCACTCACTGTTCATTTTTGAGAAAAAAAGAAGGTAACCTAGATAATCCCTTAGCTTTCCTGCATCCATCTCCACCTCCACACGTGGAAAGGAAGTTTAATCTTGGTTAATATGGTGGGTGTTGATGGGGAAAGCACCGGCAGGTGTAAAACAAAAGCCCCAGGGGAAAGCTGACGTTCAAGGGCACAGCCCCGGTGTTCCGGAGCAGCACGGCACGCACAGCAACACACACACAGAACCACCCGGCTGCAAAGGGGTCACAGACACCGCACCACCCGCATCTGATTGTGGAGAACGGCGTAAATAAATACATGAGAGCAAGGACAAAGGCACGGGCAGGGCGTGAACTTGGGAAAGCCCTCTAGAGTTCACACCCGATGCTCCAGCCTGAGCAGGGACGGCAGACAGCGGGGTCTCGGCGCCGCCGCCTTCCCCGAGCCGCCCGTCCAGGCCAGCAGGGCTGCGGAAGGGGCAGCCTGTGGTGGCCCCACCCCGCCGGCCCAGCACGGGCCAGAGGCCCCGGATGCCATCGGCCTGAGGCCAGCGGCCGCCGGGCGGCGCCACCCCACCACCCGGGATGCTACCTGCGGCGGGTGCCGGCAGCGACAGCAGCAGAAAGAGTTGGAGGAGGAGGAGAAAGAGGAGGAGGCGGGCCGTGAGGCGGCCGGCGGCGGCCGTTGCCCGGCGGCACCCCCGCGCCGCACGCCACATCGCCCAAAGGCCGCCAGCGCCTCTGCCGACCGCTCGGGCGCGCGGCAGCCGTTACCCGCCGCCAACGGCCGAAGGGGCGGGGGGGTGGGGGGGAAGGAAAGGGAGTGAGCGCGCGGGGCGGGCGCGGCGCCGTGAGGCGACGGCAGGCGGGGAGTGCGGGCGGTGAGGGCGAGCGGCGGGGGTGGAGGTGTCTCTGCCGCCGGCCGGCCTTCTCCGCCGTGACCTGCCGCGGGGAAATCAGCGGCGGGGCTTTCCCAGCCGCAGAGCCAAGCTCTGCACTTTGAGTCTCTGGAGAAACGGGGAGCGGTGGGGGGGGGTGGGGGTGGTAAAGGGAGGGTAAAGGCTTTCACATCCTCAAACCCCAGGGAAACATCTGCCGCCGCGGCAGCTCCCTCCTCAAATCGTCCAGCTGCCGGGTTATACATAATTAATCCCAGTCCATTAACGCGCCTCGGCTGCGGGGGTTGCTCCTTCGAAAGGCCTGTGGTGCTGCAGACTGCTCCTGGGGGTGGCCAACGGGACGGTGAACTGGCTTCGTGCTCACGGCAGTGCTTCCTAGAAAAATAATAATTAAAAAAACAACAGGGAAGTTTCCATTGCAAAACCAAAGAGTTGTGCTGACCTAGGTTACAGCTGTGCCGCTCACTCTTCATCGCGCTGCTACAAAAAGGTAAAGTGTCAGGAATGCCAGGACATTCACATGTTTCTGCGGCGTAGGAATATTTAATTTGTAGTAGGTTATAGAAGGAATATTCTAAAAGAAGGAAGGAGGGAAAAATGAATTACTGGGGAAGTGAGTAAGTCTGGCAAGAAAATTCCACTGTATTGGAAAGCGTGGTGTGGTGGTGCTGTGCCAGAGAAGGAAAACAGCTGTTTGCATCAGAGAACCAAAAAGACTGCTCCACAGGAATCCAGAGCAAAGTATAAGGCAGACATCTAGTGAAGAGGGCTAGTTCAGCTCATCAATGGTCTTCCTTAAAGCACAGATAACTTCTGAAAATTGACAGTAGAAATAATTCAGCCTTAGGTGGCGAATTTGTTTCCTGAGGTAATCTGGACAGAATCACTGTCAGTGAAATCCAAGATAAAGCTTTAATTGCATTTCGTTCTGCAAAATGAATGCAACAAAACATGGGTTTGGACTGTTTTCCATCTTATGACTTGGCTGGCTCCCATGTCTTTGCCTCTGCCCTTTATAAAGCTTTCCAGGAGAAGGTAAGCAGTGGGAGAAAAGGTCCTTCTGCAACACTGGATGTTACAGTGTCTAGTGTAAAACTGAACATGTTTGGTATGGAGAGTGCTGTGTGTCAGTGAATATAGACTGCAGTATGGCATTTTAAATGGTTACAGGCAGAAGTCAAATTTGGAAGTATCTTTTCACTAATTTGAACATTGCAAGTATGATAGCAAGTGGACACAAGTTGTTTCAGGCAAGGAGTTATGTGTTTTCATCGTGTTCACTTAGCCTTACAATGCTGGTACTGCATATATAGTGTTCTCAGCTGTCATTTTTTACCCATTTCAGTTTTTGTGACCTATACATGAAAGCTGTCTTAATAAGAAAGAAGCTTGATTTATTTATTTATTTTCAGGACCATCAGCAAACTGCTCCAAAGAAAAACCACCGTGGTTCTGCCCTATGAAACACAACTTTTTATTACTATAAACCAGTACTGTAATTCATGTTGTGCCCATTCCTGATTTTGTGTTAATCAAGAGCAAGTTAGGAATTCAGGTAGGATACATCTGTGTGAGACAAACATAAATGAGAGAATGATCAGACACTGTGAAAGCCCCATAATGTGAATTGAGCTGTTCCAACATAGTTGGATTTTTCCAAAATGTCAGAGGTTTGCAGATTGCACTGAATTCTGCAGAGAGGACCTCTATAAATCAGACCGCTTTTGTTTAGATTGCTAAATGAAGACAGTCGAGCTTGGGGTTCAGAAATGAGTGCTGCATATTCTGATCTGAGACATTAATGGATTTGCCAGCCTGATAGAACAAATGGCAAAACTGATGTCAATGTGATTTACTTATTCCAAATGGGTTCAATAAATTTTGTTTGTTTTAAACCCGAGTTTCAATTTAATTCATATTTCTGATAGCTAGAGAGTAGTTTATTTTAAAATATTTCAATGAGAACGTTATAAAATTCTTAGTAAGACTGAAAACTTTCTGATTTTGCCTTTACTAGATGAATAAGTAACTAGTAGTGCCATTTCAAGTTGCCATGTGTGCCCACTTGAAGGACTGGATTATTCTGGTATGCATAAACCAGGTTTCCAACCAGGAGACATTTCATTGTGAGGTGGTTTCCATCGTTACCAAGCAACAAAACCTCTGCTCGTTCAATGGGTGTGTTCTTTCTGTACCATGCTTGATAAATCTCTTTTTCAGGAAAGAATTCATTAGTTAAACCACTGCCTTGCTTTTTACAGTTGCTATGTACTGATCTTCTGGAGCATAACCTCTACTTTTACTGTGGTTTGTTGGCTAGGTCTTCAGAAACTTGGAAAAACAGGAGCAAGTGGAGTCTTTTAAGTTTACTGTCGCATAAGGACGATAGAAGAGGAGGACCATGGCTTCCCATGGAGTTGAAAGGCAGGCGAATGCCTTTAAAATGTCTGACTTGTCAGTTGAACCAGTTCACAAGGTGGATCGCCAACACTATCGAAGTGTGTTAAAAAAGATGTGCATGCCTGTTGTGAGAGGTCCGGAGAACAGACATGACTTTGCCAGCTTTGAAGAGAAAAACAGTAATTCTTTCCTTAAATTCCATCCATTCACTCCTCCAGTAGGGCCGAATTACCCCTTATTCCCACACCGGGATGATGTGCCTTTAGTGGATCCCTGCTCAGGTTTTGTGAGTCCAGGAGCAGATGCTGACCTGCAGCCCAATGTTGGAAGAGCTATTGAATCCCTGGTGGACTACAGTGATGTGAAACCTCACCAGCGGATCCCCATCGCAGGAAAGGGAGGCCAGGCTGCCCACAGGAGGCAGATGATTCTCCTGGAGGAGACCAGCCAGAACAGAAGGTGGAACTCCAGGGCTGTGCCTGCTGCTTCTGTTAGGGCACGACTCGGAGGTAAAGCAAACTACTATTTTTATTTCTTAATCACCAAAGAAAATCCTAATGCTTAACAAATCAATACAATTAGTTTCCGAACTCCATCCCCCAAGGTCCTGAAAGAACAACCTCTGGATATTTGAACTGAATATAAAAACCACAGTAGAGCGTTTATATGTGAGTCCCTGCTGTAGCAAAGAAGTACCAGTCAGCAAATTCTAACAAGCATTCTAATGCTAAAAAAAAAAATAAATCTTTGAAGTAAATAATGTTTTAAAAAATCTGTTTAGGTAAATTGTGAAGTTACATACTGTAGTCCTAATGAGCACCTGTTTTAATGTAAACTAAAATAACAAATCATTCCAGCTTTGGGAAGTCCCCTGGATATTTCTGTGTCTTTTAGTATTCCTGACAAGTTGCAGGGCATCTAAAGACCAATTTCAGTGTCTAGTTGATCAGAGAACCGTTCTTTAGGACTGCCATCCCATGTTGGTCAAAGTACATATTACCCTCTTATTTTATATCAATGTGTTACCCATAAAGTTGGGTCTGAGTGTTTCATACTAATTACAGCGTCAAAATGGAAATTCACTCTTTTTAACGTGAAACAAAATTGGGTTGGTTGCAAATATTCAGAATTTTCATGAGAAAATTCTGGAATGAAGAAATATTTACCCAGGGCTTCTAAAGGCAGACATAATTAGCAGTAAGCAATATGGTTGAATTTGTATAAAGATTAAGCCAATTCCAATTATTTTCATAGAGAACTGCTCATTACAGCTAGAACAAAATTTTATGAGAACTCAGGCAACACACTTATAGATGGGGAGAGGCATTTCTTAGAACACAGTAAAGAAATTTAAATAAGCTTCTTTTTCCATTTTACTATACAGAGATGACACGCGCTTCATGGTTAGCTATACTTTATCCATGTTATTGTCACCATAAAGTCTCTACATGCTATAAATTCAGGCAGTGTTTTTGGTTCCTTGTTTCAGTCTCTGAACTTTGCATCTTAAATCACTTTAAGCTTACTCAGTCATATAACAGAATCCGAAAGAACCCAAGAAATTACTCCATAATTTTTTCTTTTTTTTTCACTTGCTCATCCCATATAATTTTCACTGTTATTTCTCAGTTACTGTGTTCTCTATTTCCATGTGAAATTAGACCTCAGACACCAATCAGAACTGATCAGTTTTGTGGTGTTTTTTTCTGCAAGTCTCTGGAAAAGTGAAGGGGAAAGAAGATTTGAGATATGCGATTCTATCTGACCATTAATTTTTCCAATGCAGAGAAAAGCAGACAAGGAGAGAGAAACTCTGGGAGACAGAGACACACCTGAAATGAACACAGACAAAATCTGAAACTAAATGTCATCAAGTCAGTAACTCGGGTTGCACTCCAGAAAGTGGTCCGAAATGGAGAGTAGTTCTAGAAAGCAGATAGATGCAGTCTGGTGGCTTTCTGGTGATTTTTCACTGGGTAAAGTTGAGTATTAGAGTGAGGTACTGACTCCACTGAAGCTGTTGGAAAAAGTCAAACTCAACTCAGGGACAAAACCTTGAAACAGATATAGTCCAGAATAAAATTCTTAAGGAAAGCTGTGCAAATGTTCTACCAAACCTAGTATTAATTTGCAAGTTTTCCTGTGATGCTGAGGTATTAACTACAAATATATGAATATAGATACAAAAAGGAGTTGAGTTTTAAGCTACTATTTTTAATGAGACTGCATAAACAAATTCCAGATTGCAGCTATATGATTCAGAGAACCCAGCTACCAACCCCCAGGCACGTGATGTAATGAAAGTTGCTAATCCTTCTAGATATCAGTCCCGAGACATTCCACAGCTAAGTTGTTTGGGGAAGTTGTGCTGAAAGAGAGATCAGTCAGACATTTTGCAAGTCAATTCTACAGTCACTTTCTCCACTGTGTGGGGGACGAACTGAAAAAAAATCAGACAGAAGCAGCCTTTGGGACGGATGAGCTGAAGTATATAACATCCGCAACAGACAGGAGGCTCTCTTGTGAAAAAATGTAGTGCTATGGCTTTGGCAGTCAACAGTGTTCCTTTGGACTTCCCCAGCCCTACTTCCCTTTTGCATCTACTGAGCAAAGCAAGTTTATTGAACAGTGAGGCTCTGTGATAGCAAAGCAAAGTTGAGAAGCCATTAAGATGGTTGTTTGAAGACTGGAGAATCAATCAGAGCCTACCAGAGAAGGGAGACAGCTAAAGAGCTATTCTTTGCATATTGTTGACCAGTATGGGGAAGGTGCTCAGTGCTAGAAGACAAGGTCTTCAGGAAGTTGATAATGTTTGCTGGTAGAGTCCCCTTCTCTCGCTTATATGACAACAGGATTTTGTAACCTTTTCCCTGTGGTCTCAAGTTTCTTTGCAGTGTTTAGGAGGACCTCAGAATTTGACTGTGCAGGCATATTTGTACCTGGAAACCTGGTGATGAAGCCCTCATATCCAGTTTGTAATTATTATTCATTTTTGTGTGGCTTAACACAGAGATGGGCATGGGCATTGCAGAAGGAACCAGGGTATTTGAAAAGTCTGATAAGGAACAGAGATGACTTCTTGCCCCTACATCTGTAGATACAGTTTTCTACAAAAACTAGAAAATGGGAAATACTATAAAGTTTACCTATAGACTTGATAGTAACCCTATTTAATAAGAAATAAGCAGTTAGCTCATGCTGCTGCTAGAGTAGCCATATTTGGATTTGTCCAAAAGCCCAATTAATTGAATATTCCATCCAAGACTATCGATAATTAACAAAGAATGTCATCATACTTCCTGCGCAGATTTTGCTATCGTGGTGATTTGTGGACCATGGATTCATGGTGTGTTTCTAGTTAGTGGTGATGGATTCATGTATTTGCCTTTGTTAGTATATCTGCTTGCTTTTTGAACCCATCACTTAGCTTCCAACCCTCTATTTCCATGAAATTTGTGAATATGTTAAGCAAAAAAGTCCTAAACCCTCATGTGTTACCTCTAGGTCTCTATGGGTGATCTCTATCCCTCTGGAGAATTGATCATTTACCCCTTCCTTCCTTCTCTGATCTTCCAATCATTTATTTATCTGTGTGAAGATCTTATCTTTATCCCATTGTTACTTTAAGAAGCTCTGTTGAAGAATTTTACGCAGAACTTGCTGAAATAATTGTTTTCACATTAAACACATTTCCCAATGGCCTTTGTATAGGAAGAGTTCCTTTCCTGATGCTTTGTATCCTGAAGTAAGAAGCATTTTCTCCAGAGTAATCATCACTCTGGAGAAGAAATTGTCACAGAGTAATCCAGGATTAAGCAGCACATTGAGTGTGAGGGATATCAAAGTAGGATTCCAGCCTCTCCTACCTTTCAAATAATGATAGAAAATTACTGTAGGTGATACTGGTGCAGCCCCAGTTTGTAACATAGGAACTTAGTGATACAAAACCTTTTACCTGCCTGCAGAAAGAGAAAGAACAAAGATCAGTCAGAGGCAACAAAATGTAAAGCAAAGAGCAAAAAGAAGTGCAACTTGAAAAACATCAAATTAAAAATTCAAGGACACTCATAAATAACATGCATTGCTCATAACTATTGTAAGATATAAACAAATTCAACTAAGAATGCAAAATGGCCTACAGTAGGCTCAAGGATATCTCTGCTGTTAAATAATTACCAATAACAAAATGTGTAATACTGTACTGCCTAATAAGCTAGTAGGTCATCTGGAAATAATGCATAAAAACTCAGAATAATTTTTTGAGAGCTGAGTGTCATTGAATAAAATAACTGTGGTTTCACTAAGGATTTGATTATTTATCGTCCCTACAGTTAGGTATTTCACTGTGCGTTTGTTTTCCACTTGCCCAATAGCAGAGTGATGTTTTGTTTATTCAACAACTTGTTCTGTCTCTGTAGCTTCTTTTGCTGTGCATGTCTTTCCAATATAAACTGATGGGGTTTATGCTTAATTAGTTTTGAGGAGGTGAAAGCTTTTTGTAGCTTTTTCTTTCAAAGGAGTAGAAGAGAGAGAAGTAGTAGTGTTAATAGGTTATATTTATTTTCATATATAAAGAGAATAATTAGCCAAATAATTAATCAAAATAATTTGGAAGAGTTCTCTGTAAACCCTTCAGTTGGCGTTCTTACTTCTTCTTGTGCCCACTGAAGTCAATGCTCCTAATTTTAAAATATAAGAGGTCAAAAATTGTGCAGTTTTCGAATGACAGCGAGATGCACTGAAGCGTGTGAGACTGCTGATTTTGTGAAACCTCTCTGCATATGTGTTCATGTGGCGACAGAAGAATCTCACTTTTTCCTTTGAAAACAAAGCAAAAACGTGTTGTGGCATTCATGGGTTCTGGGAAACAGCTTAGAAATGTGAATGATTACATCTTCAGTTTCTGACTCAGAATCCAAAACAGAAATTGCCCACCATCATTATCCGTGACTGAATCCTGCTTTGTCAGATTAGGAGATTATTTTAAGTAATAAACTGAAACTGACAGTATCATCAAACTTGTCATTAATTAGAAGTGACAAAGCCAAGACACTGATTTCCCAACTTGGACAAGAACAGATCATGCCGTTTTTAATCCTGTGGACTGAGAAAATCATAAAGGGCATTGAAACCTCAAGAAAGTTGATTTAAAGAAAAAATCATTGCAGCTTTATGCTAGATCTTTCCACTGAAAGCAAAAGGAGAAGTAAATGTTAGAAGATTAATCATCCCAGCTGTAGGTCAGTAGAGTCAAGATGGCAAATTACAATATACAGTGCAAGAGCAGAGGTCTCTAGAAATGCATACGTACAATTATCAAAGGAAATGTAAATTATATATGTGTCCTCCTAAGGACATTGTAGCTGACATGAGTGTTTTACACATACAACACAAGGAATATCAGTTGTAACCTTCAGCTCTTTAGTCAGTAGACCAGAGAAGGACTATTTTTGTGGAACTACCGGGACATATGTATGGATATATTTAAGCCATCTACCTCTTTACTGGAGAGGGCACTAGTACATGCATACCTACTAACTAATTACATCATCTCAGACATAAAACTTAGTGGAAGAATTACTCCAATATGAGTACAAGTTGTATATTTGCCGATGACAAAGTTTACACAAAGCTGAGGCAAAGAAGATGCAGCCACAATCTTTACTGCATGCACATTACCTGTTTAAGAGAATTCTTTCCAAAAGAATTAATTGGAGAGTGATTCAGTGTGAAAGCTCTTTAGAGGGCAAAGATCCACAAATTCTGTCAAGCTTTTCAAAAGTACCAACTTAAAGTTATAGCACACTGCACAAAAAGCTCTTTTAAAAACCAGGTCATATTATTTCAGTACCTACATATAGCATTAACATACTAAACTGAGTGTCTTTTACCGAAACCTGTGACTTTTCTTTAAACTTTGTCAGGGTAATTAGTTCTGCAAGAACTAATTTTGCATTCTACATGGTGGTTTTCAGCTTTTCGTCTTTGAACTATTTTATCCAAAGTATACCTAAAATTTCTACAAATTACTAGGAAAAGTAGCTCTGTTATGTAATATAAAGGTATTATTTCAGCTTTAGGTAGCTTAAATTCACTATGTAAAGGTTTTCATATGCATTGGAAAATTTTAGGGGTCTGTAAGTAAAAAGCAGATTAAAAACTAAGTGATGTGTTTTTGATTCTAAGTAATAGTTTCCAGTGTTCGTAGAGGGAGTGGTGTGATGGCTGTATGGCTGCCTGCCTCTTTTACTATAGTATAACAAAGCATATTTAGAAATACACCTTTCCTAAAGTCACCAAAAGCATTATGCTAGTTAATGGTGCAGCAGTTTGAACGATACTCTCATACATACGCCTTACCTTAGTTTTAGGATTGTTTTGTTGATTTTATCCTGATGCTCTAAGGAGACAAGTTGTTTCCATTTGTCTTGATTATTTATCTCTTGGTTCTCCCTTAATAACTTTAGACCCCATTGGCGAATTTCTGCCAAATATGACGGAGATGTAAACATCTCAAGGATACTTGCAGCCCTGCAAGATTTTTGAAGGTTGAAGTCTGGTGAGAGGAAAGACATAAACAAGTCTTCTCTTGAGAGATCTGAGACTAGGGCATTATAACATATTGCTATTTGGCAGCAGCTCACTTGGTTATCAGCATGTGCATACTGGCTCACCATCAGCACATATGTGACTCTACAGTAACATTAGGATATGGCCTCTTGGTGGGTAAGCCTGATTTACAGGACTTGCTCAGGAAGACTTCAAATTATTGGAATATGAAGTTGGGAGGATGAAGGAGAGAGAGAAATATCTTTAGGAAATCAGTCACCTACTGCTCATGGAATAGCTTGTTTATTGCTATCAGGGTTGGCAAAAATTATGTGACTGTGGAAATGCAATATGCATTTACTAGTTTGACTTGCATTAAGAAGCTTTTACTGTTATGTTTGCTAATTTGAATAGTTTCCTTTATACAGTTAGTACTGTACATTACAATATGTGAAGTAGACCAAACCATAGCAATGTATGTTCTGGTATTATTTATAACTTATTTTCATCTTCCATGTAATTTAATGTATTTTTGTGGAAGTTTGTAATTCAGAATAGTAACAGGTAGCTGAGCATGAGTACATTGATTTTTATGGGAAGCCATGAATTGTTTTCATCCAGTTTAAAACAATAAGGATTGCTGCGACCGATTAACACAATAGGAAGCCCTTTCTTTCAGATTGGAGGACTCCAGTGAAAGGTGTTCCAGCTCTACCTGACCAAAACTGTATTTTTGCATTTTATATGGATCCCATTATCAAGGCAAGTGTCTGGTACTCTTCTTGTAATGACAGAAAACATACTTAAACCATTTTGTTTCTAGTCTGCTTTCCATTTACGGTAGTGTAGTGAAATAAGACTTTTTCATTTCTTCATCCAATTACATTGAAATAAGGGCTATATTTCAGGTGGCTGTGTGTTAGCATGACCAGGTTTTAATGGTGGCCATCACTCCAATAATTTTTACTTTTTTGTACAATTTTTTTTGTACCATTAGTCTGATTAAGGCATTTAGACTGTAATGTGAGACTGATATGTGTAACTGGAGATAGAGAGAAAATGCCAGAAGGTACAGAAGATACCAAAACCTCGTACTTGGCATAAATCCTCTTATATAAACTTAGGCACTGCCTTATTCCATAGTGCAACTAAGTCTTCCCCATACTGAAAATGTATCTTTCATCCTCTTACACTGATGAGAGTATTCATAGTCCTTAAAGTGTTGCACATGCTATTCTTAGTTAGAATATTAGAATAGAATAGACTTATTTCAGTTGGAAGGGACCTGCAACAATCATCTAGTCCAAAAGGCATGTCCAAATGCCTTTTAAATACTGACAGGCCTGGGGCATCGACCAACTCTCTAGGAAGCCTGTTTCAGTGTGTGACCACTCTCTTGGTATAGGAATGCTTCCTAATGGAAGCAGTCCTAATGGAACTTCCCAGATGCAGCTTTGAACCATTCCCACACATCCTATCCCTGGATGTCAGGGAGAAGAGATCAGCACCTCCAGCTCCGTTTCCACTCCTGAGGAAGCAATGAGGTTACTTCTCAGCCTTCTTTTCTCCAAACTAGACAAGCCCAAAGTCCTTAGCCACAGGACATTCCTTCCAGCCCTTTCACCAGCTTTGTTGCTCTCCTCTGGACACATTCAAGTCGCTTCACATCCTTCTTAAATTGTGGGGCCCAGAACTGCACACAGAACTTAAAGTGAGGCTGCACCAACACTGAATACAGTAGGATAATCGCCTCTCTTGACTGGCTGGTTGTGCTGTGTTTGGTGCACCCCAGGATGCAGTTTGCCCTTGTGGCTGCCAGGACTCACAGTGACTCCTGTTGAGCCTGCTGGTGACCAGCATCCTCAGATCCCTTTCTGCAGGGCTGCTCTCCAGTCGCTCCTCTCCCAGTTTATAGTTGTGCCCAGCATTACTGCATCCTGGTTGCAGGATGAGGCATTTCGACTTCTTAAATTTCATTCAGTTAATCATAGCTCACTGATTAACGGGATGAAATGCTCCAATCTATCGAGATCCCTCTGTAAGGCCTTTTGTCCCTCAAGAGAGTCAACAGCACCTTAGCAAACTTGCTAACGGTGGATTCAACTCCTGCACCCAGATTGTTGATAAATGCGCCGAACAGAACTGGCCCTAGAATTGAACCCTGAGGAACACAATTTGTAGCAATGGGCATCATGAAAATACATCAGGCATATGTGAGGGACTGCAAAACGCGCTTGCTATGCCACTTTATAAATAATACAACAAATGGAAGGCTACTTTCCTGAGGAGTAGGGAGGCAAAGACATTCTATTAGTTTTTAAACTTGTACTCACTACATTAAATTTTCCTTCCTGACTAAAACTCAGATCCATTCTTGATCTCCAGTGCTGGCTGGTGAAGTATGGGAATGAAATTACATGTTTCAAGTTTTAATGCAAGAGAAGATAGTAAACCAGGAAAATGCAAGTGCATACAGTTCACTCTTTAAGCAAGAAATCATAGTATCATATATGTTGATAGCATTGCTTTCTGCCATGTTTTTGATTTCTCTTAGGAATCAAGGTGGAGAGAAAAAAAAGCTAAGGACTATTTCTACAAGTCAAATACTCAAAGGTGAGACACGATTTCTTTTGAAAACAGTTTTTGCCTGTGCTTTGCTTCATTTTTTCAGTTTCTTTTTGCTACTGTGCACCTTTAGGTAACAGTAGACATATAAGACTACAAACAGTTTTTCTGTCACTCAAAATTCTGGTGTTTTAACAGAATTCAGAATGGGATTCATCTCATGAACTTTAGTTACCTAAAAGCTTGCGTCCAATGTCTGCCTTTCATCTCCACTTCCTCTATAGGCAGTGAAGAGAAACTGGAGTTTCCAAAAGGGCATTCTGTACATCTGTCTTCAACGCCTGTCACAGGCATGATATGACTGGTGTCTAATCTCTATTTATGTCTCGTCTCACTTAACTGATTATTCAAATTTAGAAAAAATAAATCCCATCATCACTGTAAGCTTCTTGGAAGATAAACTACCTCTTTCAATTAGTGAGTGAGAAAGTTTTAAAGATAAGCCTGTGAAACTGTACCATAACTACTTGTACCCCAACAAGCAACATATTCCAGGCTTATTATTTTCCTTTAAATTAGAAATATAGACCTTTGTTATTTTCTACATCTTTCTTTGTCGCATAATTTCTTATTGTGTAGCTACCAATGTCATTCACTGATGATTATTGGGAACATTTTTATCTTTTTTTATTGTTATTCTAGAGCTTATGAAGAAGTTCCTTGGGATAATATATTACCCTCCAAAATCCAGCCTCCAGAATCAACAGTGGAAGTATTGCCTGATGCTGTTTCCCACCGTTTTACAGAAAGGAGATACAATCCTGAACCTGAAATAAGCCAAGTCAGTGAACAATTACTTGCTTACAGGTTTTAGGTTTTGCTAATGAAATGTAGCCTAAATTTTGTGTAGGCCTTACACATAAACCCACAGCAATGTTTTCAAGTAAAAACAGTCTCAAGTGTGCATTTAAGGTCATCAGCACACTCCAGTAATTACCTCAAATTATTTTGTATTTTTCCCTCCCTCTCCCCTGTCAATTGGTACAGAAAAAGATATGTGTGCACAGTACCAAAGGAGAGGACAAGGATATTGATGAAAAATTTGTTGATAGGAATGATGCTGTAGCATAACAAATCTCACGTTAAGTTAGTTTAGTTGTGATTATTAATTGTAATAATTCTTATTTTTGCTAAACTAAACTTCAGTCCTGTAATTGGTTCTGAATTCTGCATGAAAAACTATTAAGCCAAATAAATAAGGTAATGTTGCATTACAAGAAGCATCTAATTACAATTTTAGGTTATTGGAGTCCTCTGGGACAGATTTCAAACAAGATCTTTTCCATCTCCAGAGAGACCTGTTAATTTGTAAGTTTCATTTTTTTTGTGAATATTGGGGTCCTCTGAACACTTCCTTTATGAAGGCTGCATACAGTTATTTCAGAAGACTAAATTCCACAGCATTCTCTAACTAGAGATGTTGAGATAGCCAGTCAATAACTATATCAGAAGTATACTCTAACATGCTTCTCCTGTGAGCATTAAATATAAAAAGCATGTTAGAAGAAATCTGTAAATGAGTGATTGTCATGACTTCATACATCTGATGTTTTCATGAAGATATAACATTTATGAAAACACATGGGTAGTCAATATATATTTACAAACTCAAGGTTTTATCTGCTGTCTGTAGAATCAAAACCAGTCACCTGTGCATTCTTGTCTTTTCATCACTCTGTATTTCACTTACTCTGTTCTGTCTCAGAGCAGACCATTTTAGATGAGCCAAGTAAAGGGTGACAGGAGATTCAGAAGGGCTCAGATAAGAGCCGAGATGGGGAAGGAAAGGTTGGTCAAAGCAAGATAGGGAAACTAGAACTTGCATCCTTTCCAGGCCATGAGCTAGCAGGTTTGCTGGGCCAAACTCAATGGACAGGTCTGCTACTAGGCACAGTCAGGCATACAATGGGAGAGACAGGTAGCTCTGCAGGGTGGAAGGGAGATAGAAAACACTGTCATCGGGGTTTCTTCAATATTTCTCTTTCAAAGGAATGTAGACATGGATAGTGAAAGCAGCTTGCAGGGACAGACCAAGGGAAAAATTCAGATCTGATATTAAATTTTCCCATGGTCTCAAGAGTTGAATGAAAGAACTGGTACAAGTAGAGAAGTACATTTTTGAAGAAAACTTGCTTATGCTATTCTAGGGAATTGACTGAGGTCCCAGTATCTGATGATGAAGATTAAAAGACAAGATTCTGTCTGCTGAACAGGGTCATTTAGCATATATGGCAACCTAATCATTTACCACGGTCTTTTACCAAATTCAACTGAACATTGCATCATTCCAAGACAAAAACTTCAACTTGTCACTACCTCTCTTTTGGGACCTCATAAATATTCTATCAGAATATTCTGTCTAGCGAAAAAAAAAGTGATTGATCTGTTTTGTCTTTAACAGTGTAAGCCAAAGCTATCGAACCTGTCATATCCCTTTGTATACGTAAGTACAATGTTCCTGGATTGTTTCTACTTTCTACATTTTTGATTAAGCCCAAGAAATCCGTCTCTCATTTTCTGAAGCAAGAGTTGTAGATGGACTATGTTATCTAATCTCATGGTGTTTTCTGGTGCCAAGGGAGAGTGTGCTGAGTCTCCTCTGCTTGTGGGTGACTCCAGCCTTTACCTGTAAGATAGAAATCAGGATCCAGTATGTCCTCTTTGGAAGAATATCCCAGACTGTTCATGGGCATAGCCAAAAGGACAACAGATGACATGCTTCTATCTTATTTCCATTCTCCCAAGCCTCCTCTCTGCACATATGTACGAGAGCTATCATTTGTTATGTGCTGCAAGTTCAGCAGATGATTGTTTTCATCTTGGGACATGCCAAGCACACAGGGCAGTTCATCTCCATGTTTTTTCTTGTGGACCGTTTTAATAAATAACTAGAATTTTGGACCATGTAGTATATGGTTCAGCTGCCTCCACCAGCTGTTTTATGAATAATGTATATATCTGTGATTTCCTTTCTTTCCAAACAGTGGCTGTGTTGGTGCAGTAAATTTTGAAGACATTGATAATGCTGATGTAGACTTAATCCAGCTTAACCACGTGAGAACTTCAAAGCCTCGCTACACAAGCACTGCACAGTATGTTAGCTCTTGTTAGCATGATTTTGATGCTGTGCCTTGATTTTATGTTACTTGGGAAGGGGGAACAGTTAGAGATCTGATCTTGGGCCAAAAGAATGAAAAAAATTGTGAGGGACACTCCTTATTCTTTTTAATAACTTGAGTGAAGTCTGTTAACACAGGAAGCACAGTGGGCTTTCAGATTTAAGGTTGAACTTGAGGAGTTCTTTTTAATAACTGAGTCAGTAGTAAATGGCCTACAGTGGTAACTTCCTACAGTGGTCAGTGTAGGTCTGTATACATCTAAGGGACCATATACAAAAGTAATCACACAGAATCACACAGAATTGTAGTGGTTGGAAGGGACCTCAGAGATCATCGAGTCCAACCACAAAAAAAAAAAAAAAAAACCCAAAAAAAAAACCAACAACACACAACAACACCAGCTCCCACCACCTAAACACACAACAACAACCTCCAAACCAAAAAACCATCACCCCCCCACACAACACCCCACCACAAACCAGGAATCAAGGAAGCTTATAAAAATGAGCAGAGAGATGTCTACTGAGATGATGATGTAACAGATTTTATCCATCTACTTGTGTTATGGTAAGCTGAAATGCAGTCTGTTTTGGCTAAGTATGAATTTGTCATAGAAAATCAGGGCCTGATTCTTCATTGTATCACATTAGTGTTATACTTTCAGGGAAATTATGCTCCTAACACCATGCATCATGCTTTTCAACCAGAAATGTACATTAGGGATTTTTTCCATCCAGGAGTTCTGATGTGGCCCAAGTGGCCCTGCCATCCATCTAGTACTGAATGGTCATAACGGACTGACAGTAATTGCCTGTCATACCAAAAGCTACGTTTAGTGTTGCCCTTCCTGGGAAGTAAAAGCTGCCTGTGGTAACACCAGTGCAATATACTGTCTTGGTACAGTGAGCGCTTCACAGTCAGCTGGCTCTGACCTAGGCTGGGATGGAAAACACAGTATGCTTTCTCTCCTGCTGTTAACCTTGCTAGACTAGTTGCACAACCAAGTTTTAAGAACTCAGCAGGCACCTTTCCATTTTTCTCGATTCAGAAAGGTTGCATGTGAAGCTTATCAGAGAACATCTGCTAGATCATACCCTGAAGAACCTGACTTGTGATTCCTAAAGATGCTGAGACTACCTAACACAGGCATTCCTGCAAATGCCCAGCAACGGGAAATATATTTGTATTACATTCAAGGCTCAAGTGGGGAGGACATGGAAGAGAAGATTTTGAGCTTAGCCTGCACCAGGAATTTCTGCTGATGCCATTCTGAATAGAGTCCTTACTTCCAAAAAAGCTATGCTTATTTTCAGACTATGCCATAACTTTCATATTTCAAATGTTTCCAGTTCTTTAGGTCTGTTGGGTAGAAGTGCGTGTGTCATGGGTAGTATGGTAGATGGGTAGTAGGACTTGAATATAACCATGTTAAAAATGTGTGATTTTTAACTTTAGCCACTAGATGGCCTTTGAGTTTGCAAAAGCTCCCTGAATGTCATTATGAACAGCTTCTTGCTCGTCACAAACTTTGAAATCCAAAGTTTCTCATTTTAAGCCTTTCCTAAAATTGTCTTTAGTACCTTGAGCTGGTATTAAGCACTTATTTGCAAACTTTTGAGAAAGCTAAATGGTAAAAGTAACAACATAATGGTAAGAACTAAAAACAATACAACAGACGAGGAAAGAGACTGTTCTTTTTACTTAATCAGATTTTCTCTTTGCATAGGGCTTTCCTTTCTGTCCTTTCAGTGGTCTTGCACAGTCCACATTTGTGAGGAAACTGCATAAGGGGTATTTCATTGTGGGAAGCAGAGGGAGAGAAGCTGTAAAAATATGGCCCTCTCTGTTCTGAAGAAAAGGCATAATGTTGGGTCTTACATATGTCAGAGTATGTGCTAAACATTCCTAGTTTCTGTGAGCTGCCTTGGAAGTAGCTGGAATTTCTGAGCATCACCTTCGGTCTGTTTGGTTTTGTTCCTCACCTCAGTTTCAGGGAGAATGCATATCCTTTTGCAATGTATCACATGCTGTCACACTTGTGGGGAGCTGCACATCATTCTTCACGCAGTCTCACTCATTAAAGCAGTAGGTACACAGGCAAAGTAACATGCTAAGCATTGCAAGATGGTCAAATTTGACCCATATTACTGGAACCAAACCTATTAATACCGGCCTTTTATGTACATAAGGCTCCATTCTGATTGTTTTGTCTCACCTCCTGCACAAGTCATCTGATTTCTCACAGCCTTCTCCTGACTTCTAACTTTTGCTTGAATTAGAACATAAAATGGTATAGAATGATTATTGAGAAATGTGCTTTAAAATTACAGCACACATAGCATACAGAATAGTGCTGAACAGAGATTTCTTAGTTTGTAGGGAAGTTAGCAGGGCTATTAACCCTTAATTCTGCCATGTCATACTGCTGTTGCTGTAGAGCTTGAAGAGTAGAAGCTGATGGGTACACTGTGCTGCAAACAGACAAGATCTCTTGTCTGGAGTTATGTATTTGCTATGTATGGTATGATGGTGGATTTATAAGTTTGAGCAACAGGTTCTGTATTATCTTCTCCAGTATTCTCCATGTCATTTTGCTGTTTTTTTGGGGAATGAGGCTATGGATTTAATTGATTTCCGGCAACCAGGAGACCAAGATCTCAGACACCTAAAAGATTCTGACATCTCAAAGCTGTGAAAAGCTCACTTCCACCTGAAAAATTGTATTAAGTTCTTCATAAAGTATATTTATTCTCTACCTATGATTGTCAGACATCAAGGTTGCTATGATTTTAAGCAGAAGGAAGAAGAAAGTCAGAAAAAAGACATAAAAGTGATCCCTATACATTTCACTTTGTGCGTTTGCCAGTAGTTCTGGAAAGATGTTTAAAGGTAGTAAGACTGCTAGACTCCCACCAAAATCCTTGAGAAGTTAGATATATGGTTTGGATGTAGAAGCCAAAATAAGCTTTGTAAGTCTGTAAAATGTAGAAATCTCTTTGTCAATAGTCACTTTCACTCTTTCATGGACTAGCAGTTGCACTTCCTGCCTCTAGCGCTTGGGCAAGAGCATTGGCACTCGGGCGTTACTCCAGAGTGAGTCTTTCCCAGACCGAGCAAGAAAGTGGTTGCCATTCAAATTATTAGCAAAGCTGAAAGTAGCTAAGAGTCATCTGTCATGTAATGTTGCAGAGACAAACAGGAAGAGTGGTGAACCTGGGCATGTTTTGTATGTTACCATTGCGCCCACCCTCTCTTCCTTTTGGCAGAACAGGAAACCGTCTTCTGTTTTTCTTCTTTTTTTCTTAAGGAATTAAGACTTATGACGCAGTTAAGCCTAAATGCCCCTAGGATAAGATCAGTGTTGTGAAAAGCTGCCGTGCATATTCCTAGCACTGTCGATAACACTCTGAAGTCCTTACTGTGCAATTCGGAAGTTTTACAGATGGGAATCCAGGTGCGGTGTGTTTAAGTTGTTTGCCAAATCCATTGGGAATCTGTAGCACAGTTAGGAATGAACCTTCATGTGTCCTGAGCCCTAGCCTGTGCCTTTGTTGGTTTGGGGGTTTTTTGCCAAACTCTGAGCTTTAAGCTATTGAAATGCTTTGTTGAACCTTGATTTTTAAAAATAGTAATTAGCACAAAATGGTGGCCACAGTTCTTAAAAGTTAGGCTGAGACACAAGTGAAGACTTGGGAATATAGGTCATTTTTTATCGTTTTTCTCTGTGGTTCAGGCATGGAATAGCTGTGAGAGCCTTCACCACATGTAAAAAGCCATGTCATAAGTGTTGTGCTAAATTTATGAATCTGAACTTATTGATCAAAACTATATTTGTGATCTGGTGGCAGTCTAAGATGATCAGCAGGCATTTCTGTAAGGAAGCTGTGGAAGTGCTTTTCTTAGTTTAGACTCTTGATCTTCACATATGACCAAAGATCCTGGATGGTAATTCAGTTCCTCTCATTCTCTTCTATGCTTTCATTAAAGCCTGTCTTGGGGGAAAGGAATCAATTACATCATCTGTTGAGGTCTGTTCCAGCCCTGGAATGTAGCATCATTCTTAATATCCTTGGTTTGTGTATGCAGTCCTGAACTTGCTTTATGATGAACTAGTTCTTCTTCTTCACCCTTGATAATTTTGCAATGTATACGTAAAAGCTGGAGTCTTCTATCATTTCTTTGCCAAGGGCAACATACAAATCTTTTTTTAAAAAAGAGCCAGTCAAAAAATTAAGTTGTTGTGGAAGAGCACTCTGAAAATCTCTTTCTAATGCAGTTGTTTTTCACCAACAGATCTCCAAAAATCTGTAAAACTTATCATGACCTTGTTTTATAGCTCAGTGCTCCGTCGAGTGAATTGCATTGTCAAAGCACAGGAGTTGTAGGACTGAATCTCATCTTTTTAGGCCACTAACTAGTGAGGTTCCACATTGAGTGCTTTAATACTTTTTTGCATTTTGATTGTATGTTGCTTTTGTAATTTTGTTAGGTATATTGGACAACAACTGTCCAGTGAGTCAAGTGGCTTTTGTTCTATTTTAAAATTTACTAATTTTTTGTGTATAGTTCCTTTTTCTTGTGTTTTTCTTTCCCCCCCTACTTTGTCTACTTGTCTGTCTGCTTTATACTTTTTCTTGTATTTGCTTACTTTTCTTTCAGATCCATGAAGTGTAAATTCCATTGGAATCAGTGAGGTTAAGTTATCTGTTTAACAAGATTTCCTGAACAGGGATAGAATTGAGTATCTGTTCATATATTTTGCAGAACTGAGACCTCTGATTTCCTTTAGAAGACTTTGGACTCTGAATTGATTATGTCTATTTCCCGTGGTTTTTTTTTCTTTGTTTCTCACTGATTTGATTGATCATTGTGTGCTTATAATATTTATTTATTTGTAGAAGATGAATACTGCATTTGGTTTTATATGTCATATAGCTAACCGTATACTAGATAGGGAAGCAACAAAGAGCTAAAGGCTATGTTTTGTGCAGCCAGCCAGGCTTTCAAAAATAGCTCAGTAACCACGTATGAAAACCAGAATTCTGAAAGAGCTCACATTCTGAGTCCACGTTGATTGCTAAGCTCCTGTGAAAATCTGGCCACAGATGCCACAATGAAACTTTTAGGTGTTGAGCATTTATAAAAATCTGATGCTCTGTGTGTAGCTGCTGCTCCCATCCACATGTGTATCAAGGAAGAGGAGGATGGTCCAAATTTTGAGGAAACACTGTATTTTCAGCTCCCTTGGGCAAGTTACACAGAGCAGGAAACTTTGCAGCACAACTGCAGTGACTTCCAGAAAGGCTCAGGCTGCTAAATTCTCCGGGTGCTGTGAGAGGCTCCATGTTATTATTAAGTGAAAATAAGTAATGACCCAATTCATTCTTCTTGTTATTAACAAACACTTTGAAAAGATCTCTTTCTTATTCAGAAGTGCATTTTAAACCTAATAATTTTGAAAACCATACAGAAACTGATTTTACTGCATCATGTGGATTCCCAGCATAATCATCTGCTGTCTCTTTTTCTTAAGCATCTTTATAGGCATGTAATTTTGTATAATTCTCCTCTGCCTCTAGTCACCAGCTTTTTCCTTTGTTGACCTCTTCCCCAATCAGCTGCTGAAACAAGGTTATGCTCTGTGTGGTATTTTAGTTCTGCAGGTGTTTTAAGGGTCAATGGAAAAAAAGCCTCCCACGCTGGTGATGGGGATTTCCTCTGTAGCATTCATGGGCAGAGCTCTGGTAAACGCTCAGTCTGACAGACACAAATAACTCTCCTCCTTGGCATTGTGAGAGCTCCCTTACACCCTCAGTGAGTTAACAGTACATAGTGTAGTATTAGTGTAGCACACTTAGTGCACTCCAGCGTACGCAGCAATAGTTCATATGAATCAAGTGTTATATCTGCCTTGTGCTTTTCTCTTTTGTGTGTCATTTGTATTATAGCACTGTGGTATTTACTGCAACCTACCTCTTGAAATTTGGCAAAAGGAGTTAGGAGAGAGATTATGTTTTCTTGTTCCACAGTAAAAGCCTCTGCTGCCAGAACTAAGTAAAAATCTGGCAGTCATTAGCATTTTAAAACTTGCTACTCATAATTCATCAGCTTTCATAATCCTCAATAGAGGGCAGTGCTTACACAATGTATATGCGTTCTAACAAAGTGTTACTTACTTAGAAGCACCTTTGAAGCATCAACTAGTTCATTGCCATAACACTGGTAAAGTAGATTATAGTGCTGGGTTTTGAAAGGTGAAGACTGAGGAGGCTGAAGTGACTTGTCCAAGGCCACAGAGGTTGTCTGTATCAGAGAGAGGGCAGGATCTGACCAAATTGCATGTCTGGAAGCGATTGATTGGAATGGGAACTTAGTACATAGTTTCTAGGAAGACAAAGTCCTAAAGTGTTTCAAGTCCTGCAGTTCTTGCACAAAGCTGTTCTCTGAAACTACCCTTTTTCTTAGTTTCTCAAACACATTGGGCAAAATGCTACTATCACATCAGTATATCTGTAGTGACTTCAGTTGTATTTCTTCAGTGTAGTCAGCTTCCAACTGACTGTGTGCATGCATCCCTTATCATTTCACGTTACCACAGAAACCTCACAGGCCACAATTAGCTGGGGACAGGACCCTCTGCCGCCTTGCACCTTGCATAGTCATTTTCATGGGCTGCCTAAGAGCTTTCCCACAATGTATCTTTTCTTCAGAAACTGACAGCTTGTCCACCAGCATTTTTAGTGCTTTTCCAGTTTGAGTCATCCAGGGCGTTGAGGGTAGGGTACTCTGAATTACCCTACTTTGGCATTTTCCAAATGAGATTTTATTGCTGGCTAGAAATGCCTTCTTGTTTCTGAAAAATATTACCCTCTACTAAAAAGGGGGGTTGAAAAAGTTGAAAGCAGAATAAAACTGTTTGAAGTTGTAGAAACAAAATGCTCCAGTTCAACATGACTGAAATATTTCTGGGGAATTACCATTTTCATGGTTTTATCCTTTTAGAAACCTCAAATCTGTTTGTAAATACCCATTCCCTATCCTGCTTTGATGGCTGAAGGAGAAGGTTATGAAATGCAACCCAGAATGCTCTGTTCAAAAATCCTGCCAGTCCCATTCTTCGCTCTGCATGGAGCACCTTGTTTTAACTTCACAAGTTCTCTCAGGTATATTCTTTCCTGACCCAAGAGGCTGTATGCATTGATTTTCATGACATAGGATCACATCTGAGGCGTTTTTACTGCAGGTTATTCTACTTAACAAATAGGATTGTGAAGTAAAAGAAGGGCCACAAACGTGTGACATGTCAGTCTTCCTGGAAGGGAATTTGAGGTGAAGCTAGTTGTGAGTCTTATGTACTATGAGTGAGACCTGAGAGGCCTGTTTTATAATTGCAGTAACAGAAGAGCTCTGGTGATTTAATTCTATGAGATTTATACAACAGTATTTCTAAGAAAGAGTAAGATGATAGGAACTCTTTGTGCGTAAGTGCAAGGTATGAATCTACCAGTTTGCTTTCACTAGACAGAATTTTTGAACAAAAAGATGTGGCTAAACCTCAGTTGGTCCAGCTGATGTGCTAGATCCAAGGTTTTCAAGAATTACAAATGCTTTGGGGGAATCTTGACTTTGCACCCATAACAAGAGCTGACATGGAATTTACTTGGCAAACCTGAGCATCCAATGCCCTGGAGAGACCCAAGAGCGACACTTCCAGCTGCTGCTTCAGAACAGTATGGGTCTCCTGTGGGTCCTGTGGAATAGGGTGTTCTCTCACATAACTTAAGGCATCTCAAATAGCTTTAAATGCCAGTATGGGTGACCGACTAAATTAAGTAAACACACATGGACCTGTTGGAGCAAGTTCAGAGGAGGGCCACAAGGATGACCAGAGGGCTGGAGCACCTTTTCTATAAAGACAGGATGAGAGAGTTGAGGTTGTTCAGCCTGGAGAAGAGAATGCTATGGGGAGACCTTATAGCAGCCTTCCAGTACCTGAAGGGGGCCTACAGGAGAGATGGGAAGAGACTCTTTATCAGGATGTGTAGTAATAGGGCAAGGCGTAACAGTTTTAGACTGAAAAAGGGGAGATTTAGATTAGATATCAAGAAAAAATTCTTTAGTGTGAGGGTGGTGACACACTGGAACAGGTTGCCCAGAGAAATTGTGGATGCCCCATCCCTGGAGGTGTTCAAGGCCAGGTTGGATGGGGCTTTGAGCAACCTGGTCTAGTGGAAGGTGGAGGTGTCCTAACCCATGGCAGGGGGGTTGGAACTGGATGATCTTTAAGGTCCCTTCCAATCCAAACCATTCTATGTTTCTATGAAATAAAAATATTTAAAGACATCCCGGGGTGGATGTACAAAACAGAGGCACACCAAAGCAGAAGCACCGCATTCCACTTGAAAAATCTTAGAGCTTGCACAGATTCAACTGTCAACACTGTATGTTTCTTACTGTTGGCACTAAGAGCTACTAGAATGATAACAAGGAAGTGGATGAAGAAGAGAGATGTCATGGTTACAGAAAGAAAGCTTGATGACGACAGCATAACCACAGAGGAGTTTTGTATGTTGCCCAGTGGGAGCCTGGCACTTCGTTGTTTTCTTTAGCAGTACCAATCTGGTTTAGCAGCTCATCAGAGAAAATGCACAAGAGCTAGACAGCATGATCCAAAAACAAAAAACCAACGGGGTATTTTTTTTAACCTCAGTTTCTTCTGCTTTATCACATACATAACCGCAGCACTTTTTTGCATCTTCTTTGCAGGTTCCCAAGAGAGCAGCTGCTGTACTGTAGTGTAAGCTTTTACTGTCCTGGTACTTTTAACTTCTCTCTGTCCATCTCTCTTCTCTTTCGGAGCTACATCCTTCCCACCTGTTACGAATATACCAACTGCTGTCAGTCCTTTCTGACAGACAGTCTAGAACAAGTCTTCATCTTGCATCATCTCTCAGGCTTGATTTTTGAGTCACATTTGGCCATTTATGATGCTTTTCCTTTTTATTCTAGTTTTGCAAGTTTTAAAGGTCAGAAGATTTTATCAATCAGATGCCTAACAGTGTATAATGTGCTCTAATATCTCCACAGCTGCATAGTTATTATGTGAGTTAACTCCAAATGGGCTTACAAAATGTTGCAAGCTAATATGTGATTAGCTTGTGATCTCCTCTTCTCTCTGACGCTCATAGAATTTCAGGGAAGTCAATGGAATGTCTTTATTACATGTGAGAGATGTATCTTGGTATGGAGCACGTCACCGGGGTGATGAAACTTAGTTCACAGTCTGACTGAATCCTTCAAAGTATTATAACATTTTCAGGTTTAGATGAATGTATGTGCTTATACTTACTCAAACCCAATGGCCGTTGTGTCCCTCAGTGGGATCCCTGCATATGCAAATGAAATTTTCTACAGTTACCTGACCTGCACGTAACCTACCAATTGTCTTCTTTGACATGAAAAGCAAATTTGTCTGCAAGCCATTCTGGCCAATTCTGAAAGTATGTTCTACTGTTACACTAGATTTTTAGGCCTGCTTGTTACCCTGCATGCCTGCTGTCAAGACAGACAGCAGATTTGTTACTTGCTTAATCACTTGGCGATTCCCTGCAGGTAACAGCTTCCTAAGTACTATGAAAGTGCTGCACTGATTCTACAAAGCCATCTTCTCTGGATGGTCACGTACTGGAGCATGGCACAGGGAGTATAGCAGTATGTGAATGTTTGGGTTAGTGCAAGGCTACTCCAAAATAAGACAAAGAACTAGATGTTCTTTCTGCTAACTATGGGTACAAAGACTTTGACATATACCACCAATGCTCTAGTGACAACTATAGCTTACCCACAGTCCTTTGTTATAACTGTGGTAGCTAGATACAGCATTTTTTGATTACCTCTGCTATTCTGGTGAGGAATTTCAGAGCCAAGTTTCCTAGTACACAAGTCAAAGAATTTTCTGATAAACCACATCTCACACATATATCCAGTTTTGCATCCTGTGCTGAACCTAGTTGTGGAGAAGTAGCTGATCAGCTGTACTGAAACTAATAGCTCTATGCACATCTCTCTGAATTCATATTAATTCCTGCTTTTTCTTCTTTAATTTTGTCCATCTCTGCTTCATCTTGCAGCAATTGCTATGAAAATTTTCTGTTGTGCGCCACAGATAAGTAGAATTCTTTCCTCCATCTCTTTAAGGAACTTTCTTTTTGAATTTCACATTAAAACATAGCGTCAGAATTAACAAAAGGCTTTGGTTTTCCAAGATATGACACATACTGTCTCAGTCCACTGGTGTACTCGAGCTAGAATATAAGTTGATGTATCTATGTAGTGTTGATACTATATATATATCAAAATACATTCTTAATAAATTCTAGAAGAAGTTTAGAGAACTTTTGAATCATTTGGGAAATTATTTGGTTTTAGGCCATGAAAAATCACACTTGTTGGCTAACACCTGCTACCTAAATTTCATGTTTGAAGCTGGAACCTAAATATGAGCTAAATCTGTATCACGTTTTTAAGTAATATTTCCTTGCTTTTTGTGCTCTTTTGCAAACCCCATGACCCCATTTTTAATTTGAGATTAAATGTTGCTTGTAATCATGAATATCATACAGATATTCAACCAAAACAACTGGGGAAAAAGAAAAAGGAAAAGTCACTAAAGCACTTGCTTTTGCTGTGTCTAACTGAAGATTTTGGGTCAGATCATCAGCTAGATCATCATAAAGTTGTTTTGCTGATCTTAAAGAAGCTATGCCAGTTCATACATTCTAAGGACTAGATTATGAAGAGTTTTTACCCCATCCATCTTTGATAAACAGTAGCTATTTTAGAACTGATCCGTAAGTCATATTTCAAGCCTATAGTCATTTAATTTACTCTTTCTTCATCCCCCAACCCCCCTTTAACTTTTTCCCTTAGCACTCCAAATATCCCTGGATACACTGGCAAGGTTCATTGGTCAGCAACCCACCCGGCAAATTCTAATCTTCCATCAACAACCCCATCGATAATTGCACAACTGCATGGGTAGGTATGAGGTATATTTCTCAGCTTGTTCAGAAAGATTACAGAAAAAATCCTAATTGCATTTATTTAGTTTAAAAAACAATTAAATGTGAAGCATGACATTCCATTGGTTTAAATACAGAACAGTTGGGGGTGCATCCCACCACATTATTGTCGTGCTAATCTGAAATCCTTTTGGGGTTTTAGAATTTTGATGGACCGTCATGTGGTATGTACCGGGAAGGTACCTTAACACTGAGGCAAATCATTATTTTCAAATATGGATTATTTCTACACTGAGCATTTTTTTCTTTAGTGATGTTTGTTGTCGTGGCTTAAGTGACTAGTTTTTTTTGCTTGATATGTGTGTGTTTTGAAAGAGGCCCGTGAATGTCAAAGTTAAAAATTCCCAAAAGAAAACCATGTGGTATTGTGCTTCCAAATTAGTGTAGACAGACTTATGAAATGGGTATCTGCTATACAAAAATAGTTGTTAAAAATGGGTGGGTTCACTCAGAAGGCAGCGAGAGGCAAAATCATGCCGTGCCCCACACTGATGCAACCCTGTGACTATGAAATCGTCATAGCCTCACATCACTGTTGTGGCTGCCTCATGATGTGATTAATAATCTATTCTCTCTTGCTCCTCCATACAAGGCTTGGTAAAAATATGAGCCACATTTTTTTATCTATTTAAGTGTCTAACTTGTTGGTTTCAAAAGAGCTGGACACTTCAGATTAGCTGAAAAACCCTTTTCCTTTTGTTAGCACAAAGAGCTTCTGACATTGGCAAAGTACCAACCTAGCCTTTCTCCCAGAAGCTTCAGAACAACTTAAGAACTATTTGTTTCCCCTCCTTTATGATTTTGTGCTTTAGACTGATTTCTTGTTATCCATAATGATCTAGGACATTGTCCCAAGTTTCCATGTTTTCCTGAGAAATTTATCTTCCATTAAACTGTTTAATTGGCCTTGGGATTCTGTTCACAACACATCACACTTCTTTTTCAGTGCTGCCAGTGAAAAGTATCCAGAAAAGGCTTGAGGAGCTTTAGGGAGCTGCCTGACTTTTAAAGAACTCACATTGTCAAGTGTTTCATCGTTGTGCAAGATGCACTGATTTCCATTTCTGCTGCCCTCCACCTGTTACCCTCTGCTCCTTTTCTCTGTGGTTATACTTAAAAAATAGTCAGTCACCTATAGTTGCAGTTTGCTGTTGGCAGGGAATGAAGATGCACAACGGAGTCCTGAGTCTCTATAGGCTAATAAAGCTGAACTCTGAGCAGCTTGATGCAAGACTAACTTGCTTGTAAATGTCACAGGCAAATAAAAGTGCAAAAGCATCTTAGCAAAGATCATTGACAGACTTCAGGCAGATACCAGACTTGAAGAGCGGAAAGACAGGCACCACCGTGATCTAAGAAAAGAAAACACCTCTGATACTTGCTTTTACTTTCTACAGGTGTTACCGTGGGTGTAGCTCACAGTGGATGAGTTTTCTTAGTTTTTAGTGGATAGCAAGAACGGGGTTCTCATTCTGTGCTCGTGGAGACTTTCCAGAACCAGGACAGAATCCCCTGACATTTTTGAAGAAGGGTGCGTAGGGAACAAATAGCAAGCATAATCATATCCAGACACGGTAGACCAGGTTTTACCACTCTGTTTCTGAGCTGAGCATTGCATTCCCCTGAGGGTAGAACAGCTGGTTGCAAAATTGTAACAAAATTTTGCTTTCTCTGGGGCTACTTGTGGAGTAATATAATGATCACTGACTTGAGATGGAGGATCGTAGCCCACTATAAAACTGGTATGTAAAGCTATTAGGGGTGTTGGAATTCTCACCCAACATTAGGTAGTGATGCCCATAAAAGAGAGATGTTTAACACTTGATTCCTTCCCTTTGTAAAATAAAAGTTCTGCTGATTTCAGGGGTGACAGGTCAAGCTAGAGAGAGAGAGGCAAAGAGAAGAGAGGTTATTCCTGGAATACAGGGTCAGACTACCCCAATTCACCTCCACATGCTTTTCATGTAGGATGTAATCTCACTTTTACTGTTTTTAAAATGGAGACCCCTTTTTTTTCCCTCTTTGATCATTTTCATGCCATGACTTTAATAATTTCTCAGAAAGTGCATGTGGTGGATGTTTTTATAGTCGCTTTATTTGACATGTCTACAATATATGGTCAGTCTCCTGAAGACAATTATGAGTATCAGAGGGAGTCCCTTGCTACTGCTAACATGGTCTAATAAATGTTCCTGTCAAAAGTATCAGCAATATCAGATAGACCAGGCAGCGTGCACCCACTTCTGCACTGTATTTCTATTTCATGGAGCTTCCACAGCATGTAGGGCAAAATCCTTTATATCTCTTTTAAGCATTATGAACTCAACAGGATTGTATAGGATATAGAACAGAAGAAATATTTTTTCTTCATCTTCAAATATGAATAGTAGTTTTATATGCAAAGCTTTATTGATGTATTTTTATTGTGATTTTATTTCCAGGTAATCCCAAGGTGAAGTCAGAAAATTGAGTTTCAAAGTCCTTTAGTGCAATTAAATTCTGGCAGCATTGTTTAGCTTTTGCATTGGAAGAAATGTTTTATGTGTTGCTGTGTGTTTTGTTTTGTGTTTAAATGAACTGTTGATTGCTAGCCAGAAAACACAAATCCATTTGCACCTTGAGTTGTATGGAAATGTGCTTGTCTTGCCATAGTTAATACAAGGTAGTGCTGGATTTAGTTTGATTTTAGAGAGACAGATTACACCTTTTCAGCAAGTTGTTTTGGAGATTTCAAAAGAGATCTTTAGGTCATATAAGGAAATATTTTTTGTTCAGAGAGTGAGTGAACATAAAACTCTGTGGTCAGTCCTGTGTCAGCCCTGCTTTTGATTAGGTGGTTTGCAGCAGAGGGGCTACACCAACTTAGGCTGTAGGTATAAGATTATTTATAGTGTCGCTTCCTGTAAAAGATTAGAAGAATATTGGGAGCTGAGCATAAATTGCTCTCTCCCAGACAGTCCCCAGCATATTTTCTAAGCCCCATCCCAGTATTCTGAACCACAAGGATTGGGCATCTAAAGTGGGCTTGCCGTGGTGCCAGCAAACTGTTTTTTCTAGTCTTGAAAGCCAAACCTCCAACATCACCAGAGTTAGCCCTTCAGGCACTACAGAGCCTTATGTGGTTGAATGTATTCAGCACACTCATGGCAGTTAGTTCTCCACAGTATGCGGGTTAGTTGTGGAGCTGTGGTGTGAGTCCAAGTAAGGCTGAAAAGAGGCAAGAGGCCTAACATACCTTTCTTACAGCTGCTGTAGGGATCTGTCTTTCATGACATTACATATATCCAGAAAGTAAGATTTAAAGCTCTTGGGAAAATTTTCCACCATTTTTCATTAGGGGGCTGATTTTCATACTATGGAATATTGCAAATTCTTAATATTCTCTGAGTCCAATGGACATAACTGTTCATGAAGAACGCAGGTAGAGGGAAGAAGAGGGGATGTGTAGCGATATTGGGAGCATGTTTTAAAAGTCTTTTATCTCTGTCTTTTTGTGACTGCAGATACATAGCTAAACATGGAAGCTCATCTCGGTATAATCACCACGGACCTTTTTCTCAATTGATGACTCCAGTTAGTCCTCAGAATTCTTTTAACAAGAGAGAACGAAAAACTATTACAGTTTAGAAAGTGCCAATCCTTTTTACCTGCATAACTGAGAGCCTCGGTGTCTGACAGTGAGGAGGAAGGAAATGTGCGAAGATGTGTGGATACTTTAAACATGGAACAAAAATAAAACAACGTAGAGGTGGATGTTTGTGGTAGTGCTCCTTACATTATTCTCATATTTATGGCTTACTAGCGTTGACAGTTAAAACCATATTAAAAACAAGAGGAGCCATATGTCAAAGGCTTAAAACTTGCTCTCTATACCGGATTGCCTTGTTAACTACGGTAGAAAATGATGCTGTAGCTGTTCCATTCATTGACATAAACGTATTGTGTGTGTATATATATATATATACGTATACATGCAGACACACATATGTAAACGTACTAAGTAAGAAATCATTACCGAGCAGCAGCCCTTCTCAGCAGCTGTCCTAAGTGCGCCTTGCAAAGATGGTTAAATGTCACAGAATAAGATTTTAGTGTGTGGCTGCACCCATTCTCTTATGCTAAAACTGAAGACAGTTGAATAGGGAAGATGGAGGGCCAGTACTTAAGCCTTTGTCTCGGCACTGTTTTATTTTCTGGTGTTGATGTAGACATCACGAGGAAGTTACATCCCTGAAAAAGAGAAGACCAGATGTGAATTTGTAGTTCAGGGTGTTCTAGTGTTCTCCAGGGACCAAAACAGTCCAAATAGTTTATTCTAAAATTTAGGCAGCCTGGCAGCACACTCAGAAGTTTCTGTCTTGAGTTCTCTGGTGAGTTGTATTACCCAAATCATCTATATTGCTGCTCTTTTACCTCTCCTGTTTGCTTTTCTCCAGTAGGCTTTTGAGGTACATATGTGTGTAACGCGTCTACAAGAAATAGTTTTCCCATTGCCAGTTAAGGGCTTTTGTGAAGGATTATAAAATGCACCAATGGTGAAAGGCCTTTTCAAGAGCAGGCTGAAGACTCACTGGAAATACTAAAAGGTAGGGAATAAAAGCCACAGAGCCAGAAGACAGTAAATCCACAGAAAGAACTAACATTCCTCAACAAAGGGGTTAGATCCTCAGCAACAGTAATGGGAACCCCATTAGATCCACAGCAACAATAATGGGAACCCAGTAATGGGACAATTACAGAGAAGCTGTGAATGCCCCATCCCTGGAGGTGTTCAACACCAGGCTCAACAGGGCTTTGGGCAACCTGGTCTAGTAGGAGGTGTCCCTGCCCATAGCAGGTGGGTTGGAACTGGATGATCTTTAAGGCCCCTTCCAACTGTAACCATTCTATGATTCTGTGATTCTATGAAATTCCTGACACTGCTGTGCAAATCTCAGCCCCAGAGGATACACAAACCCCTAGGGAATGTGAGATGACAGCTAAGCAAGACAAGCACTGACACTCAGGTATACCATTTCTCCTAAAAAGACAGTAGAGCAGATTGTTAATCCTAAAGTGGAGCAGAAATACTCCAGTTCTTGAAATGTCTGCCCTAACACAGAAACTGTATCACCTTTAGCTCTCTGTATTTTCATCATGCGCAAAACACCGATACCTGAGTTTTTTAAGAGAGATGCTCTCATCTAATGAGTTTCTCTGTATGCATTGAATTACAACTTACCTGTACACATGCAAAAGGAAAGCATATGTGCAGGTACAGGAAGGCTGCAACCTGCCTTTGCTTTCTATTTTGGAGCTGCATGTGTATACCCGTCAGTCAACATTTTCGATGAAAACATGGTCTCTTTAGCGAATTTGGATTATTATGTCTTATTGAACTATTATGTACCATAGAAAAATATTTTCAATTTTGTTACCGGTTATAAAGGTTATGTTTCTAAATGCTTGAGAAGGATTCCAATCAAGTCTTTCAGAGCCCTAACTCTGCAGTGCAGAGAGGGATCTGACTTTGGGTAAGAGTGTAGGAACTGCCTTTATGCAACACAGTGCAGCATCACAGGCTCCATCTCGAACAGAAGCTAAAATTCCATTCAAATTAGCAGATGAAAACTGGTTACATTTTAAACCAACAGCGGGCTAAGAACATTGACTGCAAAGACAGATGACATCACTTGAGTAAGTTCAGATTTGATGCTTTACCAGAGGTGGTAAAATTTAAGCACAATAATCTAAGGGGATGGGAGATATATCTGAAATGGGCCAGGTTCTCAGCTGGATAACAGCATAGTTTTCTCTGACTTCACAGATTGGTTAAGAGCCAGAATCTCTACATCTAATGAGTGAAAGCTGTGTGTTAAAAATCCTCTAGATAAAACAAAATTGTAAAAAAAAAAATTTGAAAGGATGATTTATACTTCCATACTGCTAGATCAAGCTGAGGAAACTTATAAAAAATAAGCAGCAAGGAGGAAAGGTATTTTTTAAAGTTAGTTCCTAGTTACTTTCTGTTTCTCTGAAAACTTGAACAAAGAGCAACAAGCTCTTCGGCTTAAAGAGCAAATGGAAAGGAAATGCTTGTATCCAATCTATAAAGTGCCTCATTTCATTTAAAATAAACTAATTAAAACAGAAAGCATGTTTTTAAGCTGGTTTTCACATTAAGCATTACTTATGATTTTTTTTTAAAAAATCTATATTTTTACCCTAGGATTCTAAGATAGAATTCCTTGAAACCTCAAGGAGGGAAAATTTTCATGTATCAAAACAGAAGAACTTACAAAAGTAATAATTAAAAAATGGGGATGTGACACATTAAGTACAAGGCCAATTCCTCTTTGCACTGGCTGCAGTAGCATTGCTTGTGGTACTAAAGACAGAAGGGGACTCTTGCCACCATGTCGATCCTATGAATAACACCAGTTGATTTAAGCTGAGCCCTTCTAGATTCATGTGATTCACGGTCTGGTGAACTGGTTCTTGCTATTTTAAACTTTTCTGACTCTTCCACGCTATCCTAAAGAGAGACAAAAAACCCCTAGAATCCCCTTTCACTTCATACCAATGCATATGATATGAAGTGTATGATATGAAGTATATGAAACTCAGTTTTGCCTCCAGTTGGAAACCAGTGAACAGATACTTCAGTTCATGGGACAGCTTCTGCTTTCCATCTGTTAAATGCCTTGCTGAATCATAGATATTGTTAATCTATACACGCTATTCATAAAGCAGTCAAATTTCAAGTCACTAAAAATTGTTTTTGGATCTGTTCCTTTGAGTTATGGCATCGACACCTAGATGAACAGGAACAGAGTTGGCTTCCGGTGTGTAGTAAAACCACTGAAAAACAATGCTGCCGTGAGAGAAATGGTTTCCTGGGTAGAATTTTGTTGGTTTTCCTTCTACAGTGTTTTAAAGGTTTCTGAAAGTGTAGTCTTCTAAAGCAGAGCATTTGCACCACACAAAAAGGCACGACATTTGCAGCTTGTTTCACAGAATTTCTCTTTATAAGCAGCAGGCTTTGATAGTTAAGTGATTTGAAGTCATTTTGTGTAAACGAGCTGTTAGCACAGTGACCATGCTTTTAATGTGATCACTTCAATATACACAGTAAATAAACGTCTTAAACTATTATATTTCTTTCTAATTATCTCTAAATAGTATCTATATATTTTTTTGTGTGCATTGCTACTAAACCCCTTCAAATAAATTTCTGCATTATGTTGAATGGATTGATCATAAAGAAACATTTTGACATGGAAAAATAGGCTACAATAGAACAATTATCATAACTCTAGCTAAAGTTCATATTTTTTAGACTAGATGCTTTTCACTCTTGCTCCTTTCAGAAATACACACTTTAAAAAATTGGTTTCCTTTGGTTTGTTTGTTATTTTATTCCTAATGCTTCTCATCTGCCGTCTAGTAAAGGTCATAGAAATATTAATGTACTTCCAAAGCAAGAGGACCAAAAAGCTTTGCTTTCAACATAGCTTAGAGTATGGGGATGCAAATTGCAAAAAATCAGTGGCCTGTATCTTCTCACAGAATTATTCAGTAATGAATATACCAAGTGAAAGAGAAATGTCTGTTGGGTAAACAATACACATAAACAACTTCATGGTAGGAAAATAATATGATATAAGAGGCTGTGGTGATCCTAGCCTGAAATCTTGAAAATGACTGGAGAAAATAAGGTACTTACAGAGGACACAGAAACCAAAAGCACATAAAAAATGGAAACTTTGTTTTGTTTCACTGTAGATGGAAATATTTTTTATTTAATAAAATACAATTAAAAATAGAAAAACATGATGACTGAGTAGAGAATTCATGTTGCTTTCAGAAATTATTTGAGAGATAAAGCATTATTTACTTGGAGAAGTTTGGCAGAGCAGATTTCAGTGAGTCCATTACATTTAGTTAAAAAATATAATTCTTAGATTTTCTCATTAAAAATGGAAGTAAGTTTCTTTCAGGACCTCTACGTTTTTTGAAGAAAGAATGTCCAATGTATTCTGCACGGGGTAAAAGTAAAACTCTCAGCTGATAAAACTACTCGCAGCTGCTGTCCACCATGTCCAGTTCACCAGTGACTACCATCAATTCAGGACAAAAAGCCTGCCCAAGATCAGAAAGAAGTCCAGTCCAGCTAACCAGGCACAGACCTGAGAGTTAGGGCTTTCCAATTTACTTACGTCACCCTCTCAGCTCTCTTTGCCTTCATCTCCTCCACCACACACATACTCTTTTAGTATGGGGATAAGAGCACCTTGCTTTGTAGAGAAGTAAGAAAATAAAGGAGAAAAAGGGATAGACACGTGCTCTTACTATTATTCTGTGTTGAAATGAAAATGCGAGCTAATTTGTTTTCCTGCAGGACCCATGTTGCTCTTGCTGTTTCTCCGTTTGTCTAATTCCAGCCCTAACCTGAAGAGCTGTTCTGTGAAATCTCACAGAACTTCCTAGGCTCATTTCCATATTTTTTTGCTGGCAGCCTTGCATGGGACAATTAAATAATTTGGGTAAGCAGTCACCCCAATCAAAATATTTTCCAGTTAATTAGCAGATCAGATATCAGTGAAAAAAGCATATAATTGTATTAGCCACCATCAGTTTGACACAGTAAATATGCTAGTATGTACATATCTCAAATAATGACACAGTCAGCAGGCTGTAAATCAAACTAATTTACACTTAAAATAATTAGAGAATAAAAGAGAAATGACTGGAATGACTGAAGATTTCATAGAAGGCAAGCCACATCACAAATGCAAGCGATTAAAAAGAAAAGTCTTAATGACAGCTTTGATAAAGCTCCTAAATGCAAGGTAACTCAATCAATCTACTTTATCAGTAAACTGGACAAGCTCCAAGCAAGAAAAAAAATTTGAAAAAAAAATTAAAAAAAAAAAAAAAAAAG